>NC_136057.1:1726725850-1727110398 GCF_964261635.1 Lissotriton helveticus
CACCACATCACTCACAGACACCACCACATCACTCAGGAAAACCACCACATCACTCAGTGGCACCACCACATTACTCAGGGGCACCACCACATCACTCAGGAACACCACCACATCACTCAGGGGCACCACCACATCACTCTGGGGCCCCACAACATCACTCTGGGACACCACCACATCCCTCTAATATACCACCACATCACTCAGCCCAACCACATCATCACTCTGCACCACAACAGCATCACTCAGCACCACAACAGCACTGTCCTTGCTTGCTACCAACAAGCATTGCCATAGCCAATAGAATTTGCATTAGGAAAGTGTAAGCTATTGGCTTTGTGAATAACAATGCTATTAATTTATATATTTCCAAAGCCAACACATATTAAAAAAAAATCGTCATTTACAATACCTCCAGCTCACACTTTCCTAATGTGAGACCTATTGCAAATACTTGTTATTTATTTTTACAAATTAAGCGCTGAATGATGTCTACTCAGAACGATACACCGAGGGTGCGGGGACAAACAAAGCCTCTCACGAGGAGAGTGGTAGTGAATAAAGCGGTGAAAGATGGCGTCCACCCGGAATGATAACACTGCCAGCGTGGAGTTAGTCCGTCAACAACTCTTCCAAAGATAAAACAAAGCTGCAGATGGCTCCCGACGGCGACTAACAAAGAGCCGGTTTCAAACAAACAAGGAACACGAGATAACAATGACTGAAAGGGTTTCTGCTGCATTGCAAGAACCAGTAGTACCCTTCTTGTTGTTGGTTTGCACAAGGAGCCGAGGAAAGAGTAACTGTTTACATCTCCCTCAAGGAGATTGCCATGGCTGACATTACGTGCATGTACATATGTGTGTGTGTGTGGTGGGGGGGGGTGTGAGGGGGTTTGGGGGAAGGGGCGTTGTTTTAACAAAAAATCCCTCACCTTGTGTGTTTAAAAAACAAAGGGACTCGGGGAAAAACAACATGAGGCAATCAGGAATAGACTCACAATCTCTCTAGGACAATCCTAAATCCAAGAACAATTGAAGAGCCCCGGAACCCGCTGTGAGAAGGAGATTGTGACCCAAGATACCGCCGCAGAACCACCTGGCATGGTTTGAGCTAATTCCATTATGAGATAAGAGAATAATTTAATAAAAATGTGCAGGAAGGCCACGCAGAGGGAGCAAAGCCACCCGTCTCCAACAAAGCCAACAGGTAATCACTGCCCACTTCGAGTAAAATCCAGATTGGGAGGCGGTGGGGGGCGGGGGGGGGGGCATGGGGGGTCCCTGCTGTCTCCCGCACCGCATCTTTCGACTTAAGAGTGGTCGCCCTTCACGTCACCACCTTAAAATGGAAGACTTTGAGGACCCACCGAGATTAAGATGATAAACAACAGTCTGAATTCATTTCAAGATGCAAGAAAGATGGGACCCCTCCCTCCATCCTGCCGACAGACACAGCAGACACAGGGCCTCGTTTAGATTTTGGACAGAGCTCAACATCTTGCAATTTGGAGAGGTGAGTGGTGTTTCGGCAGGGGAATTGCACTCCGTTTAGAGTTGCTTTCAAAAATTATAATATTCGCAGCTTCTTCTAAACCGTAAACGAGGCCCACAATATGTGGTGCGGCTTGTGTTTTTTTTAATCTTTGACTCTTCGAGGTTAGCGGTCATTCACACCAGGTGCTTGCCTGCTCGGGACCCTTCCCCTCTTGTACTAAAAGAACGAGCCTTATCCGGTCTCCGGCGGCAGTCTAGCCTCCACAGTCACTTCAGAGCCTTTGCGTATTCCCTGGACAGTGGTTAGTTAGTAAGAGCAAAATACACACGATGATGGACAGACGTGGATCCCGTGCTCACTACGCCACTGGAGTCAAGCTATCCTGGCTGAAGACGGCTGATAGCCAGAAACCGGTCCTAGGATGCTTGGTTCCGGTCCAGGAAAGACATGGCTTGGCAGTTCGGGCTGGACTGTTCCCATGAGGCACAGGGTCAAGACTGATTTGCATATGGCCATGTCTAAACTGGGGTGGCTTGGTGAGCAAAATAACAATGGATTTAACCCAGATCTGTGACTGGGGGTGAATGTTTTGCCATTGTGCAACAGTCCGTCCGTCATCTTGTGTGTTTTGTGGTTAGTAAGAGCGCCATGAAGTCTTATCAAAGCAAAGTATTCCAGTGAATGCGTAGGCATGTATAGTGTCAAAAGCAATTCCTCGGAAATACACAGTTGGGCAGCGCTGAGATACCCAGTGTCAGCTAACCTTCCAATTCCAAGGTGCAGCTGCCCCGAGTGGCAGAGAGAGCCTGGGCCGCGCCCTTCCAGATAAGGCCGTCAGATAAGACTCTGACGTGGATCGAGGGGAGCCCAGTCCCACGTTGGAGCGGAGGTGACGCAAGTCGGCAATACAGGAACCAACCCTGTGTGCCAGAGTGCAGCACAGGGCCTTGCACTTTACAGTTCTAGGCCGAGATAGCTAGTGCGACACCCAGGGGACGGAGTCTGTCAGGAAGGCCTCTTAGAAAATGGAGACTCAAGGGCCGCACCCATCAAGGCCATTTTACTGCCCGTTTCTGGACCCCTTGCTGCACTTGGCCATGATGCACTGTTATGGATAGGAAGCATCGAGGAAACTAGCACTCTGATTGAGTTACATTGCAATATTAACCAGACTACAGTTGGTCCATGTTGAATGGGGCTTTGGATAAAGGGTACGTGGTTTTGTGACCTGGGTTACACTAACGGAATACGTAATCTCCTTTAAGTGCTTAGACATGGAGTAGCACAGAGCAACACGTCACGCAGTGCAGCAAGATGACTTACTGTATCTATGCTACGTGACATATTGGTAAATATGCCCAAGAGTTCCTTCATCTTTATAAGAGAGATCATTTGGATCTAATTGTTTGTATAACCTCTATGTGTGTAAAGGGCTCTGATATCCGCAAGGATCTTATTCGCGCTCTATAAAACTTTCAAAATAAAATAAATAAATAAAAAAGGCTGTTGGGCATTATTAATATGTTTTTATATGCTAGGCACTGGGACAGTGCTTAAATGGAAATACAGAAGTGCTGATACGCACAGTCAAGAGTACCTGCTTGCTCATGAGAAGTGCCGGAACTCTCCCATTACATTTATTGCAACAGTGATGAAAAGTGCAAGCACTCTCCCTTTCAAATTAAAGAAATACACGCACTCACTGCTGGAAAGGGCCTGCCCATTTAAAGCACGGCCCATGGGCAAAAAATGAGCCTTAGCAGCTGAGAAGGTGGCAGCCCCAAGAGGTTCCAGCCCTTGCCGTTCCAGGACAGTCAAGCTTTCTTCGAAAGGTGAACTCGAGCTGTGCTGGATCTCAGCAATGGCCAGTACCTAGGAATGTACATGGATCCACTCTCCCTGGCCTACAAAGCCCACAAACACAAATGTTGTACAGAAGTGGTCTCCCAACGCTTTATGCCAACCCCTTGTTCAGCAAAACATTCTCCTGGAACCACCACCCATCCCCATATGGTGTAATCTACTACAAGGGTTATCACATTAAGAGTCATGGATGTTTGGGGCTGAAATAAAAGACCCAGAGGAAACATGGTATTCAGTGGTGCTTCTTTGAATACCTTGAAGGTTAAGCTTGGTTTACTGCAATGTTCCTTCAACATTTCACCTGGTTAGAATTGGATTTTTGCCAGGTTATCACAAAGCTACATGACATCCTCCAATTGGTACTGCCATTTTATAATGTATTAAAGGTACAATTTCCATAAAAGATGGTCTTTCACTATGGCACATAACGTTTATAAGGGGGTTCTGTGGTGGACTGGGCAACCAATAGGACAGCTTTCAGGATGCAGCATGGAGTGCACTTACCATTGCACTGTGGGTCTGTGCAATGCACTTCTCCGAGGCGCTTGAGCCTGCATGTCTTCAGGAGTGTAGGGGAATGGAAGGGTCTCTGCGCTGCAAGCACAGTAGCCAAATGCCATGCAAAGATGTGTTTCATGAAATACCTGAGTAAAAACAATAAGGGCCACATTGCTCAGGTGCCCAGTAGGACTCTAGCAAGACTTGCTGAAGGTGGCAGCTATCTAGAAGCACCAAGCATAAGTATATCTTGGTCCATAATATCCTTGTTAGGCAACCATAATACATAATTTCTTTTGCCAGGCCTTGTGGTTGGACTCTTCTCATCTGATCTTTAATTAGGTCTACAAAGAAACGTGGTTCCAAATTATACATGTGGCGCACGTTCCTTCATTGCGATGGAAGCACCTTTTAGAAGGTGCACCCAGCGCAATGATGGAAAATGTGCAGCCAGGGCCGGACTGGCTACTGGGCAGTTGTGTGTGCTGCCGAGCTAGGGGCTAATTTCTCTGTGGTGGGGGCTTATTTCGTTGATGGGGATCTGCGTGCGATTTGAAATAAAAAAAGCAAAACGAATTTCGTTTTTCACACGCAAGTCCCTATCAACGAAATTAGCCCCCAGCTCGGCAGCTCACACAACTGCCTGGTAGCCAGTCCGGCCCTGTGTGCAGCATTATGATGAATGCGCTGCCCTCAGGACAGCCGCGAACTCCCACTGCTCTGGAGGTAGCCCATTCATGTGAAAAACGAAGCGGCTGCTTTACAGCTGCTCTGTGTTTTCACAGTACAGGCAGCAGCCGTGGGCACTTTTAAAGAGGATTAGAAAATCCCTGGCAGGGATGTCTGGGGAGTCCATGGGACCCCCTTTACCTTTTGCAGAGGGCTGCTCTCAGGTGCCGCACTGACAGTGCACCACCTTTTAAGGGGCGCACTGGCAGTCACCTCCTGAGAGCTTCTTTGCTCTACGCCCACATCTGTCATGTGGCGCGGGTGCAAAGGCAAAGGGATTCCCTCATTTGCATGGGTCACGTCTGCAAAGGTAGGAATGCCCCCTGAAAATAGCTGGTGCTTTATGTGGGTCAGCGCTTTCGAAATTACAGAAGGGGCAGCACAAGGATCCGCTGGCCCTTTTGTAAATACCAAAGTGCCCCAGGATGTGCAAAGCGGGCACAAACGTCTGTTGCCCTCCCAGGGCACTTTGTGTAATACAGCCCTTGGGAAACAGAAGTGTCTTGCAAGAATAGACTTGCTCTTATCTACTTTACATGGGGTCATCCATAAGGATTAGAAACTCTAAAACACTTGTTTGTTTCACAAGAAATCATACATGGGGTTTATGAACTCTGCACTGTTTATTCCTGAAGGAATTGATAGTGTGGGTTATTAAGGGTTGCAAACTCAATGGAAGTATACTGGCACACAAGTGTTGGTTTATGGTAGGCTGATATCAAGGGCAGTGAATAGATACATACCTGGCTTGGAACCACACATGCTGTGATAACGAATGCTTTCATGTTACAGTTATACACTTGTCACCTTGAACGCAAACCAAGCCCAGAAGTTATTTGCTAATTTTGAAGGTAGCTCTTGTTGGTAAATTAGCTTATTGTCAACGTGATAGCTATTTAGTTACTATATCAAAACTGAATTGTATTTCAGCTCAGGAGAAAGGATGATTTTCAAAATTTTATGAAAAGTGAAATCCAGAGAGTGAAAGCAGGTATATCCTAGACAACACTTTTAGTTAAAATACCAGAGTTAAAACTGTAGCTACATTGAGGCTTTTCTTTGCTGTTTGTATATAAATTGTCCGATATTACAGAAGAAGCCCAGCTGTGCGGCCAGTGTCTGACTGTTTCTCTCTCTTGTTCCATTCCCCTTTCCCAAATCCTACTGTATAACTCTACAATAATATTGTGGAAATAGTAGTGTGAGTTGGCTGTGGGTTTGGCAAAGTGTGGAAAATGTTCTCACGCCTACAAATGTGGATTTCCAGTTTAGTGCATCCTAATGACAGCTTCTTCTTTTGGCAGCAGAGGTTGTACTATTAAGTGCTGCATCCTGGGATTCTGGTCTCCTAGCAGTATTTTCAACTATGCAAACTGTTGTGATTGCTGCTACATTGGTTCCATTTTCAGGATGGAAATTTGCTAAATCCCACTCCGCGGAAAATGGTTTTCCAGGGTTAGATCACTATACATGATGAAACAACTTACATGCTACAGAACAATTAGAGCCCGTTCTTTGAGAAAGATTGTCATGAAGAACACTACCTTCTTCGGACACAAACCCTTCATCATTGCCAGTGCATCCATAAGACAAAGTAAGGCAGCACCTTTAGGCCATTGCCTACTGTTAATGCCAAATTACAACAAAGCTCCTGTCAATTATGTTTTTTCAGAGTCCAGAGGTAAAAACTATTTTAGCTGAAGAGCTGAAATTATTTGCAGGATTCATGCCTTAAAAGATGAGGACATACCTTAGCTATTTCATCAGCACATCCTCATGATGAATTAGCCAACCATTTACAGTTGTTCACAGAGTCAATGTCCTTCCTTGAGGTTTTCATTGATTTTGGTGTTACTTGATTCCTTTTCCTATCTTCTTCTCTAAACTTGCTTCTGTGACTGACCTTTCTTTGCAGAGCCTTTATGCTAAAAGGGACCTACGCTGTTTGTGGGAAGAAGTAAGAACTTCAATTTGATAAAAAAGCTTATTGTCACCTAAAGATAATGAAACTCTAGAACTATCCCTGATTTTCACCTTACAGACTCACATTTTCTCATTACCATAAGCGTTACCACCTATAACGTAGGACATGTTTCCCCAAAAAATAGAAATGCACTCCCACCGTCTTTCGTCTATGTTTTGCATAAATTAAGAACTTAAAGAATATGCACGCATTATGCAGATATAAAGCAAGTGTACATTTCTCTGTGTGTAAATGGAAGGCATTAGTGTATTTGGAATGATTAACTTTTTATTGTTTCCACGTGGGGCAATTCCTTTTCAAATTTTCACATGCTCCCTCGTCTTTCCCACTTCAAGAACCTAGTTATTCAGTTGCTGATGTTAGTAAATCTGCAACAGATTTTAGGGTTGGAAACTACTGGCACAAGAATGTGGGAACCAACAAAGTTATTTAAAAATAAAAAAAGGCCGAATGATTTTTGAGCCTTGATGCGTAGTTATTGTTGTCATCATTATTGAAGTCAAACATTTTCGCATCTGTACTTTTTTCTTCACACTGACAGCTTGCACCATCTTATCCACAGCTTATTCACATATCACTCATGTTCACAGTTAATGGATTTGGTAATTGAGTGAGTAACAGATTTTCCATACATTTCAACAAGTAACAAAACAAACTATTCTGTGGGACTCACATTTTGTGAATTGTCTCTTTCAGAGGGACCATCGGCCTGCTTCGACCTGTGGTAATCACCAGGGAGAATTTGCCACTCATATCAATGCACACTCCTATTCTCCACTCACTTCTACGCACACTTCTATTCCCCACTCACATCTACGCACACTCCTATTCCCCACTCACTTCTACGTACACTTCTATTCCCCATTCACATCTACGCACACTCATATTCTCCACTCACTTCTACGCACACTTCTATTCCCCACTCACATCTATGCACACTCATATTCTCCACTCACATCTACACATACTACTATTCTCCACTTACTTCTATGCACACTGCTATTCCTCACTCACTTCTACGCACACTACTATTCTCCACTGATATCTATGCACACTACTATTTCCCACTCACATCTATGCACACTGCTATTCTCCAGTCACCTCTACGCACATTCCTATTCTCCAGTCACCTCTAAGTACACTGCTATTCTCCAGTCACATCTACGCACACTACTATTCCCCAGTCACATGTACGCACACTTCTATTCTCCACTCACACCTACGCACACTACTATTCTCAACTCACATCTACACACACTGCTGTTCTCCATTCACATCTAATATTCTATACTCACATCTACGCACACTGCTATTCTCCAATCACATCTAAGCTCTCTCCTATTCCCCACTCACACCTACGCACACTACTATTCTCAGCTCACATCTACACACACTGCTGTTCTCCGTTTACATCTAATATTCTATACTCACATCTACGCACACTACTATTCCCCACTCACATGTATGCACACTTCTATTCTCCACTCACACCTACGCACACTACTATTCTCCACTCACATCTACACACACTGCTGTTCTCCGTTCACATCTAATATTCTATACTCACTTCTCTGCACACTACTATTCTCCAATCACATCTAAGCTCTCTCCTATTCCCCACTCACATCTACACACACTCCTATTCTCCATTCACATCTACGCACACACCTTTTCTTCGTTGGGCTTAACTATCTACATTGGGTGTCTCAAAGCCCAATAGTATTTAATTCCAGTGTTGGGCTTTTCGTCTCTTGTGTATATTTTTTCTCTTCACGGTTTAAAGCAATGCTGCCAGGCTTAGCCCATTTGTTCTTGTCCATGTGCTGTTTAGGTTTCGCCTGGCGAACAGCTGCGCAGCAGCGTTTCGCCCAGGAGAAATCTTTTGAGAATAGTATGTGTGTGTTGTCCCGCCTCTCTGTTCCATTGGCTAGCTCCATAAATGGAGGCTAGCCATTGGAAGAGAGAGGCGTCCGTCATTCTGCGAGGCGATTCGTGGGCGTTTCCATCGAATTTTCCTCATCCCGCCCCTTTGTGACGTCATTCTGGCGGTGGGCGGTTGTTTTTTTTTTTTTTTTCGTATCGCCGTGTTGGTTTCATTTGCAACGTGTGCTTTGCAGGGGTGGGCTGCGCGATTTGACTTTCCAAGAGTTGCTAGCAGGTAAGTGGCATATTTTAATACTTTTTTAAATCCTGTTCCCGCCCCCCCTCCCGCTGTCCGTGAGCCCGTTCACGCCCCCCTCCCGCTGTCCGTGTGCCCCCCACCCCCCCTCCCGCTGTCTGTGTGCCCGTCCCCCCTCCCGCTGTCCGTGAGCCCGTCCCCCCTCCCGCTGTCCGTGTGCCCGTCCCCCCTCCCGCTGTCCGTGTGCCCGTCCCCCCTCCCGCTGATGCACCAGAGGCCTGTGGCTGAAGAGCGTTGAACTAAAACATGAATAGGCAGCAAGGAGGTCGGGCTTCATCTCAGGGGCCCAGATGAACATACTGCGAGGGACACGCCAAGCCCCATGCAGCATCACCTCCCCATTCACACTGTGCAAGTACGATTTGCAATTTGGAACCAGAATGGCCACGTTGAGAGCATGCCCCCCTATCCTTGGAACTTGTAAGGCCAGCGATCAAAGTTGCGTGAAATAGAAAGCGGTGCCCTTCGGTCGATTCCTGTTCCATAGCGTGAGTTTCAGAACGCGCCCCTTTGTTTGTGGCATTATACCCTTCACCTGTGGCAATGGGGGCACGTCCAAAATAGAGACCCAACCCAGACTTCTGCTGTCGCTTGGGGGCTGGCGTTCTTACTTTTCTACCTCTGTGAAATCGTGCACGCAACCAGAGCCCACTTCAAATACTCATAATGCGGATGTGTGAGTCTCCAGTTCCCTTTTCCTAAGTTCAGTTAGTATATGGGGTACATAGCAAAGGACAGGCGGGGTCATACCGCTTCACCTCCCAGATGCTGCAACAAGGTGAGTGTGTACATACGGACAACCCGGAACCAACCAATGAGTTTTGGAAAGACAGGACTTCACCATTACATGTAAATCTCACGATGATTATATGATGCTGAAGACTTATTGTTATTCTGTTCCTTTGTCAACCTTCAAAGGCATCCCAAACGCGCACCTTAACAGTCTGAGTATTTGCCCTCCCTAAGCAAATGATCCAAGTAGAGCATTGTTTACAGACTTTGCTTTGCCCTTACCGAGCACTGTTTACAGACTTTAGTCTGCCCGTACTAAGCACATGCTGCAAAGAGAGCAGTGGCCACCGTCTTCCCTCATTAAGCACACGGTGCAAATAAAGCAGTGTTTACAGTCTTTCCTCTGCCCTTACTGAGCTTTGTTTACATACTCCCTCACTAAACACACGATACAAATAGTGCATAATTTACATTATTTTTGTTTGTCTGCTTCTAATAAGGAAAAGACACAAATAGTGGAGTGTTTAAACTTCATTTGTGATATTTTAATACTTTTTTTAATCCCGTTCACGCCCCCCTCCCGCTGTCCCTGAGCCCGTTCCCGCCCCCCTCCCGCTGTCCGTGTGCCCGTCCTCGCCCCCCCTCCCGCTGTCTGTGTGCCCGTCCCCCCTCCCACTGTCCGTGTGCCCGTCCCCCCTCCTGCTGTCCGTGTGCCCGTCCCCCCTCCCGCTGATGCACCAGAGGCCTGTGGCTGAAGAGCGTTGAACTAAAACATGAATAGGCAGCAAGGAGGTCGGGCTTCATCTCAGGGGCCCAGATGAACATACTGCGAGGGACACGCCAAGCCTCATGCAGCATCACCTCCCCATTCACAATGTGCAAGTACGATTTGCAATTTGGAACCAGAATGGCCACGTTGAGAGCATGCCCCCCTCTCCTTGGAACTTGTAAGGCCAGCGATCAAAGCTGCGTGAAATAGAAAGCGGTGCCCTTCGGTCGATTCCTGTTCCATAACGGCAGTGTCAGAACGCGCCCCTTTTTTTGTGGCATTATACCCTTCACCTGTGGCAATGGGGGCACGTCCAAAATAGAGACCCGACCCAGACTTCTGCAGTCGCTTGGGGGCTGGGGTTCTTACATTTGTACCTCTGTGAAATCGTGCACGCAACCAGAGCCCACTTCAAATACTCATAATGCGGATGTGTGAGTCTCCAGTTCCCTTTTCCTAAGTTCAGTTAGTATATGGGGTACATAGCGAAGGATAGGCGGGGTCATACCGCTTCACCTCCCAGATGCTGCAACAGGGTGAGTGTGTACATACGGGCAACACCGAACTAACCAATGAGTTTTGGAAAGACAGGACTTCACCATTACATGTAAATCTCACGATGATTATATGATGCTGAAGACTTATTGTTATTCTGTTCCTGTGTCAACCTTCAAAAGCATCCCAAACGCGCACCTTAACAGTCTGAGTATTTGCCCTCCCTAAGCAAATGATCCAAGTAGAGCATTGTTTACAGACTTTGTTTTGCCCTTACCGAGCACTGTTTACAGACTTTAGTCTGCCCGTACTAAGCATCTGCTGCAAACAGAGCAGTGGCCACCGTCTTCCCTCATTAAGCACACGGTGCCAATAAAGCAGTGTTTACAGTCTTTCCTCTGCCCTTACTGAGCTTTGTTTACATACTCCCTCACTAAATACACACTACAAATAGTGCATAATTTACATTATTTTTGTTTGTCTGCTTCTAATAAGGAAAAGGCGATACAAAAGGGGATGATGGACGGAGCGTTTGAACAAATCAAACACTCACCCCCAGTCAACTGATCTGGGTTTAATCCATCACCATTCTTTAGTTCACTCAGCCACCCCAGTTCAGACATGGCTATATGCAAATCAGTCTGACCCTGTGCCTTGTGGGAACAGTCCAGCCCGAACTGCCAAGCCATGTCTTCCCTGGACCGGAAACAAGCATCCTGGGACCGGTTTCGGATTCATAATCCACATCAGCCAGGCTATCTTGAATCCAGTGGCCAAGTGAACAAGGGACTCACGTCTGAGTATACCCTGCCACACTTAGGGCGAACAAAGCGATACAAAAGGGGATGATGGACGGAGCGTTTGAACAAATCAAACACTCACCCCCAGTCAACTGATCTGGGTTTAATCCATCACCATTCTTTAGTTCACTCAGCCACCCCAGTTCAGACATGGCTATATGCAAATCAGTCTGACCCTGTGCCTTGTGGGAACAGTCCAGCCCGAACTGCCAAGCCATGTCTTCCCTGGACCGGAAACAAGCATCCTGGGACCGGTTTCGGATTCATAATCCTCATCAGCCAGGCTATCTTGAATCCAGTGGCCAAGTGAACAAGGGACTCACGTCTGAGTATACCCTGCCACACTTAGGGCGAACAAAGCGATACAAAAGGGGATGATGGACGGAGCGTTTGAACAAATCAAACACTCACCCCCAGTCAACTGATCTGGGTTTAATCCATCACCATTCTTTAGTTCACTCAGCCACCCCAGTTCAGACATGGCTATATGCAAATCAGTCTGACCCTGTGCCTTGTGGGAACAGTCCAGCCCGAACTGCCAAGCCATCCCCTTTTGTATCGCTCTAATAAGGAAAAGACACAACAAATAGTGGAGTGTTTAAACCAGGTTCGGATTGGGATTGAAAATCGTCCCGGGCACACAAAAAAAATCGCCCCTCATTTGCATAATGCCTTTCCTCAAATCACTGCTTCAGTGTAATTGCATTAAAAAGAAGGAGAGGGGTGTGGCCGAGATGAATTTAAGTGCAGCCTCCAACCCTTTTTGTACGGTCAAAGTCTTCATAACTAGAAATAGGGCGCTCTGAGGTGGGTTTCATGATGGCTGTGACGCCAATGATCAATCCAATGTAGAAGCCATCTCCTTACCGCAGGGTGCCGGGAGGAGGTAGCACACAGTGGCCTTCAGGAGGGGATTGCAGAAACAGTGCACACATCCTGAGGGGCGTCTCTCCTGTTTCCAGAAAACTACAAGCACAGCAGAGAGGCCAAGGCCACGGATGTGCATTAGGTCAGCCACAGGGCAGACAAAACATGTGTATTTGTAATGCACATGTTCACCCTAAGAGTGGTCTCATTATGAGAGACAATGGGCAGACATCTACAAGGTTAGCCAGAAACCGCAAACTTCATGCCACAGGAAGAGACACTTCGTGTAAAGGATTCTCATAGAATAACACTGGCTGGAGGCACGCATTAGTGTACACTAGTGAAACACACCTGAAAACAGGTGAGGCCACTTCTACTGAGGCCCCCTGCCCCGCTCAGTATGTGCATACATTAATGTGCCGGCCAGCGAGACAAAGGCAGAGTGATACCTCTGCCTGTTGCTAAACCGGGGGTGTGGGGATCGGCGATGTTGGTGGCGGGGGAGCCCATCTGCCTGCAGAAAAGCCACTCAGCTACCCCACTGGGCCGCTGGCTGTATTCCGAAAATAGAGACACCGCCCAAATCGTCCCCAGACTGCTAAAAAAAGCAGCCCACAGCAGGAACTCAGACACCGGCCCCTCGGGCATTGCCCGCGTTGCCAATCCGAGGCTGGTTTAAACTTCATTTGTGTCTGCTCCCACTAAACACATGATGTTTACTGTATGCCTAAACGCCATTGCTAAGCTCGATGCAGATAATGCAAAGTTTACATTCTTTTTGTGGAACGTATTCCACAAAGTATTTATAAGCATATTAACTAGTACTCCTGTAGTTCTGAATCCCAAATTGAAATAATTGATGAAGAGCTTGGGAGAGCCCTATCTTTGACTACGCCTTTATGGAGCTGATGCTCTGTGTGTGTGGCTCTGTGTGTGTGTGTGGCTCTGTGTGTGTGTGTGTGGGGCTCTGTTGGTGTGTGTGGGTCTGTGTGTGGGTCTGTGTGTGTGTGGGGGTCTGTGTGTTTTTGTGTGGCATTTGCCAGAGATTAAACTATTGGCATTGTAAATGACAATGCCATTTATTTATCTGTTTTCGAAAACCAACACATAAATACAAATTTTGGCATTTACAATGCCAATAGCCCAAACTTTTCAAAAGGGAAACCATTGCATTGTAAATGCTTGTTTTAATTGGGTTGCGGGGTTATGTGCCCTCGAGTGCTCTGCTATGCTTCCTTTAGTTACTACTAAAGCCAAATCTATAAACATGTTACTAGTTTTCTTGAGTTTCTGTCTGGGACATAAACCGAGCTTGATTCAGGAGTTAGCAAAGCCCTTCTAAACTAATGTTTATTCTAAAATGTGTAGATAATCAAACACCTCATCTAGGGCAGTCTCATATAGGGCATTTTATATCTATTGTTCCTAATATCTGATTGATTCTCTTGGGCATTATGAGTGTGTTATGCAAATAGTTACATTGAATATATTTTAATTTTACATTTCTGGTTGCTTGTGTACTCTAGGGTCCTTTCCCACTCCATACCATTAAATCATCTCCACACATTAATATGAGCGTCTGTAAGCCTATTTGTATATTTCCATCTATAGAATCTGGCCAAAAGCTTGCGTCCATTTCCTGTTGTGAATAACAGTTCTAAGACCTCTTCTGTTTTAGGTTTTGAGGTGGTGGTTTCACATTTACGCCTGATGGTCTTCGTTATTGCCCCATATATCATGAACTTAGAAGCTGAAAATCCAAATCCTATATCAACTTTGCTAGAGGCATCAGCTCTCCGGTCTTGTTAGAGGCTCCCCTCTGTAATTAATCCACTATCTGTCCATGGTAGCATGTTGGAGGCCATGAAGTAACTCTGGCCATTTGGAAACCCTGTTGGTGGTACAGAAGGTGCCTACAGCGACCTGTGTGCTAGCTTTTTTTCACACACTAAATGCATGAAAAACCATTGTAATAATACTGACATTTCCTCTGTTTTGCCTTATAGAGATAATGTTTCAATAAGTAATAGTTGTCCTGAAGATGGTGACGATAATTCAATTTTTCACCGAAACGCCTCGTCAACATACAATATTTTTGGGGGCATAGATAGCTCGAAGGAATAGGTTTTAGCATATTATGTTTTGAACATGTGAAATGTTGTGTAATTTTGATTGTTATTTATTTTTAACTACGATTTGCAGGATAGGATATTTTATGTATGAGGTGACTGTGAATATTTATTTTCTATATAAGATTCAAGCTATTTGCATGAGCACTGTATACTATTTGACCTTTGTATTGAATATAATTGTGATTCAACGAGAACAGTTTTTTCTACCTAATTTTTAACTGTGATATAAAGTAAAAGATTCATATATATATATATATGAAACAAACAACCACCTCCCACAGAAGCTCTATGGAAGAAGGAGAGACGCGTTTCAGCCTTCAAGAGGCCTTTGTCAATCTAGTTTGGCGCGGTCTTGCACCTGTATTAAGTAGCCCTTCCCACCGGACTGATGAATAAACATAAACAACATACTATAAAGTATGTGATCAACTCACGACGAAATAGTACATGTATATATTGTCCACAGCTAAAAAATCAGCATAAATGCAGGTAAGGCATAACTTCATAAATATTATGCACAATGCACATCTTTACTTTGCTTAAAATAACAAAAATGCTGCCTCCATGGAGAATTATGCCTGTGAATCACCAAAATCGTTTATCACAGTGGGATTAAAAATGCAGCCAAACTCGTAATCCTGTGTTGCCTTAATAAAAAAAATATATAACTTTATATATATATATATATATATATATATATATATATATATATATATATATATATATATATATATATATATATATATATATATGACTGCTCCCAAACTTCCTCCACGTTCCGTAAGAACCAGAAAACAACACTCTCAGGGGGGGTTATGCGTGCCAACAGTTCTTTATTAGCAACCCAGCACAGACAAGATGCGTTTCAGCGCTTAGCCGAAACGCGTCTTGTCTGTGCTGGGTTGCTAATAAAGAACTGTTGGCACGCATAACCCCCCCTGAGAGTGCTGTTTTCTGGTTCTTACGGAACGTGGAGGAAGTTTGGGAGCAGTCATTTGTTCGGCAGGTACACCCCCGCTTGGAAGAGCACCCGTTCGTGAGTGCAGCAGGCTGGTGATTTCTGGAGCATATACATATATATATATATATATATATATATATATATATATATATATATATATATATATATATATATATATATATATATATATATATATATACCTACTTAGACCTTCTTCAGAGGCAAGCCGGTGTTGACATCAATGATGGACAGAAGAAAACAAACAAGTGGATCACAGTTGTTATATAGTGACCGCCCCTTAGTGAGCGCCCAGCTGGCAGAGAGGGTAACGTCTGCAATGTGAACACTGGAGTTCATTCAACCGAAGGTCAATGGTACTCAGGACAAGGTCACCCAGATGAATGCAAGACTGAAGACACTTGAACTGCGTGAGTAAGATGCAAAGATTAGGGCTTGGCATAATAATCTCTGCATACTTGGTCTGCATGAGTGCATTAAGGGAAATTGAGTGGACGTGACTGCCTTCCTCAAGGTTTGGCTCCAGAGCAAGGTGGCCCGAGAGGGATTCTCAGCATTCTACAAGCTTGAGCTTGCCAATCGAGCGCATTCCCACCCTCCCTGCCTGGTGCATGCCCCAGATAGGTTATGGCCAAGGTACTGCACTTTAGGGACCGAGATCACATTTTGACCCAGAGGTTGAAAGGTGTAATCTTGGTACAAAACTATAACTTTTCCAGGGAGGTACAGTGGCAGAGAGTCTCCTTTACGGAAGGAAAGAAGGAACTCGGGAGCCTGGGTATCACTTTTTTATGCTGTTCCCTGTTCGCCTCCTGGTATATCATGATGAGACCATTCACTTTTCACTTCCCCATAACAGCTCTGGGAATGGGTCGAACAACTACATGTACGATAGGCTGCACCAGCAGCTGGCAAGGGCCGGTGCTCTAGGCGACCCCAAGAAGAAGGTGCAAACAACTAGTGTTGCAATACCTTCCACTTTTCGGGACTAGAGTGAGGCAGGAGAGTGATGGAGGAGGTAGCGGCCATCAGTGAAGCGGGATCGGTTCCTGCCTCTGAGGTTGGGGACGAGGTGCGGGAAGACTAGCAGTTGGACCAGGCATCGGTCTCTTCCTGTTATTCAGATATATCACTCCCAAAGGTCACACCCCAATCAGCGGAGGACATTATCTAGAGGTCTACAGAGTGCACCGTTGAGATGCAATGTTGGTGAGCTGATCACACCTGGAACCATTATAGTTGACCTTATAATGCTGTATGATACACATGGTGGCGTGGGCTGCACATATATCCTTATTTTTTGTGTAAAACTTGCTTAGTTGCCTGGGTGGATAGCAGAGAGGCTGGGAGTCACTCGCGTTAGCCTATCGCCGTAGCTCTAAACTGTGCCTATGCTCTGTGTGTGAATGTTATTATATTTTGCTTGATGGTTTGGATAGGGGTAATTCTAGTTGTTGTCCTGAGGTACGGTGTTGGGGAGTTCTTGTTCATTTGTCAATAGGTTGGGGATCCTTCTCTGCCTCTGCGCACACATGCCCGTTACTCTGGAAGGCTGAAGGGTGGTACTGGAATATTCTGTTACAGCTCCTTTATGGCAACCCCTTAGACTATAATTTGCTCAATTGGAATGTCAGGGGACTGAATAACATGTACAAAAGACATAAAGTGCATACATACCTCAAGCAGGGGTTCCATATCGCAATCGTACAGGAAACCCATATCATGCTCCAAGGGCGAGGAGTACTACACAAGAGGTGGCGGGGGCAAATATATGAAACAACGGTCTCGGCCTTTGCAAGGAGAGTCCTAATTTGCATCCAGCTGGGATCCCGTTCCAAAAGAACAGGAATCTCATTGACCCAAATGGTCATTGCATCCCGGTGTCAGGGAGGCTTGTAGGACGGGGTGTCCATATAGTGGGACGCTACACCTCAAATTCAGATCAAGGGGGTTCCTCCACGCACTCTCTCACTCAATGGCTGCCCACCTGACTCAACCTATAATAATAGGAGGGGTCTTTAATAGTGTGCCGGACCTGTGTTAGGTAGACCCCATCCTCCCCTGAGGGACTCCCCTGTGATCCGACTGGCCCACATGTTCCGTGAGTGGCAGACGCATTGGGGACCCGTGGATTCCTGGGGACAGTTAGACCCAGTTACTAGGGACTGTTCCTTTTGTTCAGGAATGCATCATCTTCATATGCAGCTGGACGCCTTTCTTTGGTCCCTGGGGGTACAGGCGATGGTACGTCATGCAGAATACCTCTGTCGCATGGTCTCTGGTCATAATCCATGGCTGCTGAAAATAAACTGAATGCGGAGTCTCCGGAGAACTCCAAACTTTCAGAAGAAGATCCAGTGTGACCATGTTCCTTTGAGAAGACTGGTCAATACTGTTCTGTGCTATTGTGGTAAATATCGTTTACTGACCTGCTGAAATAATTGTTGATGTGCTGTTTCGCTATCATTGCGGGATGAAGGGGGCGAAGGGCTGAGGGGGTGGATGGTTTTCTTTTTATTTGTTTTTCAGTTTGCAGGAAGTATGTGCTGGCAGAGAGCTGATAGTGCTGATATCTATCGTACACAGTTGCTCTTAAACTTTTGGACTGTTTGTTCAATTATTTCATTGCAGATGAATTAACTCATTGATGTATGTATGATGTAAACAGCTTTAGGATTGTCATCAGGACTGCCATATCAGGACTGCCAAAAATTAATAAAAAATGTGTTGGAAAAAAAAAGTTTGTAGAAAGTGTATTCGCTGTTTAGTTTAGATGTAAATTGTGTAGACTAAAGGTAACGTGAGTTTAATCTTGGCAGATGCTTTTAGTGTTTATATTCATGGATGGGTGGACAGAGGGTTTTTTGCCGCTTTTCTTGATTGGATGGTCAATTGTTAATGGCTTGCAGGTGCAAGATGCTTTTTGTATATGCATCTCCAGCCCAATACCAATTCAGGGAGGTAATTCTGATACAGTGTTGTTTGCCTGATGGTGTGTTTTTTTAATGCTGGTTTTATCATAGTGGTTGTTGGGATTATTTTGGTGTTTTGCACGACAGTCCTTTTGTCAGGACTGTGTTGAGTGATTGTTTAATCTATACTGAATGACAGGTAGTGTAGTGTGTCCTGGGTTTGGTTGGTATGTGTATGATATTAGCTATTCTCTAAACCAAAGCAGTTGTATATTCATGTGTGATGTTAACCCCATATCTCCGGAGGCTTTACCACCTCCTGTGCTGAGCCCTTTTTAGGTCGAAGCCTATCAGACATTGCAGCTGTCTAGTTTGCTAACAACATCTTGAGGACATTCGGAAAACTTCCCTTGGAATTCATTCTGCCCGTTGCTTACCGCTGGCTTAGTCATTTGTAACTCACGTTTGCTTGCTTTGCATTTGCTGGCTTTTTTATTTGTTTTAGGCTGTCCAGCTTGCGTTCACCCGTTCACTTGCCCCAAACCTATTTAATGTATTCTTCCACCAGAATTTAATTTCTGTAAACAGGCCTTTCAATCTTGTTATTATTTTGTCACATTTGCTGTGTATTCAAAGATAGAGGTTAAATGTCACGTTCTGTCTTCCAAGGAGATTGGTGTTTATATTTCTTACTCTCACTTCAAAGTGGGAGGATTTATGTGAAAATCATGCTGGCTCCTCAGGGTGTACAGTACGATGCTATATTGTTTTCTAGCATAACACAAAATGTAAACGTCTGTTAATGAACTGTGCAGCTAATTCAGAATATGAAAAGCACAAATGAAGCAGAATATTTGTTATTTTAAAGTGTGATGAAAACTTCTTTTGTGCACTGTATACTTTTATTAGTAAAACTGTATGCCTGTGCAAATGTCATTGTCCTTTCAATTTAAGATGTGTTGTCTGTAATAGCAGTGCGTTACCACACTATGCATACTCCACTTTACCCCCTCCACTCTCCTCTGCACCACTCCACGCTATGACACGCCAAACCACAACACACTGCATCACTGCACTATATTCTGCACCACTTCACACTACCCCACTCCACACTGCGTCACTGCACTCTACTCTGCACCACTTCGCTCCATACTCTCTATTCTACTCTACTCTACTCTATGCCAATCTACAACATTCTACTCTATTACACTACACTCTAAACCACTTCACTCTACCCTTAAACAATCTAGTCTATGGCATGGCACTCTATCAATCAATCAATCAATCAGGGGTTTGTTAAAGCGCGACTACTCACCCGTAAGGGTCTCAAGGCGCTAGGGGTGGGGGGGTGCAGGTTCCATTCCATCAAGGAGGGGGTCTGTCGAAGAGCCAGGTTTTGAGGTTTCTTGCGAAGATGGGGAGCGGTGTTGTCTATCTGAGGTGGAGCGGAAGGGTGTTCCATGCTTTGGCCACCGGGAAGGAGAAGGAGCGGCCTCCCGATCTGGTCTTTGTGGTGCGGGGGACCACGGCGTAGGAGAGCTCGGCTGATCGTAGGGTCCTTTGGGGTGCGTGGAATTTGAGTCGGCTGTTCAGGTATGCTGGTCCGGTGCCGTGGACCGACTTCCACTCTGCGCCAGTTTGCTCAATTCCACTCCACACAATTCCACTGCACTCTATGCCATTCTGAGCTACACAACTGCGTATACACCACTGCACTCTAAGCCAACGCACTATATACCACTTTATTCAAAACTAATACACTCTACTCTGCAACACTTTTCTGCACAGCATTGCAGTCTACGTCACTTTACTCTGCACCACTCTACTCTGCTGCTCTCTTCACCAGTGCCCATTTGCCACCCACTATACTCTACACCACTGCACTCTATGACACTCTATTCTGCAACACTGCACACCCTGTCACTGAAGTCTGAGCCACACTACTCTATGCCACTTCACTCTATACTACTGTACTTTACTCTATGCCAATGCATTATATGCCACTGCACGCTACGCCATTCTAATCTACTGTGTACCGCTGCACTCTGACACTGCGCTCTACTCCACATCACTCTATGCCTCTCTACTCTACTCTCCTTTTGGAGAAGTAGGAAAAAAGTGTTGTTTAAAAAAATTGTTTGTTTGTTTTTCTATAAATGGCATAAACGGCAGGTTTACTGTGCTTGGATCCCTATCATCCCAGATCCAGAATTCAGAGACAAGCAGAGTTGCACAAAAAAAACAACAACAAAAACACAGTTTTTGCTTTTTTTATGAGGTAGTTGAAGTTTCCTATTTTTGTTGCTTCTACCTACTTGCATTTTCTGGTGGAAGCAAGTGTGAAAGCCATGAGAGAACCTGGAAAGCTATGCATTTGAAAAGTAGACAAAACTTTGAATTCAGCAAGAGGTCCTTTGCTTTTGGATGTATGACATTACAATGCATGCTTTTACATTGCATGCCTTTACAACACTGTTTTTACAACGCATGCCTTTACAACGCATAGTGCTTTGGGGCGCTGGATAGTGAATAGTTTAATTTACTATTCCAACTCCAGTCCCCGTGGATTGTAGGGAAGGTGTTGGATAGTAAATTAAACCTATTCCCTATCCTAGAGCGCCCCCTAGCGCAATGCGTTGTAATGGTTTGCGTTGTAAAAGTTGCATCGTAAAGGCACTGCGTGGTAAAAGTTGCGTTGTAAAGGATGTTTCCCTTGCTTTTGTGCTGTACAGTGCATCGCACTAGAGAAGTTGATAAAATAGGAACAAATAAAAACATTTCTCCGTGTTACACCTGCTGTGAGGAAGCAAAAGATCTTAAAGCAACTCCCAGTGTATGAATGTTGATAGATATTTGTGTTAAAACTCATTGGTGGTTGCGTGGGAATGCCTATGTACTACCCATGTAGCACCCCCTTGACATCAAATAGCAAATAGCGCTAATTTGCATTACTTTGGAGTACTTTCCAATGCAAATCCTGGTTTGCATTAGATAGTGAGTCCCACCCCAAAACTTAGTACAAGGTTATGTCACTTTTGTGATGCAAACCCTGCGAAAAGCATTAGTAAATCGGGCCTGAGTTTAGAAATCGTGACTATTTGTGCATCTCTGAATTTGGGATTACCCATACCATCATTGGATTCAGAAGGCATTTTGCTAAATGTGGTCTTTCCATTACACTAGCACACTTTTAGAAGCCAAAAATGGAGAGAAATTCAATAGATAATAACAAATGGCCTACTATTCAGTATTCCCATAAATCTCCTGATAGAAATGGCACCCCACTTGTGTGAATGGGCCTATCAGCAGCAACAGGAATAGCTCCAGAACTCAATTTGGAGACATTAAAATGTTTGCCTTTGCAAATCGAGCCGTTCTGGCGATGTGGGTAGGTGCAGTATTTGGGCCTAGTCCTCGCTGCCACCCAGGGCAATCTATAGAACCCAGTGATGTATGAAAACCACCCACTTAGGGGAGTCCAGAGTGGTGTGACTTGCAAACATCACACTTTGGAGATAATCATGCATTTTCCTTACAGTTCTATGAGGAAAAGTTTGGGAATTGGTGGGGAATTACAAAATTCCTACCAACTAGCATTCTCACTCACACTCAACATTCAACACAGAAACATCAACATTTTTCCTTGAAAATTGACCCATTCTGGAGATGTAGGTCCAGGCTCAACTGCCAACAAATGCAGACATTTCTGAAACCTAAACCCGCAGCGGAGTCCAAGATGATGTGACTTGCATGAATCCCACTATTCTTTTTACAGAGCATACCCTCCAAATGTCAAACTGTGGCTAAAACTCCGCATTTTCCTCACATTTCTGTTAGGGAAAAGTTTGGACTCTATAGAGATCCAAAAATCCCTGCCACCCAGCATTGACTCACAGCTGCATTTCCTCTCCTCTTCAGCATTTGTAGATGAGAAGGATATTTTTCCGTGGACAGTTTGACTACCAATCAGTGTGAAAGGCTGTTTCAGAACATTAAACATATGTTGTAATGACCGAAGGATTAGAAATGAGCATGATGGAAGAGGGCTGATTAATTATGAGTGATAAATGAGAAATCAGAAGTAGGCATGAGAAGTGAGAAATGTGCGCCAGATCAATTGTTTTTCCATAAGTGTGTTTTATCCAATGTATTACAAAAGACCTTCCACAAGCAAGAGCATAGTGAACTACCCACTCTACCAGTGTAAGCAGGGGTGCTACTGAGGCAGATATAATTATTTTATGGCCCTTCTTAACATTTATCTTTGGTTTGCAGGCCATCCCAAGTCACAAATTAAAACTAACAAACTCAGCAAGAATGAACTACATTACCAAAGCTATGTGGGGGTGACCATAAGAAAACCTTTTTAAAAGCTGCCTAAAACAGTGACAGAGAGAAAGACACGTTTTAAAAATGAACAAGAAATAAAAATTAGAGGTCAATGGAGTGAGACAACACAAGGAAAGTAAGCAAAATGCTAATAATGAAGGAAGAAAAAAGGAAGCATAAAGGAACGAGGGTACACATGAACAAAGGAAATTAGGAAAAAAGGTATAAATGAGGAAAAGAAAGAATGAAGAATGGGTAGCAGATAAGGAAAGATCAAAAAGACAAATGAAAGGAAAGAAATAGGGAAAGCAGCAAAATAACATGAAGAAATGTAAGATGAAACGATGGATGACTGAAGGAAAGAAGAGAGAGATAGAATTATCAAATAGAAGGAATACCTAAAGAAAAGAGGCAAATAATGTCTGAAAGAATAAATGGAAACAAAGAAGGATAGAAAGCTAGAAAAATGGACTGATGGAATGCCAGAAGAATAGACAGAACGAAAGAAAGATTGAAAGACAGAATGGAATGCGCATTAAAAAAAGATGACGGGAAGAAGGAAAGAAAGAGGCATAAACAGAAAGAAAGAAGATGAAAAGAATGAATTAGAGAAATCGGTCGATACAGGTAAATGTGTAGTTTTGGCCAAATTGTTTTAAAATCATGCTATAATATTCATCATTTTCTGAAACACTTCCCCATTTCCAATGACACTTCATAGGAAGGGTTAGGATTGCTCACTATACTCCAGCATTTATTGGTATTTATTGGTCAAAGCTGGGGGTATTTTATTTTTCTGGCAACTCCCTTGGCAATCAATATAAATACTTTTACTCAGAATTTTAAAACTGTCATTGGGATCTAAAGGCTGCTGATGTGTAATTAAATTATTGCAGTTAATGCATCCTCAACATAAAAATGTTCATTTTATTCTGATATTGACATAGCTGTTAATCAAAGATTAAATCACTGAAGTATCGGTTTTTATTAACTCAACCAGCCTGTCTACTCATCACACCTTCCAGTGCATACATTCACATCACTATTTGCTATTAAATAAAATAGGGCAAATGCATGGGACAGTCTCCTGGGAGCACACGACTAATCCCAATAGCCAACAACAACTTATAACCACTGGAGTAACCACCACACTGGGCTTCTGGAGTAGAATGCTGCCCGCCACAAACTGTTTCGATCCCTCCCAGTAAGCTCTGTCCAAATCCAATTACAATGCAGTACAGTCTTTACGATATCTCCCCATTTGATAGCAAAGGCTGGTCTCTCTTGGAAGAACCTTTTTAAATCCTTATCCCTCTGTATCAGTTCCCAGTGCTTTAATGTCACTTTAGATCGGACTGAATACCTTGACATGTACGTTTTCTTTTCATGTTTTCATGTTGATAAGGATTTATTTTCAGAAGTTCAATATACGTGATGCTTTACTGACCTTACAATCTGGCCATCACAAACATTTGAAAAATTGTTATAATGATCATGTTTGATAAATGCATTCAAGTCAAGCTAAACTTTTTAGGTCTAGTGACCTATCAATGCGCATGCGCATTGAGCGGAGCGAGATATAAAGGGGCTTAAACAGAGCTTACCGAGATCGGGCAATTCCATGCAGTGCCCGTGAAAAGCTCGCTCAATGCGCATGTGCATTGCCATAAAAAGCGCGTGCACAGATATCAGCCTCCCTCCCACAGTCATCCCCCAGTGTGTGCTGTGCCAACAAGCCTTTGAAGTGAAGCTTAGCTTCACTTCAAAGGTATCCGCTACCCCCGCCCCTGCTTCACACGTTTCACACGTTTCTCGCATTTCTCCCCCCTCCCTCGCCTCCCTCGCCCTTCAGCGTGCCTTTTCCTAATGTCCAAAGAGTCTGCGGCTACGTTTCTCCTCAATGTCCTTCCTTCTGTTGTTCACCCTGCTCCCTTTCTTCCTTCGTTCTTTCCTTTCCTTCTTTTGGCCCGTCAGCCTCCATCCATTTTACTCTGCCCTTAAAATATTGGAATTCCGAGTTTCCCATTCACTCTCCTAGTCTCTTTATTGCTGTCACTCTATCTCTCCTTGCTATATTTCTCCCAGAGTATTCTATCTCTTGCCTACGTCTGTTTGTGCACCCATACGTTTATTGTCTGTATAGCTCTCCTCTCTTGGACTCAAACTTTACACTCCCTCTTGCCTCTCTCTCTCTGTCACTTTTACCCAATGATGCCCTCTTCTTTCTCTTTTGTTCTCCCTGTGTCTCACTGTACTGCTTTTTGCCAATCTCTTTTTTTCAACTCGTCCATCTACTACCACTATCTCGTCTGTATCACGTACTTCCCAGTCCCTCATTTGCTAGCCACATGCATTCATTTTTCCCCAACTTCTCGTTGTCTCCCTCCAGTTTGTCTTACTGTTTCTCTCCCTTTCATTCATATTGTCTGCTCTCGTCTTTCTCTCTCGCAATCTCAATGGCCCACTCATACCTTTTTCAGACTCACTATCTCCTTCTTTCATAGCACCTACAATCTAGCTGCCACTGCCCTTCAGTCTCTCTGTGCCCCTCCTCTCCCCGTGCTCTGCCTGCTCTATGCCTGTGCCTCTCCGCGGCTTGACCTGCTCGGTGGATCGTCGTCTTCCATATCTGCCTTTGCCCCTCCTGTTTCTCACCGCATGATCTCTGTCTGCGGAACTCTTCTTCCTCAAAGCCTGCCATCCTTTCTCTCTTACTCCTTCTTTGTGTCTGTTTCTCAGGCAGTTTCTGCCTTCTATCTCCCCTCCCCTCCCTCCTTCCCTCTCGTCCTCCCTCTCCCTCCCTCCCCTCACTCTCTCACTCTCCCTCTCTCCGTCTACCTCTCTCCCTTTCCCTCACTTCCCTAACCCTCTCTCCTCTCTCCTCTCTCACCCTTTCCCTCTCTCTCTCCTCTCCCCCTCTCCCCCTCTCTCTCCTCTCTCCCACTTTACCTTCCCCCGCTCTCCTTTTTCTCCCTCTCCCCATCTCTCCCCCTGCCTGCTCTCCTCTCTCTCTCCCTCTCTCCCTCCCCTCTCTCTACCCTCCGTCCTTCGCTCTCATCCTCCCCCTCTCTTCTTACCCTCCCTCTCTCCCTCTACCCTCTCTCCCTTTCTCTCTCTCCCTTTCCCTCACTTCCCTCTCCCTCTCTCCCTTTCCCTCTCTTCCCTCTCCTCTCTCCCCGTCTCCCTTTCCCTCACTTCCCTCTCCCTCTCTCCCTTTCCCTCCCCTCTCTCCCCGTCTCCGTCTCTCTCTCCTCTCTCCCCCTCTCTCTCTCATCTCTCCCCCCTCTCTCCTCTCTCTCTCTCTTTACCCTCTCCCTGCTCTCCTTTTTCTCCCTCTCCCCATCTCCGACTCAGCACCACCACAGCATCACTCAGCACCACCACAGCATCACTCAGCACCACCACAGCATCACTCAGCACCACCACAGCATCACTCAGCACCACTCAGCACCACCACAGCACCACTCAGCACCACCACATCATCACTCAGCACCACCACAGCATCACTCAGCACCACCACAGCATCACTCAGCACCACCACAGCATCACTCAGCACCACTCAGCACCACCACAGCATCACTCAGCACCACCACATCATCACTCAGCACCACCACAGCATCACTCAGCACCACCACAGCATCACTCAGCACCACCACAGCACCACTCAGCACCACCACAGCACCAGTCAGCACCACCACAGCACCACCGCAGCACCAATCAGCACCACCACAGCACCAGTCTGCACCACCACAGCATCACTCAGCACCACCACAGCATCACTCGTCACCACCACAACATCACTCTTCACCACCACAGCATCACTCAGCACCACCACAGCATCACTCAGCACCACCACAGCATCACTCAGCACCACCACAGCATCACTCAGCACCACTGCGCCATCACAGCATCAATCTGTGCAACCGGTCAACAACAACTGGTTCAATTATGTTCTCTCAATGTTTCAAGATTTATTACAAATGCCACAAAAAGATGTTAATATTTCACTTCTGTTCTTGGATTTTCGTCACAATAAAATACACTGAACATAATCTTCACAAAAGTTTTTTTACAAAAGTTTAAGCTATTGCCATTATAAATTACAATCTCTTTTATTTAAGTATTAATTACTTAAAAAATTAAAAGCCATTGTTATTTGTAATATAAATACATCTAAGTCACGTAAATACAATTCATGTTGCATTACAATTGCTATAGGTGTCACATTTGCGAACGTTATAACTATTGACATTGTAAATGACAAAGATATTAATTTAGCTATTTTCAAAACCAAAACAAAAATAAAAAAATTGTCATTTACAAGACCAATAGCTCCAACTTTTGTAATGAGAGACCTATTGCATTTCCAATGCTTGTTTAACAGGGCTCTTAAATAAGGCTCTCAGTTTTCCATTTTTACTGATTTGTTCAGGTGAATACAGACAGAAAACAATGTGTTTCCTGTCTGTATTTATTTAAAAACAGATAAATACTGAAAATTGGGCTTCTTGTGAGTCACTCTCCATGCTGTCTTTTGTGAGCTCCAGGTCAACAGCTGGGCAGATAGACAGCACGAAGAGTTTAACAACAAGATGGAAATACCTTAAATACAGGCTTATGTGAACATATATTTGTAGTATAATGCTAATATTTACTTGTAGGTGTAGTGTTTGTTATATTTGACTGCTTAATTTGTAAAACGCAAAAGGTATCAAAGTTTGAATACATGTTTATCAGTTAATAAATATGGAAATATATTATTTTATGACTCTATTTATTCTTACATGTAAAATAAATATGGATGAATATCAATAAGATGACCTAAAAATAAATATGTATAAATATAGATGGAGATGTTAAAAAAATAAATACCATAATACCAGGAGCCCTATTCTTAAAGTAGGGTGAACTAGTCATGGTTCCTCAAAGATGAAACCTCTTTGGACTCATGAATATGTTCCTTCCTACCAGCCGTTTTGCAATATGGTGTGGTTTTAAATTGACTGTCTAGCAACTGTACTGCAACAGCCAGGCATTGAACTTGCGGCATTCTTGTGTTTAGCAAAAGTTATGTTCAATGGGTGATCATATAGTGTCCTTGGAAAAATCAGCTCTTCCTTTTTAGGCTGAAGCCTACCAGACAGCACAGCTGCCTGGTTTGCTCAGTGGCGGCTACTCCACTAAGGCGGCGGAGTGTCGCCCCACTGCTTTGTTGCAGTGAAACACAGAGAAAATAAAATGATAATAACTTATGTTATTATCATTTTATTTTCTCCTACTTTCGTTCACAACTTTGCATGAGGGGTGGGACAGGGGAGGAGTGGTAGCACCCTCCTAAAGTGTGCAATGACTGCTTGGACGGCCCTCATGGAGAACATGCCCAGGCCTCCAGTCAGCGTTTGATGGGCAAAACACGGCACTCAGATCAATCACAACTCTGCTAAGGCAGCATTGTGATTGGCTGATTGAAAGCCTGGGTGTGCTTCCTGTGGCCAAGCGAGGGAAGGACTACGGAGGAGAGATGCGGCGCGGAAGCAGCAAAAAGGTACGTTTTTATTATTCTTTTTTATAGCAACTTCCCACACGTCATTAAGCATGGGCGTAAAATCCGCTCCGCTCGCGGATTTTTCGGATTTTCGGCAAATTCGCAATCCGCGAACTCTCGCGAATTTGTCGAAAATCCGTGAATCCGCTCGCAGCGGATTTTTTGCTTGGTTGCGGCGCGCGGTGTGGTGCACGGCGTTCACTTTCCGTCATTTTAGCGTTTGCCGAGTTGTTTTTCTTTGCGAGTGACGCGCCATTTTAGATCTTGCTGCGTGTTCCCGCGGGAGTTTGTCGCCCGCGAATACGTACTCGCGGCTTGCCACCTTGCACAGCACACCTCGCGAGAGTTCGCAATTGCGAACACGTAGTTGCGGCGGAAAGGAACAATCTCGCACTTGCGAAATAGAGATTTTGCAATTTCGCACAAGAAAATCACCAGCAAACAGGATAAACCTTCAGAAAATTATGATTTTTATCAGAATCACTCCTCAGGTTGACATTTGCATGGCCTTTTTTTTTGCAAGGAGTCCATTTTGGGGGGGGGGAGGAAGGAAGTGCCCCACAGTCTCCAACTTCCTGTTCCTGTCCAGCAGGCTCCTCCCAGTGCTTTGTCCATCTCCTGGTCACTTTCATTTGGATCTGGAGCTGGAAGGATTACTTTTTGTGGGTGCTGCTGGATATTTGGATTTGAGGCCTTTTTGACTGTCTTTGGATCACTTTTGGATTAGAAATCAACTTTCACAAGTAAGTTTGTTTGGGGCATTACAGTTGCTGCAAGTACAATTTTTGAACTTTTTCAGAAAATTAAATAAATTATATTGTGGGTAGCCACAGTATCCAGTAGGACCAGGGTTGGTTATGGGTGCATGATACAACTGTTTTGTTGAATTTAAACACCATTGAGCCCATGGATGGGCTGGGATTGTGCAGATTTTATTGTTTTTTGTCGTTTTTTTGGGCCTGCTGGTGTGGCCCTTTGCCCAGGGGTGGTGAGTGAGTGTTGCATGGGCCTAGTCTTTCTGTGGGGTGTCTTCTTGAATTTAAACATAATTGAGGCCATGGATGGGCTGGGATTGTGCTTATTTTATTGTTTTTTGTCGTTTTTGGGGGGCTGCTGGTGTGGCCTTTTGCTTGCCCAGGGGTGGTGGTGGTGCATGGACTGAGTGTGCCTGTGGTGTGGTCTCACTCTCTTTGATGTAAACATCATGGATGGCATTGGATTGTAGTGATTTCTGGCTGTTTTTCTGTTTTTTGTGGGTGTACTACTGTTGATGTGGACTGGCCATGTGGGTGGTGGTGGTGGCCATCTTGAGTGCTGGCTGGTACAGGCAACATGTGCTTGGGGTGTAAGGGGGCCATTTTGAGGAGAGGCAGTGTCTGAGGCCTGCACTTATTTTGCCTACTTTTCATCCCTTATGCCCAGGGGTAGTGAGTGTTGCATGGGCCTAGTGTTTCTGAGGGGTGTCTTCTTGAATTTAAACACCATTGAGGCCATGGATGGGCTGGGATTGTGCAGATTTTATTGTTTTTTGTCGTTTTTTTGGGCCTGCTGGTGTGGCCCTTTGCCCAGGGGTGGTGAGTGAGTGTTGCATGGGCCTAGTCTTTCTGTGGGGTGTCTTCTTGAATTTAAACATAATTGAGGCCATGGATGGGCTGGGATTGTGCTTATTTTATTGTTTTTTGTCGTTTTTGGGGGGCTGCTGGTGTGGCCTTTTGCTTGCCCAGGGGTGGTGGTGGTGCATGGACTGAGTGTGCCTGTGGTGTGGTCTCACTCTCTTTGATGTAAACATCATGGATGGCATTGGATTGTGGTGATTTCTGGCTGTTTTTCTGTTTTTTGGGGGTGTACTACTGTTGATGTGGACTGGCCATGTGGGTGGTGGTGGTGGCCATCTTGAGTGCTGGCTGGTACAGGCAACATGTGCTTGGGGTGTAAGGGGGCCATTTTGAGGAGAGGCAGTGTCTGAGGCCTGCACTTATTTTGCCTACTTTTCATCCCTTATGCCCAGGGGTAGTGAGTGTTGCATGGGCCTAGTGTTTCTGAGGGGTGTCTTCTTGAATTTAAACACCATTGAGGCCATGGATGGGCTGGGATTGTGCAGATTTTATTGTTTTTTGTCGTTTTTTTGGGCCTGCTGGTGTGGCCCTTTGCCCAGGGGTGGTGAGTGAGTGTTGCATGGGCCTAGTCTTTCTGTGGGGTGTCTTCTTGAATTTAAACATAATTGAGGCCATGGATGGGCAGGGATTGTGCTTATTTTATTGTTTTTTGTCGTTTTTGGGGGGCTGCTGGTGTGGCCTTTTGCTTGCCCAGGGGTGGTGGTGGTGCATGGACTGAGTGTGCCTGTGGTGTGGTCTCACTCTCTTTGATGTAAACATCATGGATGGCATTGGATTGTGGTGATTTCTGGCTGTTTTTCTGTTTTTTGTGGGTGTACTACTGTTGATGTGGACTGGCCATGTGGGTGGTGGTGGTGGCCATCTTGAGTGCTGGCTGGTACAGGCAACATGTGCTTGGGGTGTAAGGGGGCCATTTTGAGGAGAGGCAGTGTCTGAGGCATGCACTTATTTTGCCTACTTTTCATCCCTTATGCCCAGGGGTAGTGAGTGTTGCATACTTGCATGTCCCTAGTCTTTCTGTGGGGTGTCTTCAATGTAAACATCATGGATGGCATGGGATTGTGCTCATTTTTCTGTGTTTTGTCGATTTTTTGGGGTGTATAACTGAACTGATGTTCCTCTGTCTTCCATTGCTTTTAGGTGCACAAGAAGACTCAATAGAACCACCAGTGCCAGGAAGAAGTCCTGCAGCGGTGTGTGCAGCATAACGTCACGCGACGTCACGTCTGGACACAGAACCCTCTGCAACTCGTGCAACTGCTGCCTGCTGACCTGCTCTGAAGAAGATGGCCCCAAAAAAAGTAACCCGTAGCTCCTCTAGCAAGAAAGGTGCCAGTAAGGAGCAGAAGAAGCAAGTTACCAAGGACACTGGTGTGCCGCCCGCCCCTTTTTTTGGGAGTAAAAAGAAAAGTATGCCTGCAGCAGCTGCAGCGGGATCTGCTGGGGACCAAGCTGGCAGCAGCACCCCCGCTCCATTGGGCTCAGTGCCACCCCACCACCACGCCAACTTAAGTCCAAGCCCTTGAGTGCTGCAGAGGCAGCCAGTATACTTCTTCAATCACCATCGACCAGTGATGTTGGCTCATCGCAAGAAAGCAGCAGCAATGTCCCTCAATCAACACAGGTTGTTGTAGCTCATCTGACGAGTGTTGAACAACCACAGCCGCAACAACAATCACATGTGCAAGTACAAGCCCAAGTACATGTGGAAGGAGAGGCAGCGCAAGGAGATGCGCAAGCAGAGGTGCATGGAGGGTCACAACAAGTGCCCACAATAGTTGTTCCTCCCGAAGTAGGGGCACATCAGGAAATCGACAATCAAGGCGAGGTATCATTTGAGGAAGCCACTCCTCCTGATGATCCTTCATTGTCTTCCACACCCCTAGCAAGGAAGAGATCAAGGGTGGTGTCTACATCCTCTTCAAGCACACCTCCTTCTGATGATACGGATCAAACTTGGGAACAAACAAAGGTAGTTAAGCGTAAAAGGAAGCTCGTCCAAAGTCTCAGAGTTATGGAGTGTGATGAGTCTCAACAAGAAGTGGCGGATACTGCTGCTGATGAAGACTCTGCCAACGACGACCCAGTCATCATAAAGGTCACTGCAGCCCCAGCCGGCATGCAGCAAACAGACATTTTGACCCTAGCCCGAAGAGCTGCTGAGCGTGATGATGATGTTGTCGATGAGGAGGCAGTGGAAACACCACAATCATTGGAGTTAAGTAGTACACCAACTCGTCCCGCTTCCATATTTCTTTCGGGCAAGAAGAGACCTCCGTCAACCTCGACCTTAATTAGTGGCGGTGAAAGTGCAAAACGTACAAAAGTTGGGCAATCCACATCCTCCACTTCATCTGGCATTAGCTTCATGACCACCACCACCAGTATCGCCGCCTCCTCCATGTCCCACAGACACTTCAAGTCCCCAGTTTGGGACTTCTTTACTGTTTGTCCCAAAAATCCAAAGTTTGCCATTTGTACCATTTGTAAGCAAGCAGTTAGTCGTGGTAAGCCAGGTACCAACTATGGTACCGGAGGCCAGAGAGGTCATCTTAGGAGACAGCACACTGTCAAATGGTTTGCGCACCTAGATGCGATCAAGAAAGGCCAAATTCAAGGAAACGTTGATGTTTCATCTGATGATGACGAGCAGGAAGAAGACGTGTCAAACACTTCCCTTACACCCAGTACCCCTGTCAGCAGCACACCCAATGTGAGGCACACTAAGAGTGTTGGAGCGAGTGAGACACCAACGCACAAAAGTTCACCAGCGAGCAAAATTGGGTCAACGAAGTCATTATCAGCCCGTAAATGCTTGGTCCAGGGCAACATTAGAACAATGCTTACTTCAGACGTGCCATATGAACGCAACCACCCACTGACGCGTCTGTATAACACTAAGCTGGCTAAAATGCTAGCTGTGGACCTTCTACCTTTTTCTTTTGTAGAAGCGGTAGGTTTTCTTGAATTAGTGGCAACGCTCTGCCCTAAATGGAAGGTTCCGAGCCGGTTCTATTTTGCCAGAGTTGCGGTTCCAGCACTACATGAAGATGTGCTGCAGGCGATTGGGGCAGCTTTGCAGAAGAGTGCTGTTCACACAATACATCTGACAACAGACATGTGGACCAGTGGCGCAGGCGCTGATTACATGTGCATCACTGGACACTGGGTCTCTTTTTCAGGTGTTTTAGCAAAGCTAAACGCAGGTGTTGACCCGGACAAAGTTTTCAAAGCTGCTCGGAAGCATGCAACACTAGCCATGTTTGGCTTGGAGAAAAGTCACACAGCAGAAAACCTTTTGGAAGAGTTTAACAAAAAGGTCTTGAAAATGCTATCCCCCCTAAAACTCAAGATTGGTTATGTTTCCACGGATAATGGCGCCAATGTAGTAAAGGCCATGCAGAAGGGTGACCATGTTAGAGTGCCGTGTTTGGCGCACTGTATCAACCTGGTAGTTCAAAAATTCTTGAGTGATAAAGACAGTACAGCGTTCGAGGTAATGGCCACCTGCCGCAAAATGTGCAACCATTTCAGCCATTCTTTTAAGGCCCGGAAGCATCTGCGGAGACTGCTATTTCAACGTGGAATGCCAGTGAAAGCACTCATCCAGGAGGTGGCAACACGTTGGAACTCAACCTTCTACATGCTTGAGCGTCTGTATGAGCAGTATACGGTACTCGATCACTATTTCTTCACAGAGGGTACATCTCAGAAGGAGGACCTGCGGATGAGTGCGGCGCAATGGGACATAGTTAAAAGCCTGACAGACATGCTTCGTCCTTTTGAGTTCTTCACGCGTGCAGTCAGCCAGGAGGACTGTAATTTGGGAAAAGCTATCCCATTGTTGTGCATGCTGGAGCACCAACTGATGGCGGTGTCTTCTGAGTTTGAAAAAGATGTACAAAAAAAAGACCATTTTATTTTGTCTGAGAAATTATTAGAGCGCCTACGTGGTGATGAACGTCTTCAAAAGATCAAGTCAGATCAGCATTACATTTGTGCTACTATTCTGGATCCACGCTACAAAAAGGCGCTGGCAGGCGAAGCATTCTTTCCTTTTGCTGATGCAGATGTTCAAAAGTACAAACATTGGTTAGCCTGGTCAGCCAAGAGGTTTGAAAAAGAACGGCAGGTTATTGAAGGAGAAGCCAGTACATCAGCATCAGCATCAGCAGGCCATCCCCAGTCACAAGAATCCACTTCTGCACCTGTGGCTGGGGCACAAGTGACCTCTCAGCCGTTAAAGACACCGGCAACTGGATCATCTGCACCACACACAACAAAAACAATGGCTGTTGTAGAGGATTGGCTAAGTTTGCTTGGGTATGGTTCTCGAAAAAATGTCACAGCCACAGCAAAAAGTAAGCAAAGTGGAGGAACCGTTGCTGACCTTGAGTCGATGGTGCAGGACTATCTGAATGACTCAACAGTGGTCTTTCTTAATGATGAGCCATTGCAGTATTGGCATGGCAAAAAACAATTGTGGCCACAGCTCTTCAACCTGGCTATAAACTATTTGTCTTGCCCACTCGCAAGTGTGTCTTCTGAACGTGTTTTCAGTGCTGCTGGTGGCATTGTAACTCCCAAACGGAGCCGCCTCTCGCCCAAAAATGTGGAGCGGCTGACAATGATCAAGATGAATCAGCACCTCATACCACCAGATTACAAAGTACGAGAAAGCACGCCGCATGAAGACGAGGAGGACGGCAACGTAGATGAGGGGATTTGTTCTTTGTTCGGTGTCACTGACCTCATCCAGCCTGAATTCGCAGAGTATGATGACGAAATCTTGTTCTTATTCCCTGACACCGAGCCCTGAAAATGAGACAATCAATCAAGAACTTTCTTTTTCGTCCTTATTCACTTTTATTCCTGTGTGCTTTGTGTCTCTCTTTCTTTGTTTTGCACAGTTAATTTAATTCAAACTTTAATCACCTAATCCCAAAAACAAGACCATCATCAGAACTGTCTTCACTTGTTTGCTTATTGATTTGAAGGTGCCGCAGTCTACATTCCTCAGGTTCACAAGTTCTGAAGAACATGCTCCTCTATCCTCCTCCTCCAGACTGCGATTTCCCTCCAAGCAGAGTGCTGGATTACGCCCAATGAAGAAAGACTCAGCACTTGTGGGGGTGTTGTACTTCTTTGCGGGTGAGTTGACGGATTTGGGCCCATTGCTGTGAAGCTCTAATAATGGACAAAAGTGTTTTGGACCAAATATGAGGTGGAAATTTCTTGCCGTTTTTGCTGACTTGCTTGCCTTTGAGGTGCTCTTTGGCGGGGTTCCGGGTGTTTGTGGGTAATTTTTGGTGTCTGTCGAAGCACTGATGCGACATTCTAATCTTTATTGCATTTGCTTTTCAGGAAATCCGTGGTGGAAAACAGGAGTTATGATGATTGATGATGATGACCTAGCTGAACAGCGCCGCATTTGGACCGAAGGCCGAGAGATATTGTAAGTATGAGATTTTGCTTTTTCGCTGTTTGGGGGTGTTGTCGGGTGCTTTTTTGCGGGTGGGTTGGCGGGTCTTGCCTGGGGCATTCCTGGGAAGGTCTAATACCGGATAGAAGTGTTTTGGACAAAATCCATAAGGAACAGCCTTTTTTTTGCTATTTCTTCTGACATCTTGCTCAATGTAGCGTTTTGGGGGGCTTCCTGCTGTTCGTGGGTGGGTTGCAGCCGGGGTCTCTGTCTTGTCGAAGCACTGCTGCGACAGTCTAATCTTGATTGCATTTGCTTTTCAGGAAATCCGTGGTGGAAAACAGGAGTTATGATGATTGATGATGATGATGACCTAGCTGCACAGCGCCGCGTTTGGACCGAAGGCCGAGAGACATTGTAAGTATGAGATTTAGCTTTTTCGCTGTTTGGGGGTGTTGTCGGGTGTTTTTTTGCGGGTGGGTTGGCGGGTCTTGCCTGGGGCATTCCTGGGAAGGTCTAATACCGGATAGAAGTGTTTTGGACAAAATCCATAAGGAACAGCCTTTTTTTTGCTATTTCTTCTGACATCTTGCTCAATGTAGCGTTTTGGGGGGCTTCCTGCTGTTCGTGGGTGGGTTGCGGCCGGGGTCTCTGTCGAAGCACTGCTGCGACAGTCTAATCTTGATTGCATTTGCTTTTCAGGAAATCCGTGGTGGAAAACAGGAGTTATGATGATTGATGATGATGATGACCTAGCTGCACAGCGCCGCGTTTGGACCGAAGGCCGAGAGACATTGTAAGTATGAGATTTAGCTTTTTCGCTGTTTGGGGGTGTTGTGTCGGGTGTTTTTTTGCGGGTGGGTTGGCGGGTCTTGCCTGGGGCATTCCTGGGAAGGTCTAATACCGTCTAGAAGTTTGTTGGACAAAATCCATAAGGAAACACCAGTTTTGGCACTTTTTGTAAGTTAGGGTTCGTTAGGGTTAGCCCTAGCAGCAGGATTGCATGTGTTTCGGGGGGTTCTATTGCAACGCGGTTCTGTTGTTGTAGAGCACTGTTGGAGCGATGCTGGCTATGGATACTTTTGCTTGCTTGCAAGTGGTTTGAATACAATCCACGGTCTGTATTTGGGCCTACTGTTACTTTCAAAGTACGTTTTGTAAACATTTTTCTGCTAGGCATCGTTTTTGGAGATATGATTGGGGTTCTTCTACATTTTTGCGACTGGCTTTAGTAAGGGTCTTGGTGGGAGCATTGCTGGGAAGGTCAAATTTTGTTCTAAAACACAGTAGTACACCTACCTTGAGGGGAAAGATCCGCTATAATATTTTGGCCATACTTATTGATCCTTAAAAAGGTGACTCAGACAGAGCACGCAATTTCAAAAATATTGTACTGTCTATTAGGGAAATCAAAGTGTGACTTTTTGCACCACACAGCGTACATACCTTTTATTTATTTATCAGTGGTATTGTAATAGCACTTCCTGTTTTCCGTTCAATAATTACAGGCCGGGTTTCAGTCAACATCCGCCAGGCAGGCAGTGGACAGGGTGTCTTCTGTCAGTGGTCACCACATTGATGGACGAAGCGTCAGCTGGAATGGAGGAGTGCCGCCAATAAGAGGAATTGTTTGCTGCATGCAACTTACTTACCAAATTCAACAGGACAACTCCAACAACATACGCAATACAGATACAGTATCCATTGTTGTCTTTTATTCTATGAGTGTGACTGCATGTGCTTACCTTTAGTTTGTAACCAAAGATTGTCTGTATCTTCAATTATTGTTTGTCCATGCTCTGCTTTTTTTTTCTTCTCTCAACAAAACCTACCCAAAAAGAAACCCCCATTCCCATCCATTTTACAAACCCTAACCCTCTTCCCCCGGGCTGTGTTGTTTTGCTTGATGTCTGACTAAAATGACATCAATAATTCCACACACTTGCTGGGGAGGATAAGGTCATAGCAGCAACAGGCTGGTGAAGGAATACGAGGATATCTTCTAGACTTACTCAGCTTCAGTACTATATCTTCTAGTAGTAGTAGCCAATGTCAAATAAATTCAACGCAAGTACTAGTTATACTTGCAAGCAAATACTTTACCATTTGTTAGGCTACATTATGGCACTGTTCTAGTGTACTGTCACCTGCTATTTTCTCGATCGTACCGTAACCGTTGTAATGCTACAGTAAGGAGGACAAACAAGGTTTCGTTTTCTTTTTTTCCATAGGCATGCAACTGCCACTGTGTCACACCACTAGTACCACCGCAATGAGGAAATGTCACCCGCCCAGGATTGACAACGTTAATCCCCATTTCACCTGGAGCCAGCCCTGGGCCTAGCCCTAATTTCTAACACAAATTACAGGTAAGATAAGCGTTTTGAGGTACCAGAATCGATTCCTGATCACGTAGTATTGATAATCGATATGTTAGGATTAGCATGGTGTCACTAAACTCACACTGTAGACATGCATAATTAGTATTTACGGTATTTTCTTTCCACTTAGCTTCATGCCACGTTACGCTATATGAATACCATATTATGGCCCTCTTTAATATCGTACATGCACAGGCCTTATTCTCCTTTTGCTCTAAAGGCCCTGCTTCTGGGAAAGAAACCAACTGTTGCAGAAACTGCTGTTTCAGCTCGGTAGGCTCGGCAAGGTCGTAGTTAGCCGAGGAAGGGCCGATAAGCACATTCCGGGAGGGGTGCAGGGTGGTTTGTCTCTGAGAAGACAGAAGGGAGTCACCCGTCTGACCTTGCTGCCTGAGCGAAATCAGGAGCTCTTTGTGTGCCTTATATGGGCTTTCCTATTACTGTACTAGCTTGTACCAATTTGTATTTTTCCATGTTAGGCCATGCCAGTGCCAACGCAATTGTATATATGTGATGAGCTGACAATGTGCCAGCAGTCTTCTTGGCGGACCTTTTGGGTCAGGTCGCAAGGAGCTCCTCTGGCAGAGTTTGTGTTTGTCTAATAAACGCTTGAACCTTCTACACTGCCGACCGACTGCTTATTTGTAATGATAAGGGACTTGGTAATGTAATGATTATTGTTGGGAGGGGATCATATATTTTTCGGTACTTCAGTGTAGCCTTGAGGAGCGCGACAGAAACGGAAACTGCGTCCGGATATTGAAAATCCGAAGATCTGTCTGCTATCAGGGTGGATAGGAATGCTGAAGAAAGCATTTTTCAGGTCAATGACCGAAAAGTACTGTGCAGTCGGAGGGATCATGGTGAGAATGGTAGTGATATCGGTCACCACAGGATACTGTGGTACCACAATTTTGTTAACGGCTCGCAAATCAATCACAAAACGATAGGCAGCACCCATCTCCCCTTGGTCATGGTTCCTCTTCAAAATCGGGAGGATCGGGCTATTGCAAATATTGGCGTTTGTTTCCTCTACAACCCCTTTGTCAATCAGTTCCTGGATGATGTGCAATAAAGCCCGTTCCCCCGCCGGTGCTATTTTGTATTGCGGAATGCGTGGTAGTTTAGCGCCTTGCTTCAACGTGATGTGAACTGGGGGTATGTCCAGTTCACCCACATCTGCGTCCCCTGTCGCCCAAAGGGAGGTTGGGACGCCATCGAACTCCGGTGGGAGTCGTTCATTTTTCGTAAAACATTGTTTAACAGGTGTTACAGAGGGACGTATAGTTAAATAGACCCCATCCGCAGAGCAATGTATAGTAGCATTCAATCTTTTCAGCATATCCAATCCCAACAGGTTCTCCCCACAATTCGATGTCAATAAGAAAGGGGTGTCCATAGTGGCTGGACCAATCGTAAAGGGGATAGGTTTAGAGATGGGGCTTACAACGGGGACTCCGGAAAAACCCACCGAAACATTGTTTTGCCCGGACAGAGCTGCCCCTGGAACCAAGGATCGAGCAACAGAACTGTTCATTGCTCCTGTGTCAATTAGAAAATTTTCAGATGTCCCCAACACTTCCCCTCTGATGTAGGGTCCCCTCTGATTAACCGGAATTGACACATGGCCCCCCCTCTGTCCCTGGCTATCCTATGCTGGGGCATATTCATCATCATTCCCTTCGGCATAGTCACCATGATAGTATTGTCTGCGTTGGGTGTTATCGAAGTGGTTCCTTTCTGACCTGTCTTGTTGGACGTCTCTGTACTCGTCTCTATGCATATCACCTCGGTCGGGGCCCCCTCGTCCTCTACCTCGTCCGCGATTTGCTGCGTTCTGGGCGGCCAAGTATGGACACTGAGCCTTCCAGTGTCCCTCCTCTTTACAATAGGAACATTGATTGATGCCTATTGACGGGGCTCCTCCTGAACCCCTTCCTGTCCCCGCCCCTCTCGTCATTGGGCCCCGACCACCTCTACCTCCTCCTTGCCCTCGAACCACTTGCTGTAACAGTACTCGGGTCTTCAGATCCTTAACCTTTTTATCCACCTTATCCTTATTTTCATTTTCTCTATGCTCGTAGTACTGGGCCATGCTGAGTATTACAGACGGGGAAGAGGTAGTCCAGGTACTCTCTGCCGCCTCCAGTCGTGCTGAAATTTCCGGAGCCAGGTTCGTAACGAACCTGTTAACGAACAACCTTGTGCCCCCTTCTGTGGCCAAATCTTGTCCACTAAAATCAATAAAAACCTCTTCGAACCTGGTAAAAAAGTCGGACACACTTTCGTCCTTCTTTTGTCTACAGGCGGACAGTTTATCCCAATCGACTTTTCGGGGTGGGATCAGAGTATGCATGAAAGTTATTATTTTCGCTGGAAGAGAAGTTATTTCCACTCTGGGTTTGTCCCCTGGTTTGCGATCCTGGTCCCAGCCCCTTAACTCTTCCCACGTGCCACCAAATTCAGCATGATTAGAATCGTGCACCTGTCGCCATATATCAACCGGTACTAGCAGTCCGAAGAACAATTCAACATCGGCTAAAGTCATTACAGCGGATGCAGCTGCTTCGGTCAATTCTTTGTAGTACGCAGTAGGATTCTTTCGGGGATCTGGCAGCTGAGATTTCAACGCCAGTACTTCACTTCTTTTCCATGGGGTATAAACCCACTGTTCCTGGAACCGAGCCGCCACCCCTTGTCGTATGATCGCCTGGTTACCATCTCGTTGTTCGGGGATTTCGGGATGATAGATTGGGTGTACTTCTCGCATAGGGTATTGCGTAGTCCACTGTGGACTTTTCAAGAATAATCTGTCGCGATATTGTACCAAAGTGTCTACATTCTTAAATACTTCTTCCGGGGTTAGGCTAAATTTATGGGCCCAATCTCTGATAGTATACAGGATCTGGGGGGCTGTCCCGTCCCTAAAGCTTATTTCCCAATACCCAATGAGCGAATTGGACATTTCGTATAGCACATGTTGTTGCATGACTGGATCTAAATCCTTCACAGTACTCCATATGTCAATCAGGGTATATACTTCATTCCGCACCCACTTGACAGCCTGGTCTCCTAATGCTTCTTTTTCGCCATATTCTACGGATGCTCTAGTGAACAAACGCTTGCCATCTAGGCCCCCTACAGCTCCCCTCGGGGTCGGGTCAAACCCTCTGGGTGTAATACAAGCTCGGGGGGAAGATATCTCCGGCATAGGGAGACTCAAGTGCGTCTGAGGGGAAGTGATCAGTTGTGTAGACTCGGGGACAAGCGTAGCCAAGGCCCCACCTTGAGGTGAGGAAACATCGTTATTTTGTTCATTGATAACGGAGCCCCGTTCCTCGGGCGCAGATGCCCGTGGTCTAACGTCTGGCTGGACAGGTATTGCAGGGTATATACGCTCCGGGGCATATGGTGGGGGAGGCCTTGCATTTAACAATTCCTCAATCTCATCTTCCGCCCCATCTCTGGCTACATAACATTGGTCTACCTGCAGTTTAAACCGCCTGTCTGCAATTTCAATATTTTGTTCTACCTTATTTTTGTCATATGCGATAGCCTTCTGGGTAATAGTCTGTCCCTGCTCTATCTTCATTAATTTTTCAGATCGAATGCGTCGTCTCTTAGCTTCTTTCTGCCATTTGTTAAGGGTGTCGAACATCGACTGCCGGCTGCGTTTAATAAAAAGACGTTCTTGTAAATATGCCAGTTTTTGTTCATCGAAAGACCCTGTTTTTGGCCACTGTAATTCTATATTGTCCTTAGTGTATTTATGCCACAGAGAGTTAAAGATGAGGGGGCCAATACCGTGCTTACAATACATAAAGTGCTAGGTGTCCCCTCTGGGGGGTTCGGCTGACTCTCGTCTAACCTCCCTTCCTCACTATGGACACAACCGAAACACAATTTGCTAAGGCACGGCATATTGTATTATCTAGTTTCTGGCTGAAAAGGAATTTCTCCGTTAGTACAATTTCAACAAAATTAAATATCACGTTATCCTTACGCTTTCATTCTCATGGCCATGACACCCATCATTCTCACATCCGTATTTTCCTTATACATCAGACAAACGTAAAACGTGACACATAAGTTCCTGCAATTGCAATCGAAAAAAATGGAGCCCGTCGGCTCCCACTCGTGGAGAACTCTTCTGCTAATTTATTCAAAAGGCTGCAAAAACACGACCAACAACAGTCTCGTCCTCAGACTGCCTAAAGATAGTTACACAGGTTTTAAACCACAGACCGGTCTACAGGCCATCCGACAGCATTCATGGTTCACCTCCCGAACTGTTCTGGCTAAGCCCGCGTTTCAGCGCCGCTCCAGATTTGTCCGGGTGCTACCCAATGTCAACCATCGGCTTTCCCGAGAACAGTCCGGCCGAGCAGAAACCGCAGTTCCCCTAGGCGTATAATCCTTATCTTTAGTGTACCCAGAGCGTTCGCACGTGCAGTTCCACACTGCCCCCGTCGAACCTCCGCCCAAATCTTCTCTGTGACAACTAATGCAAAGTCAGAGTTTCTCCGTGACCATGGGCCACCAAATGCTTAGATCCCGTTATTTAAATCTACATATGCAATTCAACATATAACGAGACACAACACTCACCTGGTGCACGCAGGTCTGCCGGAACGTTCTTCACTGCCGACGTTTGCCCAGTATCAGCGCCGCAGGTTCTCGGGTTGCACCCGAAGGACTCCGGCGTGGGGTTACTAGCAGCTGAAGCCCTCTGGATCGGGAGGGCAGAGCAAAACCCCAATTTCTTATGCGTCTGGTCTGCAACTCTCCCGATCAAGCGGACCCCTTTCGATGTCGCCTGTGGCTACACAGGGACGACCCCAACGCGGAGTCCCGGCGGAGTCGCCAACTGACCTGTCTGACCTTGCTGCCTGAGCGAAATCAGGAGCTCTTTGTGTGCCTTATATGGGCTTTCCTATTACTGTACTAGCTTGTACCAATTTGTATTTTTCCATGTTAGGCCATGCCAGTGCCAACGCAATTGTATATATGTGATGAGCTGACAATGTGCCAGCAGTCTTCTTGGCGGACCTTTTGGGTCAGGTCGCAAGGAGCTCCTCTGGCAGAGTTTGTGTTTGTCTAATAAACGCTTGAACCTTCTACACTGCCGACCGACTGCTTATTTGTAATGATAAGGGACTTGGTAATGTAATGATTATTGTTGGGAGGGGATCATATATTTTTCGGTACTTCAGTTTGGTGGGAGGTAGTATAATGGAGTATTATTTCGGAGTAGACAAGAGATTGACGGTTGTACTACTAAAGTCCTACGACTGTTCAGGAAAACAAAGTTACTGTTACACCCCCGCCCCCCACCCACCAGACTGAAAAGCAGTAAAAAACAGGTATGGTCAGATAAAGTTTAAAAATATATTTATTTAGCCCTAACAAAATAATCTCCCTCACCCACCCTAACCCCAACGATTGTCTTTGAAACGTCCCAAAACGATCCCAACTCCCAAATCCCACCCCCCAAAAGTCTATAAAAAAAGGGCAAGGGACACTCCACTACTGGAGGGTGCTGGTGCTGGTGCATGATGCGGCATGGGCATCATACTCCTTGCGGAGGGTGGCAAGCTCGGAGCGGAGGCCCTTAACCAAGTTCTTATACTTTAGGACCTCCTGCTCCAGGTTGGACATGCGGACTCGTAGGCGGCGTTGGCGGTCCTTGCAGCTCCTGTGGGGGGCAGCTGGTATTTCGGTTGCTTGGCGGTGGCGGTCGTCTTTCTTAGCCCGGCTCGGTCCCGCTGGCTTAGTCACGGAGGAGCAAGCATGGGCGTAAAATCCGCTCCGCTCGCGGATTTTTCGGATTTTCGGCAAATCCGCAATCCGCGAACGCTCGCGAATTTGTCGAAAATCCGTGAATCCGCTCGCGGCGGATTTTTTGCTTGGTTGCGGCGCGCGGCGTGGTGCACGGCGTTCACTTTCCGTCATTTTAGCGTTTGCCGAGTTGTTTTTCTTTGCGAGTGACGTGCCATTTTAGATCTTGCTGCGTGTTCCCGCGGGAGTTTGTCGCCCGCGAATACGTACTCGCGGCTTGCCACCTTGCACAGCACACCTCGCGAGAGTTCGCAATTGCGAACATGTAGTTGCGGCGGAAAGGAACAATCTCGCACTTGCGAAATAGAGATTTTGCAATTTCGCACAAGAAAATCACCAGCAAACAGGATAAACCTTCAGAAAATTATGATTTTTATCAGAATCACTCCTCAGGTTGACATTTGCATGGCCTTTTTTTTTGCAAGGAGTCCATTTTGGGGGGGGGGGGAGGAAGGAAGTGCCCCACAGTCTCCAACTTCCTGTTCCTGTCCAGCAGGCTCCTCCCAGTGCTTTGTCCATCTCCTGGTCACTTTCATTTGGATCTGGAGCTGGAAGGATTACTTTTTGTGGGTGCTGCTGGATATTTGGATTTGAGGCCTTTTTGACTGTCTTTGGATCACTTTTGGATTAGAAATCAACTTTCACAAGTAAGTTTGTTTGGGGCATTACAGTTGCTGCAAGTACAATTTTGGAACTTTTTCAGAAAATTAAATAAATTATATTGTGGGTAGCCACAGTATCCAGTAGGACCAGGGTTGGTTATGGGTGCATGATACAACTGTTTTGTTGAATTTAAACACCATTGAGGCCATGGATGGGCTGGGATTGTGCAGATTTTATTGTTTTTTGTCGTTTTTTTGGGCCTGCTGGTGTGGCCCTTTGCCCAGGGGTGGTGAGTGTTGCATGGGCCTAGTCTTTCTGTGGGGTGTCTTCTTGAATTTAAACATAATTGAGGCCATGGATGGGCTGGGATTGTGCTTATTTTATTGTTTTTTGTCGTTTTTGGGGGGCTGCTGGTGTGGCCTTTTGCTTGCCCAGGGGTGGTGGTGGTGCATGGACTGAGTGTGCCTGTGGTGTTGTCTCACTCTCTTTGATGTAAACATCATGGATGGCATTGGATTGTGGTGATTTCTGGCTGTTTTTCTGTTTTTTGGGGGTGTACTGTTGATGTGGTCTGGCCATGTGGGTGGTGGTGGTGGCCATCTTGAGTGCTGGCTGGTACAGGCAACATGTGCTTGGGGTGTAAGGGGGCCATTTTGAGGAGAGGCAGTGTCTGAGGCCTGCACTTATTTTGCCTACTTTTCATCCCTTATGCCCAGGGGTAGTGAGTGTTGCATGGGCCTAGTGTTTCTGAGGGGTGTCTTCTTGAATTTAAACACCATTGAGGCCATGGATGGGCTGGGATTGTGCAGATTGTATTGTTTTTTGTCGTTTTTTTGGGCCTGCTGGTGTGGCCCTTTGCCCAGGGGTGGTGAGTGTTGCATGGGCCTAGTCTTTCTGTGGGGTGTCTTCTTGAATTTAAACACCATTGAGGCCATGGATGGGCTGGGATTGTGCAGATTTTATTGTTTTTTGTCGTTTTTTTGGGCCTGCTGGTGTGGCCCTTTGCCCAGGGGTGGTGAGTGTTGCATGGGCCTAGTCTTTCTGTGGGGTGTCTTCTTGAATTTAAACATAATTGAGGCCATGGATGGGCTGGGATTGTGCTTATTTTATTGTTTTTTGTCGTTTTTGGGGGGCTGCTGGTGTGGCCTTTTGCTTGCCCAGGGGTGGTGGTGGTGCATGGACTGAGTGTGCCTGTGGTGTTGTCTCACTCTCTTTGATGTAAACATCATGGATGGCATTGGATTGTGGTGATTTCTGGCTGTTTTTCTGTTTTTTGGGGGTGTACTGTTGATGTGGACTGGCCATGTGGGTGGTGGTGGTGGCCATCTTGAGTGCTGGCTGGTACAGGCAACATGTGCTTGGGGTGTAAGGGGGCCATTTTGAGGAGAGGCAGTGTCTGAGGCCTGCACTTATTTTGCCTACTTTTCATCCCTTATGCCCAGGGGTAGTGAGTGTTGCATGGGCCTAGTGTTTCTGAGGGGTGTCTTCTTGAATTTAAACACCATTGAGGCCATGGATGGGCTGGGATTGTGCAGATTTTATTGTTTTTTGTCGTTTTTTTGGGCCTGCTGGTGTGGCCCTTTGCCCAGGGGTGGTGAGTGTTGCATGGGCCTAGTCTTTCTGTGGGGTGTCTTCTTGAATTTAAACACCATTGAGGCCATGGATGGGCTGGGATTGTGCAGATTTTATTGTTTTTTGTCGTTTTTTTGGGCCTGCTGGTGTGGCCCTTTGCCCAGGGGTGGTGAGTGTTGCATGGGCCTAGTCTTTCTGTGGGGTGTCTTCTTGAATTTAAACACCATTGAGGCCATGGATGGGCTGGGATTGTGCAGATTTTATTGTTTTTTGTCGTTTTTTTGGGCCTGCTGGTGTGGCCCTTTGCCCAGGGGTGGTGAGTGTTGCATGGGCCTAGTCTTTCTGTGGGGTGTCTTCTTGAATTTAAACATAATTGAGGCCATGGATGGGCTGGGATTGTGCTTATTTTATTGTTTTTTGTCGTTTTTGGGGGGCTGCTGGTGTGGCCTTTTGCTTGCCCAGGGGTGGTGGTGGTGCATGGACTGAGTGTGCCTGTGGTGTTGTCTCACTCTTTTTGATGTAAACATCATGGATGGCATTGGATTGTGGTGATTTCTGGCAGTTTTTCTGTTTTTTGGGGGTGTACTGTTGATGTGGACTGGCCATGTGGGTGGTGGTGGTGGCCATCTTGAGTGCTGGCTGGTACAGGCAACATGTGCTTGGGGTGTAAGGGGGCCATTTTGAGGAGAGGCAGTGTCTGAGGCCTGCACTTATTTTGCCTACTTTTCATCCCTTATGCCCAGGGGTAGTGAGTGTTGCATGGGCCTAGTGTTTCTGAGGGGTGTCTTCTTGAATTTAAACACCATTGAGGTCATGGATGGACTGGGAATGTGCAGATTTTATTGGTTTTTGTCGTTTTTTTGGGCCTGCTGGTGTGGCCCTTTGCCCAGGGGTGGTGAGTGTTGCATGGGCCTAGTCTTTCTGTGGGGTGTCTTCTTGAATTTAAACACCATTGAGGCCATGGATGGGCTGGGATTGTGCAGATTTTATTGTTTTTTGTCGTTTTTTTGGGCCTGCTGGTGTGGCCCTTTGCCCAGGGGTGGTGAGTGTTGCATGGGCCTAGTCTTTCTGTGGGGTGTCTTCTTGAATTTAAACATAATTGAGGCCATGGATGGGCTGGGATTGTGCTTATTTTATTGTTTTTTGTCGTTTTTGGGGGGCTGCTGGTGTGGCCTTTTGCTTGCCCAGGGGTGGTGGTGGTGCATGGACTGAGTGTGCCTGTGGTGTTGTCTCACTCTCTTTGATGTAAACATCATGGATGGCATTGGATTGTGGTGATTTCTGGCTGTTTTTCTGTTTTTTGGGGGTGTACTGTTGATGTGGACTGGCCATGTGGGTGGTGGTGGTGGCCATCTTGAGTGCTGGCTGGTACAGGCAACATGTGCTTGGGGTGTAAGGGGGCCATTTTGAGGAGAGGCAGTGTCTGAGGCCTGCACTTATTTTGCCTACTTTTCATCCCTTATGCCCAGGGGTAGTGAGTGTTGCATACTTGCATGTCCCTAGTCTTTCTGTGGGGTGTCTTCAATGTAAACATCATGGATGGCATGGGATTGTGCTCATTTTTCTGTGTTTTGTCGATTTTTTGGGGTGTATAACTGAACTGATGTTCCTCTGTCTTCCATTGCTTTTAGGTGCACAAGAAGACTCAATAGAACCACCAGTGCCAGGAAGAAGTCCTGCAGCGGTGTGTGCAGCATAACGTCACGCGACATCACGTCTGGACACAGAACCCTCTGCAACTCGTGCAACTGCTGCCTGCTGACCTGCTCTGAAGAAGATGGCCCCAAAAAAAGTAACCCGTAGCTCCTCTAGCAAGAAAGGTGCCAGTAAGGAGCAGAAGAAGCAAGTTACCAAGGACACTGGTGTGCCGCCCGCCCCTTTTTTTGTGAGTAAAAAAAAAAGTATGCCTGCAGCAGCTGCAGCGGGATCTGCTGGGGACCAAGCTGGCAGCAGCACCCCCGCTCCATTGGGCTCAGTGCCACCACCACCACCACGCCAACTTAAGTCCAAGCCCTTGAGTGCTGCAGAGGCAGCCAGTATACTTCTTCAATCACCATCGACCAGTGATGTTGGCTCATCGCAATAAAGCAGCAGCAATGTCCCTCAATCAACACAGGTTGTTGTAGCTCATCTGACGAGTGTTGAACAACCACAGCGGCAACAACAATCACATGTGCAAGTACAAGCCCAAGTACATGTGGAAGGAGAGGCAGCGCAAGGAGATGCGCATGCAGAGGTGCATGGAGGGTCACAACAAGTGCCCACAATAGTTGTTCCTCCCGAAGTAGGGGCACATCAGGAAATCGACAATCAAGGCGAGGTATCATTTGAGGAAGCCACTCCTCCTGATGATCCTTCATTGTCTTCCCCAACCCTAGCAAGGAAGAGATCAAGGGTGGTGTCTACATCCTCTTCAAGCACACCTCCTTCTGATGATACGGATCAAACTTGGGAACCAGCACCACAGCCGTCTGAGAGTGAGGCACACCATGATCCAACAAAGGTACTTAAGCGTAAAAGGAAGCTCGTCCAAAGTCTCAGACTTATGGAGTGTGATGAGGCTCAACAAGAAGTGGCGGATACTGCTGCTGATGAAGACTCTGCCAACGACGACCCAGTCATCATAAAGGTCACTGCAGCCCCAGCGGGCATGCAGCAAACAGACATTTTGACCCTAGCCCGAAGAGCTGCTGCGCGTGATGATGATGATGATGATGTTGTCGATGAGGAGGCAGTGGAAACACCACAATCATTGGAGTTAAGTAGTACACCAACTCGTCCCGCTTCCATATTTCTTTCTGGCAAGAAGAGACCTGCGTCAACCTCGACCTTAATTAGTGGCGGTGAAAGTGGAAAACGTACAAAAGTTGGCCAATCCAGATCCTCCACTTCATCTGGCATTAGCTTCATGACCACCACCACCACCAGTATCGCCGCCTCCTCCAGGTCCCACAGACACTTCAAGTCCCCAGTTTGGGACTTCTTTACTGTTTGTCCCAAAAATCCAAGGTTTGCCATTTGTACCCTTTGTAAGCTTGCAGTTAGTCGTGGTAAGCCAGGTAGCAACTATGGTACCGGCGGCCAGAGTGGTCATCTTGACAGAAAGCACGGTGTCCAATGGTTTGCGCACCTAGCTGCGATCAAGAAAGGCCAAAATCAAGGAAACGTTGATGTTTCATCTGATGTTGACGAGCAGGAAGAAGACGTGTCAAACACTTCCCTTACACCCAGTACCCCTCTCAGCAGCACACCCAATGTGAGGCACACTAAGAGTGTTGGAGCGAGTGAGACACCAACGCACAAAAGTTCACCAGCGAGCAAAATTGGGTCAACGAAGTCATTATCAGCCCGTAAATGCTTGGTCCAGGCCAACATTAGAACAATGCTTACTTCAGACGTGCCATATGAACGCAACCACCCACTGACGCGTCTGTATAACACTAAGCTGGCTAAAATGCTAGCTGTGGACCTTCTACCTTTTTCTTTTGTAGAAGCGGTAGGTTTTCTTGAATTAGTTGCAACGCTCTGCCCTAAATGGAAGGTTCCGAGCCGGTTCTATTTTGCCAGAGTTGCGGTTCCAGCACTACATGAAGATGTGCTGCAGGCGATTGGGGCAGCTTTGCAGAAGAGTGCTGTTCACACAATACATCTGACAACAGACATGTGGACCAGTGGCCCAGGCGATGATTACATGTGCATCACTGCACACTGGGTCTCTTTTTCAGGTGTTATAGCAAAGCTAAACGCAGGTGTTGACCCGGACCAAGTTTTCAAAGCTGCTCGGAAACATGCAACACTAGCCATGTTTGCCTTGGAGAAAAGTCACACAGCAGAAAACCTTTTGGAAGAGTTTGACAAAAAGGTGTTGTCGAAGCTATCCCCCCTAAAACGCAAGATTGGTTATGTTCCACGGATAATGGCGCCAATGTAGTTAAGGCCATGTCACAGGGTCACCATGTTAGAGTGCCGTGTTTGGCGCACTGTATCAACCTGGTAGTTCAAAAATTCTTGAGTGATAAAGAGAGTCCAGCGTTCGAGGTAATGGCCACCTGCCGCAAAATGTGCAACCATTTCAGCCATTCTTTTAAGGCCCGGAAGCATCTGCGGAGACTGCTACTTCAACGTGGAATGCCAGTGAAAGCACTCATCCAGGAGGTGGCAACACGTTGGAACTCAACCTTCTACATGCTTGAGCGTCTGCATGAGCAGTATACGGTACTCGATCACTATTTCTTGACAGAGGCTACATCTCAGAAGGAGGACCTGCGGATGAGTAAGGCGCAATGGGCCATAGTTAAAAGCCTGACAGACATGCTTCGTCCTTTTGAGTTCTTCACGCGTGCAGTCAGCCAGGAGGACTGTAATTTGGGAAAAGCTATCCCATTGTTGTGCATACTGGAGCACCAACTGATGGCGGTTTCTTCTGAGTTTGAAAAAGATGAAAAAAAAAAAACCCATTTCATTTTGTCTGAGAAATTATTACATCGCCTACGTGGTGATGAACGTCTTAAAAACATCAACTCAGATCAGCATTACATTTGTGCTACTATTCTGGATCCACGCTACAAAAAGGCGCTGGCAGACAACGCATTCTTTCCTTTCGCTGATGCAGATGTTCAAAAGTACAAACATTGGTTAGCCTGGTCAGCCAAGAGGTTTGAAAAAGAACGGCAGGTTATTGAAGGAGAAGCCAGTACATCAGCATCAGCATCAGCAGGCCATCCGCAGTCACAAGAATCCACTTCTGCACCTGTGGCTGGGGCACAAGTGACCTCTCAGCCGTTAAAGACACCGGCAACTGGATCATCTGCACCACACACAATGACAACACTAACAGTGGCTGGGGAGGAGGATTGGCTAAGTTTGATGGGGTATGGTTCTCTAAAAAATGTCACAGGCACAGCAAAAAGTAAGCAAAGTGGAGGAACAGTTGATGACCTTGAGTCGATGGTGCAGGACTATCTGAATGACTCAACAGTGGTCTTTCTTAATGAGGAGCCATTGCAGTATTGGCATGGCAAAAAACAATTGTGGCCACAGCTCTACAACCTGGCTATAAACTATTTGTCTTGCCCACTCGCAAGTGTGTCTTCTGAACGTGTTTTCAGTGCTGCTGGTGGCATTGTAACTGCCAAACGGAGCCGCCTATCGCCCAAAAATGTGGAGCGGCTGACAATGATCAAGATGAATCAGCACCTCATACCACCAGATTACAAAGTGCGAGAAAGCACGCCACATGAAGACGATGAGGACAGCAACGTAGATGAGGGGATTTTTTCTCTGTTCGGTGCCACTGACCTCATCCAGCCTGAATTCGCAGAGTATGATGACGAAATCTTGTTCTTATTCCCTGACACCGAGCCCTGAAAATGAGACAATCAATCAAGAACTTTCTTTTTCGTCCTTATTCACTTTTATTCCTGTGTGCTTTGTGTCTCTCTTTCTTTGTTTTGCACAGTTAATTTAATTCAAACTTTAATCACCTAATCCCAAAAACAAGACCATCATCAGAACTGTCTTCACTTGTTTGCTTATTGATTTGAAGGTGCCGCAGTCTACATTCCTCAGGTTCACAAGTTCTGAAGAACATGCTCCTCTATCCTCCTCCTCCAGACTGCGATTTCCCTCCAAGCAGAGTGCTGGATTACGCACAATGAAGAAAGACTCAGCACTTGTGGGGGTGTTGTACTTCTTTGCGGGTGAGTTGACGGTTTTGGGCCCATTGCTGTGAAGCTCTAATAATGGACAAAAGTGTTTTGGACCAAATATGAGGTGGAAATTTCTTGCCGTTTTTGCTGACTTGCTTGCCTTTGAGGTGCTCTTTGGCGGGGTTCCGGGGGTTTGTGTGTAATTTTTGGTGTCTGTCGAAGCACTGCTGCGACAGTCTAATCTTGATTGCATTTGCTTTTCAGGAAATCCGTGGTGGAAAACAGGAGTTATGATGATTGATGATGACCTAGCTGCACAGCGCGTTACTTTGGACCGAAGGCCGAGAGATATTGTAAGTATGAGATTTAGCTTTTTCGCTGTTTGGGGGTGTTTTCGGGTGTTTTTTTGCGGGTGGGTTGGCGCCGGCGGGTCTTGCCTGGGGCATTCCTGGGAAGGTCTAATACCGGATACAAGTGTTTTGGACAAAATCCATAAGGAACAGCCTTTTTTTTGCCATTTCTTCAGACATCTTGCTCAATGTAGCCTTTTGGGGGGCTTCCTGCTGTTCGTGGGTGGGTTGCGGCCGGGGTCTCTGTCGAAGCACTGCTGCGACAGTCTAATCTTGATTGCATTTGCTTTTCAGGAAATCCGTGGTGGAAAACAGGAGTTATGATGATTGATGATGATGATGACGACCTAGCTGCACAGTGCCGCGTTTGGACCGAAGGCCGAGAGACATTGTAAGTATGAGATTTAGCTTTTTCGCTGTTTGGTGGTGTTGTGTCGGGTGTTTTTTTGCGGGTGGGTTGGCGCCGGCGGGTCTTGCCTGGGGCATTCCTGGGAAGGTCTAATACCGGATACAAGTGTTTTGGACAAAATCCATAAGGAACAGCCTTTTTTTTGCCATTTCTTCAGACATCTTGCTCAATGTAGCGTTTTGGGGGGCTTCCTGCTGTTCGTGGGTGGGTTGCGGCCGGGGTCTCTGTCGAAGCACTGCTGCGACAGTCTAATCTTGATTGCATTTGCTTTTCAGGAAATCCGTGGTGGAAAACAGGAGTTATGATGATTGATGATGATGATGACGACCTAGCTGCACAGCGCCGCGTTTGGACCGAAGGCCGAGAGACATTGTAAGTATGAGATTTAGCTTTTTCGCTGTTTGGTGGTGTTGTGTCGGGTGTTTTTTTGCGGGTGGGTTGGCGGGTCTTGCCTGGGGCATTCCTGGGAAGGTCTAATACCGGCTAGAAGTTAGTTGGACAAAATCCATAAGGAAACACCAGTTTTGGCACTTTTTGTAAGTTAGGGTTCGTTAGGGTTAGCCCTAGCAGCAGGATTGCATGTGTTTAGGGGGGTTCTATTGCAACGCGGTTCTGTTGTTGTAGAGCACTGTTGGAGCGATGCTGGCTATGGATACTTTTGCTTGCAGGCAAGTGGTTTGAATACAATCCACGGTCTGTATTTGGGTCTACTGTTACTTTCAAAGTACGTTTTGTAACCATTTTTCTGCTAGGCATCGTTTTTGGAGATATGATTGGGTTCTTCTACATTTTTGCGACTGGCTTTAGTAAGGGTCTTGGTGGGAGCATTGCTGGGAAGGTCAAATTTTGTTCTAAAACACAGTAGTACACCCACCTTGAGGGGAAAGATCCGCTATAATATTTTGGCCATACTTATTGATCCTTAAAAAGGTGACTCAGACAGAGCACGCAATTTCAAAAATATTGTACTGTCTATTAGGGAAATCAAAGTGTGACTTTTTGAACCACACAGCGTACATACCTTTTATTTATTTATCAGTGGTATTGTAATAGCACTTCCTGTTTTCCGTTCAATAATTACAGGCCGGGTTTCAGTCAACATCCGCCAGGCAGGCAGTGGACAGGGTGTCTCTTCTGTCAGTGGTCACCACCACATTGATGGACGAAGCGTCAGCTGGAATGGAGGAGTGCCGCCAATAAGAGGAATTGTTTGCTGCATGCAACTTACTTACCAATTTCAACAGGACAACTCCAACAACATACGCAATACAGATACAGTATCCATTGTTGTCTTTTATTCTATGAGTGTGACTGCATGTGCTTACCTTTACTTTGTAACCAAAGATTGTCTGTAAACTCTGTATCTTCAATTATTGTTTGTCCATGCTCTGCTTTTTTTTTCTTCTCTCAACAAAACCTACCCAAAAAGAAACCCCCATTCCCATCCATTTTACAAACCCTAACCCTCTTCCCCCGGGCTGTGTTGTTTTGCTTGATGTCTGACTAAAATGACATCAATAATTCCACACACTTGCTGGGGAGGATAAGGTGATAGCAGCAACAGGCTGGTGAAGGAATACGAGGATATCTTCTAGACTTACTCAGCTTCAGTACTATATCTTCTAGTAGTAGTAGCCAATGTCAAATAAATTCAACGCAAGTACTAGTTATACTTGCAATACTTTACCATTTGTTAGGCTACATTATGGCACTGTTCTAGTGTACTGTCACCTGCTATTTTCTCGATCGTACCGTAACCGTTGTAATGCTACAGTAAGGAGTACAAACAAGGTTTCGTTTTCTTTTTTTCCATAGGCATGCAACTGCCACTGTGTCACACCACTAGTAACACCGCAATGAGGAAATGTCACCCGCCCAGGAATGACAACGTTAATCCCCATTTCACCTGGAGCCAGCCCTGGGCCTAGCCCTAATTTCTAACACAAATTACAGGTAAGATAAGCGTTTGGTGGGAGGTAGTATAATGGAGTATTATTTCGGAGTAGACAAGAGTTTGACGGTTGTACTACTAAAGTCCTACGACTGTTCAGGAAAACAAAGTTACTGTTACACCCCCGCCCCCCACCCACCAGACTGAAAAGCAGTAAAAAACAGGTATGGTCAGATAAAGTAGTTGAAAAATATATTTATTTATCCCTAACAAAATAATCTCCCTCACCCACCCTAACCCCAACGATTGTCTCTGAAACGTCCCAAAACGATCCCAACTCCCAAATCCCACCCCCCAAAAGTCTATAAAAAAAGGGCAAGGGACACTCCACTACTGGAGGGTGCTGGTGCTGGTGCATGATGCGGCATGGGCATCATACTCCTTGCGGAGGGTGGCAAGCTCGGAGCGGAGGCCCTTAACCAAGGTCTTATACCTCAGGACCTCCTGCTCCAGGTTGGACATGCGGACTCGTAGGCGGTGTTGGCGTTCCTTGCAGCTCCTGTGGGGGGCAGCTGGTGTTTCGGGTGCTTGGCGGTGGCGGTCGGCTTTCTTAGCCCGGCTCGGTCCCGCTGGTTTAGTCACGGAGGAGGATGCAGTGGTCACAGTCGAAGATGTTGCCCCGCTCGACTGCGTGTCCTCCTCCTCCTCCAGGGCCACCAGCCGCCGATACTCGGCGACTGTGGCCTCCAGCCTCCGTTGCCGGGCCAATCTAGCCTGCTCCCTCCTTGTTGTTGATTTGGAAGGAGCAACTATATGAAGAAAGAAAGACATAGTCTGTAACCAATGCTCCTTATTAATAACACAAAGTGATTGAGCCGAAAGTTGGGTCACAGAGTACAAGTAGCAAATTGAAAGCACAGTACATAACTATTGAGGACAGTATCTATGTAACCCTCCCACTTCTGCATCCTTGCTCTAACAGTAGTGGTAGTTTAATGAACTAATTCTACGACCACTATGGACTTCCATTACAGTCGACTATGACAGTACACCAGTCTTATTCTTCTTCTTCTCTCTTGTTTAGGGAAATGGGTACGTTATCTTATGCAAGCCGGCAGAATGACATGGACACAGCACAGTGAAGTTGCACCCGAGAAAAAAAGTTGCACACCATGATGATGGAGACAGACTTGCGTTACTGTACCGGTCCAGTACATGCAGGTGGTGAAGCTATTACTTTTCTATTACGGGTGGCACTGAGAATACTCTGTTACAAGGGCTACTGCTTAATTAATTTACCTTTCACCCTACAGTGCAAATGAGTACTAGAAAAGGAAACTGAAGAAGCTAACTAATTTGATTATCTATCACTTCACATGGGACGTATTTAATGACAGATGAGATGACTTTAGGTGCTTTGCTTAATATTGAGTGAACACAGTGATACACCCACACATGAATGACGTACTACAAGTAAACTAAAGTTATTAAGAGAGGTACGGAGTGTCCACCGTAATAACCAGATATATGCTGTGAATGCAAACGCAATACAAAGTACTGCTACTATTCATGGTAGTATTGGACACATTTACAATTTCTTTTCCTTGCCTTCCCTGCACTGGGACGGACGTGCGGGTGCGGTGGTACATGCTCTTCAAGGTAACACTTACTTCACCTGGCGACCATCTACTCTCTCTAGATACACATTTGCTATGTAAGAGTCAGAGAATACCATGCTCCAGGCATCCATTCATTCAAAGTATACGCACACATACAGTTTCTGTTTCACCCACCCAGGCTGCTGTCCTTCCACCCATCCTTGCTTCATCATTGACCCAGCCATGCACCATACCATATTCTTTCCTTCCCAGCCACCTCTGGGTCCAAGCAAACACATATCGTTCTTCTTTGCCAGCCATCATACAAGTTCGCGTCCCACTTACTTACACCCTTCTTTCGCTTTTCGTTCATCCCATCCATCACGTTCGTCTAAGAACTTATTGGGATTCTTCTCACCAAAAACTTCACAGCTAAGTCGAAGTACATTTCGAGGAGGCTACTACCTGGTTGATTTGTAATTGTAATACACCCGTGCAGAAAGCACACTATGCAGTCTTCAATCTCAATAAGTAAGGAATATATAGCTTACCTGTTTCCGCCACCACCGTTTGATCCCCCACAGGAACGGCCACCAGCTCTTCTACCGCCGCATCCTCCCCAGAGGCCTCCGAGTCCAAGTCCAACACATCAGCCACCTCCGCGCTGGCCCCGTCACCAGATGTTACACCTACAAAGTACATTTAAGAAAGTTAGAATACACCACTCACTACTATATAATATTTGGTCTAGGAGAAATGTTAAAAAAACAGAATACAATGTAATAATTTGTGACTGTCTACTCCATAGTAAAAATGTCCCATTTTCCAGGGAAGGCTGTTGTCTTGCTGCACTTTTATGCACAACTGATGAATGCTTGCTTTTGATTTTTAACACGCACCACTTTTTCTCCTAACAGACAGAAGCTTGACTCCTGAGTCCTAAGAACACGACCAGGATCAAGTTCAAAGTAGGTGAGAGTTCGGCTCGACCACAAGAAATGTGTCCAATTAATCGTCAGCACTAACCACTTTTCCGTTTACAGTTAAATAGTTTTATGACAAAGTAGATTTCAATAAATGTGTTTACTTTTAATAAAGCTTTTACACTTAAATAGACTCTGTGGTTTTTGTTCCTCTAGACTAGAGTGGATGAGCTAAAGGTTTTGGAATTTTTGCAAGCATGAGTGCCTCTGACACTTCTTGACTGTGCTGTGACTCCGTACTACTCTCTTGTCCTGCGTACGATAATCTAGAGATCATTGGGGATCTATAATCGGTGACTTCGGGAGCTGAATGACTCTGCCACACTATCTAGTCAGTAAGGAGACAGTGCATAGAGGTATTGCTGAATATAATGGGAGTCCAATGGAATTGCCAAATGTCCAATCTTAGTTAGCTACACAGACAGACTAATAAGAATAGTCTAGTAATACCACAGGGAGTCATATTCGAGGCAGGATAAGAATTTATATCCAGTCTACAAGAAGATCAAAGACGATTTAGAAAAAATCGAATGAGGAACGCTAGGAAAAAATAGGTACTGTTTAGTAAAATGTAAACTTACTGGGGCCAGCAAAGGAGCCCTCGCCTGCCCGATCCTGGCCTGCATCCTCAGCACCCTCCTCCTGTGTCCTCTTGCCCTTGGGGGGAGCTGATGTACAACATGAAAGAAAGAAAAACCATAAAACATGGATGAGATTTTTCAACCAAATCAAACATTTCAAAAGAACAATAACAACATATTTTGGAAAAATAGCAAATAGATAGACAACTATTCCACGGGATCTATCTCATGTGGTATACTACGTTATTCGTATTGCCTGATTTGCGGAACGTTGACTTAGAAAGTTCCTATGTAACTCAATAAACAGACTACTAAAGAGGTTTGCCTAGGCCTGGCACTGCAGGCAGTAGTGCACAACACGTGACAGACAAAGTCCATCCTGCTTGCAGATCAGTGAATACTCAAACTATCAATCCACCCGCCACCACCGCCACTATTTCTTCTGATAGCCATGTGACTGTCTAAAGGAAGGACACTGGACTTCAGTCTGTTGGGGCTGATTTATAAGTCCCTTGCGGAAGTTGCGGCTGATTTTCCTCCATTGTTGCGTGCCTTTTCTGACGCAGCGGCAGAACAAAAGACTCGCCATGGTGTTGGTGCGGCGTATATATTAAAAAAAAAAACACATATGGGCATATGGGCGATGCATCACGTTGTAAAGCCCTGCGCCATCAGGGGGCGTTCCGGCGCAAGGGAGGGCGTACCTGCGCAGGAACGAATCCTAAAAGTGGCTGAGGGAAATCTACAAGATGTCAATCAGTCATTTTTATGACAATGATGCATGACTCAAACCCTGCGCGCTTGAAGCCGACGTACGGCTTGATGCAGCATTGGGGAGATAGGGTACCCCAGAGCATTGCTGGAGCTGAGCCATCGTTGGCACGCAACTCCAGCAATGCGCTGCCTTTACGGCACAGATGCGTAAGGCTTCTGTGACGTTTTGGGCCAATGGGTGGTGGTGGCATGGCACACAATTACTGCCGCATCCCTGCTACTTTGCAGGGATGCGCCGGTAATTGAAAATATGACCCTTACTGTCTAGCATTACGCAGTTCTTTTCTTTACAGTACACTGATACATAATTTCTCAGGCCAATGAAATGCTTCTGAACACAACATACAAAACAAAGAAGCATAGTAGCAAGCAAGGCTACTGAGAAGGAGAGCAGTGCACCTGAAAATGAAATGCATAGAAGATTTTGAAATATAATTTACCTCAATGTAATCGGCAGCATTATTGCTCTTGGTAAAGAACAAAGATTTGCAAATAACAGAGCAGGATAAAACAGAGTAGTAAATGTACTACTACTACTACTCACCAAGCCCGGGGACCTCTACGCCGAGCGCGTCCAGCAAGTCCCGCTCCCGGTCCATGACATCGGTCCAGCGGTGGGTGGCCTGGTTATATGTGCGCCGGACCCCAGAGATCTTGTACATGGCCCGGCACACCTTCTCCCACCGCTGGCGGCGCTCCCGGATGCCATAGCCGGTCGCGATCTTGCCGCCTCCCAGGATCGTCTTGGGGAGGCGGCGCTGGACATGGAAGATCAGTGCCGCCACTTCCTCCGCGCTAAAGATCTCCCTCGGGACCACTTGCTCCCCCCTTAAACGCCCGCACGGGAGCCGGGCACGGGGTGCGGGACCCTTCCCCTTCTCAGGGTGCTTCCCGGCTCCCTTTACCATGGTCTGGGCAGAAATAAACTTAAATGATAAAGAAGAAATAGAATAGTGAAGAAGAAAATAAAAGAGTTTAAAAAAGTAGTTTAAAAGTAACTAAAAGCTGCAGAAAACACAAAAATATAGAGCTAGAAAAATAGAGGGTTAGATAATAAGTAAAATTAGATCAAAAAAACTTCAAACAAGCAAAGGATGGCAGAGATTGAGAGAGGATAGAGAAAGCATGCCCAGAACCATAGCAATGAATGAGAAACAAGATGGCCGCGCCCGTTCACGACCGCGTGGGTAAGTTCGCGCGAGATTTTCCTTGCGAGTACGCGCGAACTTGTACTCGCGAGCAGCACACTTTGCGAGATTACACATAGCGGGCGGAAACGGAATTACGTCACGCCAACAAGATGGCCGCGCCCGTGTACGACCGATAGGGTAACTTGGCAAACGAATAGCTAGAAGCGCCTCGCGAACACGCGCAAGATCACGCGAACATACACGTCGCAACAAAAACAATTTTGTATTCGCACGTATTCGCGGCTTCCGAAATCGATCTCGCACGGATTCGCGCCCCAAATAACGCGCGAAATTGCAAAAAAAACGATTTTAGCTAAAATGAAAGCAATGAGCAGGTGCAAAAGTTCAAACTTAACATTAGTAACATTCAAGGTAGTGCTTCCTGATGGGCCCCTCCAGAGTTTGCAACAATTCTATGACCCTGCTATGACCCAAACAGCAGGCTCATAGAATAGCACCATAAAGGTCCTGTAAAAAAAAATTTCACTGCAACAAAAAGCAAATTACAGATAAGGAAGGAAGCAGGTGCCAGCCAGACTGGAACTTTCAAAATTACTGACACATTAATGAAACACAAATTAATTGATGGCAGTTGAAGAAGGGCAGGTGTGCTAGCTTTTTTCAACCACCATAATCTACAGTAATAAATAAACCTAATAGGTGCCTGTGAGGATGTACTAGAGGGTGGCATGGGTGTCCCAGAGGGTGGCAGTGGTGAAACAGAGGGTGCTGTGAACCTGTGATGATAAACCAGACGTAGAAACAACATAGTCGCGGCCGTTGCAAGCCGAAAAGTAAGTTCGCAATTGCGAACTTGTCCCAAAATCGGCGCGAACACGCGCCAACACAAAAAACGGAAAAATCCGCAAGTCCGCTAGAGTTCGCGGATCTTCGCGGATTGCGAATCCGTAAATACGCAAGTTCGCGGATTGCCAATCCGCAAAATCCGATGCAGTGGTCACAGTCGAGGATGTCGTTGTTGCCCCGCTCGACTGCGTGTCCTCCTCCTCCTCCAGGGCCACCAGCCGCCGATATTCGGCGACTGTGGCCTCCAGCCTCCGTTGCCGGGCCAATCTAGCCTGCTCCCTCCTTGTTGTTGATTTGGAAGGAGCAACTATATGAAGAAAGAAAGACATAGTCTGTAACCAATGCTCCTTATTAATAACACAAAGTGATTGAGCCGAAAGTTGGGTCACAGAGTACAAGTAGCAAATTGAAAGCACAGTACATAACTATTGAGGACAGTATCTATGTAACCTCCCACTTCTGCATCCTTGCTCTAACATTAGTGGTAGTTTAATGAACAAATTCTACGACCACTATGGACTTCCATTACAGTCGACTATGACAGTACACCAGTCTTATTCTTCTTCTTCTCTCTTGTTTAGGGAAATTGGTACGTTATCTTATGCAAGCCGGCAGAATGACATGGACAGCACAGTGAACTTGCACCCGAGAAAAAAAGTTGCACACCATGATGAGTGAGACAGACTTGCGTTACTGTACCGGTCCAGTACATGCAGGTGGTGAAGCTATTACTTTTCTATTACGGGTGGCACTGAGAATACTCTGTTACAAGGGCTACTGCTTAATTAATTTACCTTTCACCCTACAGTGCAAATGAGTACTAGAAAAGGAAAATGAAGAAGCTAACTAATTTGATTATCTATCACTTCACATGGGACGTATTTAATGACAGATGAGATGACTTTAGGTGCTTTGCTTAATATTGAGTGAACAGTGATACACCCACACATGAATGACGTACTACAAGTAAACTAAAGTTATTAAGAGAGGTACGAAGTGTCCACCGTAATAACCAGATATATGCTGTGAATGCAAACGCAATACAAAGTACTGCTACTATTCATGGTAGTATTGGACACATTTACAATTTCTTTTCCTTGCCTTCCCTGCACTCGAACGGACGTGCGGGTGCGGTGGTACATGCTCTTCAAGGTAACACTTACTTCACCTGGCGACCATCTACTCTCTCTAGATACACATGTGCTATCTAAGAGTCAGAGAATACCATGCTCCAGGCATCCATTCAGTCAAAGTATACGCACACATACAGTTTCTGTTTCACCCACCCAGGCTGCTGTCCTTCCACCCATCCTTGCTTCATCATTGACCCAGCCATGCACCATACCATATTCTTTCCTTCCCAGCCACCTCGGGGGCCAAGCAAACACATATCGTTCTTCTTTGCCAGCCATATACAAGTTCGCGTCCCACTTACTTACACCCTTCTTTCGCTTTTCGTTCATCCCATCCATCACGTTCGTCTAAGAACTTATTGGGATTCTTCTCACCAAAAACTTCACAGCTAAGTCGAAGTACATTTCGAGGAGGCTACTACCTGGTTGATTTGTAATTGTAATACACCCGTGCAGAAAGCACACTATGCAGTCTTCAATCTCAATAAGTAAGGAATATATAGCTTACCTGTTTCCGCCACCACCGTTTGATCCCCCACAGGAACGTCCGCTGGCTCTTGCACCGCCTCCTCCCCAGAGGCCTCCGAGTCCTGGTCCAACACAGCCACCTCCGCGCTGGCCCCGTCACCAGATGTTACACCTACAAAGTACATTTAAGAATGTTAGAATACACCACTCACTACTATATAATATTTGGTCTAGGAGAAATGTTAAAAAAACAGAATACAATGTAATAATTTGTGACTGTCTACTCCATAGTAAAAATGTCCCATTTTCCAGGGAAGGCTGTTGTCTTGCTGCACTTTTATGCACAACTGATGAATGCTTGCTTTTGATTTTTAACACGCACCACTTTTTCTCCTAACAGACAGAAGCTTGACTCCTAAGAACACGACCAGGATCAAGTTCAAACCAGGTGAGAGCTCGGCTCGACCACAAGAAATGTGTCCAATTAATCGTCAGCACTAACCACTTTTCCGTTTTCAGTTAAATAGTTTTATGACAAAGTAGATTTTAATAAATGTGTTTACTTTTAATAAAGCTTTTAAACTTAAATAGACTCTGTGGTTTTTGTTCCTCTAGACTAGAGTGGATGAGCTAAAGGTTTTGGAATTTTTGCAAGCATGAGTGCCTCTGACACTTCTTGACTGTGCTGTGACTCCGTACTACTCTCTTGTCCTGCGTACGATAATCTAGAGATCATTGGGGATCTATAATCGGTGACTTCGGGAGCTGAATGACTCTGCCACACTATCTAGTCAGTAAGGAGACAGTGCATAGAGGTATTGCTGAATATAATGGGAGTCCAATGGAATTGCCAAATGTCCAATCTTAGTTAGCTACACAGACAGACTAATAAGAATAGTCTAGTAATAAAACAGGGAGTCATATTCGAGGCAGGATAAGAATTTATATCCAGTCTACAAGAAGATCAAAGACGATTTAGAAAAAATCGAATGAGGAACGCTAGGACAAAATAGGTACTGTTTATTAAAATGTAAACTTACTGGGGCCAGCAAAGGAGCCCTCGCCTGCCCGATCCTGGCCTGCATCCTCAGCACCCTCCTCCTGTGTCCTCTTGCCCTTGGGGGGAGCTGATGTACAACATGAAAGAAAGAAAAACCAGAAAACATGGATGAGATTTTTCAACCAAATCAAACATTTCAAAAGAACAATAACAAAATATTTTGGAAAATTAGCAAATAGATAGACAACTATTCCACGGGATCTATCTCATGTGGTATACTACGTTATTCGTATTGCCTGATTTGCGGAACGTTGACTTAGAAAGTTCCTATGTAACTCAATAAACAGACTACTAAAGAGGTTTGCCTAGGCCTGGCACTGCAGGCAGCAGTGCGCAACACGCGAAGTGACAGACAAAGTCCATCCTGCTTGCAGATCAGTGAATACTCAAACTATCAATCCACCCGCCACCACCGCCACTATTTCTTCTTATAGCCATGTGTCTAAAGGAAGGACTGGACTTCAGTCTGTTGGGGCTGATTTAGAAGTCCCTTGCGGAAGTTGCGGCTCATTTTCCTCCATTGTTGCGTGCCTTTTGTGACGCAGCGGCAGAACAAAAGACTCGCCATGGTGTTGGTGCGGCGTATATATTAAAAAAAACACATATGGGCGATGCATCACGTTGTAAAGCCCTGCGCCATCAGGGGGCGTTCCGGCGCAAGGGAGGGCGTACCTGCGCAGGAACGAATCCTAAAAGTGGCTGAGGGAAATCTACAAGATGTCAATCAGTCACTTTTAGGACAATGATGCATGACTCAAACCCTGCGCGCTTGAAGCCGACGTACGGCTTGATGCAGCATTGGGGAGATAGGGTACCCCAGAGCATTGCTGGAGCTGCGCCATCGTTGGCACGCAACTCCAGCAATGCGCTGCCTTTACGGCACAGATGCGTAAGGCTTCTGTGACGTTTTGGGCCAATGGGTGGTGGTGGCATGGCACACAATTACTGCCGCATCCCTGCTACTTTGCAGGGATGCGCCGGTAATTGAAAATATGACCCTTACTGTCTAGCATTACGCAGTTCTTTTCTTTACACTACACTCATACATAATTTCTCAGGCCAATGAAATGCTTCTGAACACAACATACAAAACAAAGAAGCATAGTAGCAAGCAAGGCTACTGAGAAGGAGAGCAGTGCACCTGAAATGCATAGAAGATTTTGAAATATAATTTACCTCAATGTAATCGGCAGCATTATTGCTTTTGGTAAAGAACAAAGATTTGCAAATAACAGAGCAGGATAAAACAGAGTAGTAAATGTACTATTACTACTACTCACCAAGCCCGGGGACCTCTACGCCGAGCGCGTCCAGCAAGTCCCGCTCCCGGTCCATGACATCGGTCCAGCGGTGGGTGGCCTGGTTATATGTGCGCCGGACCCCAGAGATCTTGTACATGGCCCGGCACACCTTCTCCCACCGCTTGCGACGCTCCCGGATGCCATAGCCAGTCGCGATCTTGCCGCCTCCCAGGATCGTCTTGGGGAGGCGGCGCTGGACATGGAAGATCAGTGCCGCCACTTCCTCCGCGCTGAAGATCTCCCTCGGGACCACTTGCTCCCCCCTTAAACGCCCGCACGGGAGCCGGGCACGGGGTGCGGGACCCTTCCCCTTCTCAGGGTGCTTCCCGGCTCCCTTTACCATGGTCTGGGCAGAAATAGAGTTAAATGATAAACAAGAAATAGAATAGTGAAGAAGAAAAGAAAAGAGTTTAAAAAAGTAGTTTAAAAGTAACTAAAAGCTGCAGAAAACACAAAAATATAGAGCTAGAAAAATAGAGGGATAGATAATAAGTAAAATTAGATCAAAAAAACTTCAAACAAGCAAAGGATGGCAGAGATTGAGAGAGGATAGAGAAAGCATGCCCAGAACCATAGCAATGAATGAGAAACAAGATGGCCGCGCCCGTTCACGACCGCGTGGGTAAGTTCGCGCGAGATTTTCCTTGCGAGTACGCGCGAAATTGTACTAGCGAGCAGCACACTTTGCGAGATTACACATAGCGGGCGGAAACGGAATTACGTCACGCCAACAAGATGGCCGCGCCCGTGTATGACCGATAGGGTAACTTGGCAAACGTATAGCTAGAAGCGCCTCGCGAACACGCGCAAGATCACGCGAACATACACGTCGCAAAAAAAACAATTTTGTATTCGCACGTATTCGCGGCTTCCGAAATCGATCTCGCACGGATTCGCGCCCCAAAAAACGCGCGAAATTGCAGAAAAAAACGATTTTAGCTAAACTGAAAGCAATGAGCAGGTGCAAAAGTTCAAACTTAACATTAGTAACATTCAAGGTAGTGCTTCCTGATGGGCCCCTCCAAAGTTTGCAACTATTCTATGACCCTGCTATGACCCAAACAGCAGGCTCATAGAATAGCTACAAGTAGACCATAAAGGTCCTGTGAAAAAAAAAATTCACTGCAACAAAAAGCAAATTACAGATAAGGAAGGAAGCAGGTGCCAGCCAGGCTGGAACTTTCAAAATTACTGACACATTAATGAAACACAAATTAATTGATGGCAGTTGAAGAAGGGCAGGTGTGCTTGCTTTTTTCAACCACCATAATCTACAGTGATAAATAAACCTAATGGGTGGCAGTGAGGATGTACCAGAGGGTGGCATGGGTGTCCCAGAGGGTGGCAGTGGTGAAACAGAGGGTGCTGTGAACCTGTGATGATAAACCAGACGTTGAAACAACATAGTCGCGGCCGTTGCCAGCCGAAAAGTAAGTTCGCAATTGCGAACTTGTCCCAAAATCGGCGCGAACGCGCGCCAACACAAAAAACGGGAAAATCCGCAAATCCGCTAGAGTTCGCGGATCTTCGCGGATTGCGAATCCGTAAATCCGCAAGTTCGCGTACGCGAGATCCGCTAGATCCGCCCATGCTTACACGTCATCCCCCATCTGCATCCTCTGATCTGTGCTGGCTGCCTCTGGGTTTGCTGAAGACATCCTGGGGATATTCAGAAAGCTTACTGAGGAATGCATCCCGCCCCCTGCTTACCAATGGCTTTGTTGTTTGTAACTCAAATGTGTGGCTTTCTATTTGCTGTTTGTATTTACTTTAGGCTGCCCAGCTTGAGTTGGTCCCTCCTGCTGCCCAAAGCTTGTTCGCTGTATTCTTCCACAAACCCGCTTTCTTTAAACAGGCCTTTAAATCCCTGCTATTATCATTCAAAGAAAGAGGTCAAACATCAGACTCTCTCTTCCAGGGAACTTGGTGTTTATTTTTCTTTCTCTGATTTCAAAAGTGAGAGAATTTATGTGGCAATCCTGCTGAGTGCCCAGTTAAGAAGAGATGGCGTAGGAATATTTTTTGCTAGCACACAGCAAAATTAAAACTGTGCTGATGTTTCAGAATATATCAGAATTAGTACAAATGAAGCACTTTTTTTGTAATTCTAAAGTTTGGTGGAAGCAAATATTTGAATATGATCAAAACACATCAATACACTAGGTGATGACATTTGCACACATTATCATTTGTTTGCAGTTAAACTGTATTTCATGCAAATGTAATGGCAATTTAAATAGAAAATATGTTGTCTGTAATGGCAGTATGCTACCACACCATTCATGCTCAACACTACACCACTCCGCTCCACTCTATTCCCTTCCATTCTATGCCACGCCACTCCATTCTACGCAACTCCTCTCGACTCTACAACATGCCACTCCACTCTACGCCTCTTCACTCTAAGACACTCTGCAAAATGTCATGCAACAGGACTCCAATAAGCTCCAATCTATGCCACTCATGACACAACACAACACTCCACTCTATGCTTTTCCTCTAAACACCACTTATTCCACTCTACTCTACCCCAATCTACCTGACTCCACACCAATCTATCCCAATCTATCCCACCCCACTCCACTTCACTCTGACCTACTCCACTCAACTCAGTCTACCCCACTCCAATCTACCACACTCCACTCCAATCTACTCCACGCCATTCTAGCCCATCCCAATCTACTCCAGTCTACCCCACTTCCATCTAGCCCGCTCTAACATAATCTGCCCCACTCCATTCCAATCTACTCAAATCCACTCCACTACGATCCAATGTATCCCACTCCACTCTACCCCAATCCACTCCAACCCAATCTAGCCAATTCCACTCCAACCTACCCCACTCCACTCCAATTTTCTCCAATCCACCCCACTCCACTCAATCTAACCCAGTCAAGCCCATCCCACTTCAATCTAAACTCTACTCCAGTCAACCCCACATTCCACTCAAATTCAACTCACCCCACTGTGCTCCAATCTACCCCAGTCTAACCGTCCACCCCACTCCTCTCCAATCTACCCAGCATGTTTCTAACCCTACCCACCATACTCTAATGTACCCCAATCCAACCCACTCCACTCCAATCTATCACACTCCAATCTACCCCACTCCAATTTCCCCCACTCCATTCCCAGTTACTCTACTTCCAACTACACAACAATCTATCAAACTCTTCTCCACTCTAATCTGCCCCACTCTAATCAACCCTACTACACCACAATTGACCACACTCCATCCACCCAATTTACCAATTCCACTCCAATCTACCCCCTGTACTCTATCACACTCCACTCCACTCTACCCAAATCTAACTCACTCCACTTCACTCAAGTCTACCAACTTCGCTCCAATCTACCCCACTCCCGTCTAATCTAACCCACTCCACCCAAATCTACCCACCTCAACTCTACCCCACCCCACTCCACCACAATCTATTCAGCTCCAATCAAAACCATTTACTCCACTCCAATCTACCCCACCCTACCCAATCTATCCTACTTCACTCTACTCCACCGCAATCTACCCCACCCCTGTCTATCCACCCCAAACTACCCCACTCCACTCCTATCTATCCCACTCTAAACTACCCCACTCCAATCATCCCTCTTCAGTCTACCCCCTCCAATTTGCCCCATTCCAATCTACCCCACTCAAGCTCAATCTATCCCAATCCACTGCACCCCACTCTTCTCCAATCCTCCCCACTCCAGTCCAATTTACCCCAATGTATCCCACTCCATTCTACCCCAATCTACCCCACTCCACTACAAATTACCGCAATCCACCCCAGTCTATGCCACACCACCCCAGTCTACCCCAATCCAATCTACCCACTCCCCCACTCTAATCTACCCCACTCCAGTCTACCCCAATCTACTCCTCTCCGATCTACTCCACTCCAATCTACCTCACTCTACCCCAATCTACCACACTCTAACCCAATCTACCCCACTCCACCCCATTCCAATCTACTCCACTCCCTCAATCTACCCCACTCCGACCAAATCCACCCGACTCCACCCGCTCCAATCTACCCCACCCCACCCCACCACAATCTACTCCACCTCAACCCACTCCAATCTACCCCACCCTACTCTACCACAATATACCCTATTCCAAATTACCCTACTCCAGTCTACCCCCTCTACCCCTCCCCAATCTGCCCCACTCCAATCTACCCCATCTACTGCACTCCCAATCTACTACACCCCAGTTTACTCCTATTGACTCCACTCAAATTCACCCCCTCCCCCACAACCATCTACCCCATCTCACTCTACCCCTCTCCACTCCAACCCACCCCACTTCTCTACAATCTACCCCAATCCAAACTACCCCACTCAATCATCCCTCTGCAATCTACCTCACTCTAGTCTACCCCACTCCAATCTACCTCACTCCATTCTAATCTATCCTGCTCCAATCCACCCGGTCTACCTACTCCACCTTAATCTACCCCACTCCACTCCAATCTACCCCACTCCGCTCTTCCCTGATCTTTTTCACTCCACTCCAGTCTCAACTCTATTCCTATCTATCCAACTCCACCCTACTCCAATCTACCCCACTCCACTCTATCTTAGTCAACCCCACTCCAATCCACCCCATCTCGCTCACTCCACTCTAACCCACTCTACCACACTCCATTCTACTCTACTCAATGTACCTCACTCCACACTACCACATGCCACTGAAATCTATCCCACTCCAGTCCAATCAAACTCACTCCATCCCAATCCACCCCACCCCACTCCACTCCAATCTACCCTACCCCACTCCACCCCACACTAGCCTACTCTAACCTACCATATCCAAGCCGCCCCACTACAATCTATCCCAGTGTACTTCACTCCACTCCAATCTGCCCCACCTACTCCAATCTAAGCCACTTCAATTTACCCCACCGTCCCAATCTACCACACACCACTCCATCCAACCCCACTCCAACCTACTCCACTCCAATCTATTCCACTCCAATCCACCACACACCATTCCACCTTAAACTACCCTACTCCAATCTTACCCATCTAAATTGCCCCACGACAATCTACCCCGCTCCAAACTATCTCAATCTACTCCACTCCAATCTACCCCACCCTAGCCTAATCTACCCCACTCAAATTCACCCCACAGCAAACTACCCCACCCCACTCTACCCCACTCCAATTTACCCCATTCCAAACCCCCCTCATCAATCTACCTCACTCCAGCCTACCCCACTCCCTTGCAATCTACACTACTCGAATCCATCAAATCTACCCCACTCCACTCTAATCTGACCCAACTCCAATCTACGCCACTACACTCTTTCCTAATCTAACTCCACCACAACCTCAACTCTATTCCAATCTATCCAACTTCACTCCACTCCAATCTACCACACTCCACTATACCCCAATCTACCCCACTCTATTCCAGCCAATCTACCCACTCCACTCTATCTCACTCCAATCTACTGTACTCAATCTACCTCACTCCATTTCACTCCACACCACCACATGCCACTCAAATCTACCCCACTCCAGTCCAATCTAACTCACTCCATCCCAATACACCCCACTCCAGTCTACCACACCCCAATCTACCCTAATCCATTCAACCCCTCTCCAATCTACCCCACTCCATCCCAATGTACCCCACACCACTCTATCCAACTCTTCTCCAACCTACTCCACTCTAATGTACCCCCAATCCACTCCACTCCAATCTACGCCAATCTACCAGACTCCATAATTCCCCACTCCTATTGATCTCACTCCAATGTACCCCACTCCACTCTTTCCCACCCACCTTAATCTATCCTACTCCACTCCAGTCGACTCCTCTGCACTCCAATGTACCCAACTCCAATATATCTCACTTTACTTCGATCTACCCCAATATATCCTCTCCAATCTACCGTACTCCAATCTATCCTAATCTACTCCACTCCATTCCAATCTACACCCACTCTATTGCAATCTACCCCACTCCATCCTACCCTTACCAATCCACCCCTCACCACTCCAATCCACACCACTCCCCCAATTTACCCTAAATGAAATGAAATCCAGTATTTGTAAAGCCTGAACAATTACCCGAGGATGTCAAGGCGCTGGGGGCCGTCCGGAAGATTAATCAAGCTATTTCCCAGAGTCACATGGTGCTGGGCTAACCTGCCACCTGCGATCGAACCGTGGGCCCCCGGTGTTCTGGAGTCAGGCACCCTGGCCACTGCGTCACACCTCTTCCCTACTCCACTTCACTCCAATCTTTCCCACCCCTATCTACCTCACTCCACTCCAATCTGTTCAACTCTACTCCAGTCAACCCCACTCCACTCCAATCTATCCCAAGAAGTCCAACAGGATTCTGCCCTTAGCCCAATGCTTTTTTAATATATATGTACATTTACCCTCTCACGAACCTAGTGGAAAGCTTTGGCCTTACTCTCTTTTCTAATGCAGATGATACCCAGATTCTTTTTTCACTACCATCTGCACAGGATGCCTCCTCAGAAGATCTCCAATCATGCTTCTGCCATGTCTCCACCTGGATGCATTCAAACTCCCTAAAGCTGAAGGCTGAAAAGACCGAGGTAATGGTATTAGGTAAGAATCCCCAGCTCTGGGAGGTCAACACTGTGACTCCTCACTTGGTACTCCTCCTGTACCCACTCCAATGGTGAAGAACCTTGGTTTCTGGTTTGACTCTAATCTCTCTATGAAGCCCCAAATAAACTAGGTCACCTTCTCATGCTTTTCCACCATGTGATGGCTTAAAATGATCCTGTGGATTCTTCCCATCTCAGCCCAGAGAACTGTCAAACAGGCCATGATTGTGTCCAGGCTGGACTACGGAAACATCTTATATTTGGGAGCAGATAAGACTGTGATCAGATGCCTTCAAGAGGTTCAAACTTCTGCTACCAGACTGCTGTTTTGGCTCTCTAAACACTCCCCTGTGCCTCACCTTCTTCCTGATCTCCACTGGCTTAAAGTGGACAAGTGCATTCAGTTTAAGGCACTGTGCTATATGTATAAAATCCACTTGTACTCAGTACCTGAAAAACCTTGTCACTCATTACATTCCTTAACGCACTCTGCGCTCCAGCAATAACTTGTTTTTCACAGTTCCTCGAGTCAACCGAGCACGGTTGGATGGCTGCTCCTTCGCAGTATGTGGTCCCAGATTGTGGAACTCTCTCCCGTAACCTATTTGACGTTGCTCTTCCTTACTTGAGTTTCACCCAAAGTTAAAAACTTGGCTATTCCAATCCTCTTCTTCATGATGAAGTGCTTGAAACTTAGACTACCCTTTTACCACCCCTGAATTTGGTTAGTCTTCTGCCAAGGGCTGTGAAACCCTATGGGCAGCTATGTGCTATACAAAATCACAATAATAACCATAATATATCCCACTCCACTTTACCCTAGTCTACCCTATTCCTATCTACCTCACTCCAATCTACCCCACTCCAATCTACCCCACTCCACCCCAATCTACCCCAATTCAACCTATACCACTCTAATCTACCGTGTTAATCTACACAACTACCCCACTCCAACCTACCTCACTCCATCCTATTCTAATCAACTTCTATCCATCCACCACACTCCATTCTACTCCCCTCTTCCCCAACTCCACTCTACTCTAATCCACCGCACTCCACTCTATCCCAATCTGCCCCATTCCACTCTACCCCATTGCACCCCACTCCAATCTACCCCACCCACCCAGCTCCAGGCCACAAACATTTAGCCATGCTGAACAGCAGCCACACTGGTGTACTACATGGCTAAAACACATTGCCAAAGCCAATAGCTCTTGGATAGCCACAACCTAATTGCTTTGCCAATGCTTGTTAGCTTTCTAGTCATACCGTAAATTGTATCAATTTATCCTAGCCATATTATTAGTTGTCGTTTTAGTGTGTATTCACAAATGTTGTTCTGTTGTATATGTTCAATAGCACAACACTTTTTTTCCCCGTGCTTCCATGTAGATCAGAAGCATTAAGAATTAGTGAATAACTGTTTGAATAGTCTTTGCGGAAATTGTATGGTTTTTTTCTAAATAAAGTTCTTTATTTTCTAAAGTTTTTGTTCTATTCTGTCCCAATACCCATATGTGCTACTATGGCAACAGCGTTACATAGTAATACTAATAATTAGCTGTATAATGTATCTTCCATTACATTAAATATGCTGTGAAATTCGCCTTTTCACTACCGCATAATCCCCTCATAATTCAGTCAACCGTGCCACATAATTTAGACCATCATGACCATGCAATTCCAGTGGCCCCCCGTGTGACTCACGTCTGAGGTGGAATCCAGGGGTGTGGGAAGTTTCACCAGATCCCAAGTATTGCTTTACGCACACTTCAGTTTCCCGCCTTTCCTGCTTCTAGTGCAGTGGGGTCGTTTTTCCAAACAAACTCTGAATATTCCCGCGTGAGTGCCAGGTGGTGCTGAAAGTGGATTTGCAGCCTTGTCATAAATTCATTTAGAAACACTTTTCCTCGCGACTTTGAAGGGCACGGATGCTGTCAATCTTTTTTTCTCTAAATAACTGAAAGGGGAGTGAAAGTTCTGATTTTAAAATGATAACCCGCTCCTCTTTGCTGTCCCGGTAGTCCGTCATGAAGCCTGTGGCGGATAAACTGGGTCACTTTCCTCAGAGGCACAGACAACATCACCAGCAAGTTCACAAAGGAGCACAATGCCAAAGATGGAATGTGGGAGCTCCTCGACACATACCTGGAGTCACGAAGGACTTAACGACATACCCCCCCCCCTCTTTCTCTCTCTTTCTCTCTTCTTTCTGTATTATAATGTACTGTATGTAACTTCTGATATGAAACATATATTTTAATAAAAACATTTGAAATAAAAAAAAAAATTAAATGACAACCCGCATAGGGAAAACTTCATACAATACTAGTTCGAGTAAACAAATGATTGTATCTGTGTGAATCATGGATCACTTGCATGAGAAAGATGTGTGTGTGGGTGTGTGTGTGTTCACGATTGCCAGCAAAGGAACCTACTGTTAATCAAGGGGATGGGAGTGAGCAGCGGCTAGAAGCCAGGCACCTACTTGATGTAATACAAGGGCCCTTGAGCATAAGCATGGGCGCGTTCTGGCGAAATGTGACTTTCTGTTGTATGGGTTCTGACAGAATGTAGAACCTTTTGATCTCCAAAAAGGCGTGGGATGATGGAGTGAGTTGCAGTGACAGGAGCAGGAACTGGAGGTGAGTTTACAGGAATGATCCCCTGGTGGGGAATGCACAGCCATACTCCAGCTCTCGCGATGGCTCTTCCTCGAGCAGCCAGGCATGTCTCAGATACGTGAGATGTGAGGGAAGGACCGCCATGAGTCAGCTCTGACCAGAACTATATTGAGTTAATAGAAAGGCGAAGCCGGGTGGGGAATGTGTTTTTCAAGCACTGTCTTGGTTACAAGCCTTGGTTTCACTGTATGCTGAAGCATTTACTTTGAGAAAGAGACAGGACTAGTCCCAGGCAAGCTTTTGATTACCCAGGCATAATTTTGGTGACTTTGGGGCAGATTTACAAGCCCCCTGCGCCACCACTAGGAGAGGACAATGCCATCCTGCGTGACTTTTCCTCTCCTCGTAAATATGGCCCCTTCACACGCAGCACTGTGCGTGGAAGGGGCGTTCCATGGGTGTTGCTGTGGGTGTTCTCACGCAGCACTCATGGAAAAAGACAAATCTCCAGATTTACGAGAAATCGTAAATCTGGAGATGCGTGTGAATGCTACACCACCCTAGAGGTGACGTAACGAGGCGCAACGAGAAATGTTTTCCTTTCTCCCCGGTTTTTCCTCTTTCAATGCGTGCTGCATTCTACACCACGCATTGAAAGAGGAAAACGCCTCTTGTGATTGTTTTTGTGCAGAAAGGTGTCCCTTCCTGCACAAATAAATCTCCCCACGACGCTGGCATCCTTGCACAATGGTGCACGGGTGCCTGCGCCGGCGCATGGCTGCAGTTTGTGCACCAGTGCAGGGGGAAGCACAGAGATGCCACATATTCTTCTAAATATGTCGCATCTCTGTGCTTTCCAAACTAACGCAGCACGGCGCAGCAAAATGACTTGCTGCACCGTGCTGCGTTACTTTGTTGTACATCTGCCCCTTTGTGTTTGGCTGGTTATGTAAAATTATTGAAATGACGCTGTAATTAAGCATCTTTGTGTAAGAAATTTATCAAGAGCACACCGGAATAAAGCAAATGACAAGCAGTCGCTGTTTGCAGCGCCTGTGTTTCTTGTACTAGTTTTTTTAGTGCAAAATGTATTCTCTCATCAATAATGGATGTAAGGACGCATTTAGCACTAAAATATAGCACCAAATGACAGCTTTGCATTTAACATAATTATGCATAACAAATTAAGCTTATTTCAGACAGCGCGGCTCCTCCGCTAAGGCGGGGAATCAGCGCCCCACTGCTTTTCAGCAGTGAAAAACAGGCAAGATAAAATTATACGAATGTGTTGGTATTATCATTTCATTCTTCCGTGTTGAGTCCAGTTTAGGGGTAGTGCGAGGCTTGGCTTGGCTGTCATCACAGCGCTAGGGGGAGGTGGAAATATGTGCAAGGCATGACGGTTTGGCCGGCTAAACAGCCATGTGCATTTAGCATGCTCTCCACCGGGCTGTAATACAGAGTCTTGGTGAAAAACATGCACAGGCTCATAGTCCCCATCTGTGCGATGAACCACGGCACTCAGACCAATCAGGATGCTGCTGTCATGCTGGTGACAGCAGTGTCATGATTGGCTTAGGGAAGCCTGTGCGCTTCCTGCTTCCAGGCGGAGAGATGACGGAGGTTTTAGTTTTATTTTTCCCCCCAGCCCAGCCTCGCCACCCCATCCCATACAACCCGCCACTGATTTCAGACACTTCTAGAGGAGACAAGCTGATTCTATGCTTTACTGTAGCATTTTGTTACAGCAACTATGTAGGACACTGATCATTGCATGTGTTAAGATCCTCTTGCACTGAGCCATACTGCTCTGTCATTTTTATTATCCACATTCACCCTAAATTGTGACTCAGAACACTCCCTCTCAGTCACATCAGACATAAAATGTAACTTGACACTCAAGGTAATCCTGATGAATCAACTGACAGGTAGATGCTAATGGAATTCTACCCAAAGAGCAAGCAGGTTTTTAATAAGAATGATTATTGAAAAAAATACACAACATATTTCTACACTGTCATATAAGGTTGATAGTTCATTACTGTAGTATTACCTGGAAGCGCAAGGAATTCCATACCAGTAATCGCACTCTACACAAATAATGATGTAAAATTCTTTTTGGGCTGATACGGGTCTCAGTAATGGGATATCAATAAAAAAACGGCCTTGAGCATGGATTCTTTTTGGCCTCCCTGTTTTTCTCTCTGTCGCCACATTTATTTCCATCTCCATCTTTGGTTTCCGGGACTTGTAGTTTTGCATTTGGAAGGCACACACGGATTCCAGACATTCGGCAATATACAAAGGGGGTAAGGGATGGACTATGTGTACTCCTTAACTAGGGCCTTCCTGCAATACACCACCATGACAGCGCTGCACCTTGATTAACATAGTGCCCTTTGATCTACCGCAGCAGTACTTAATTCCATTGGTTACTGCCTAATTCCTGGTCGGTTAGCTGTCTAGTGCTCATCTTGGCAGCACCTATTTCAGCCAGATGATATCATGGATGCGTCGCCATACATAGGTTCCCCGCATCTAATCAACTATAGGATCCGACCCTCTCACTGGAAAGGTTTGATCCGATCTCTTTGGAAGGATCGCTATCAGCAATTCATAGTCTTAAATCAGGCTCTCCCTCGGATCCATGCCCCACAGGTATCCTTGCTTTAGGAGCAGATGTCATTTACCCTTTGTCTTACAATCTCTTAAATGCCTCGCTCTCTTCAGCTACAGTACCCAGTGCCTGGAGGCAGGCTGAAATCATGCCTTTGCTGAAAAAATCTGAGGCAAAGGCTATGGATCCATCTAACGACAAGCCTATTTCTTTACTTCTGGCCCTCTCAAAAGTTCTGGAAAAGCATGTCAACCAGCAGCTGTCCAACTACCTGGAATACCTGGAAAGCAATAATTTACTGCATCCAAGTCGGTTGGGCTTCCGCCCCAGTTGCTGTACGGAGACGGTGCTAGTGGAGGTGGTTGATTACATCAGGGGTACGTTAGCTGTCGAGGGCAGGGTTGTGCTGACTATGCTGGATTTGTCAGCAGCATTCAACACAATACCACACTCCCCACTCATGGAACGTCTCCATGCTTTTGGAATCAGCTGACAGGCATGGGAAAGAAGAGGTCAAGAGGTCTGGTGTTCACCTTTTGCGTCGGGGTCTTGTGATCTTCAGGGGGGAGTGCCACAGGGTTCTGCCTTGAGCCCTACATTATTCAATATATACCTCACTCCTCTGGCGTTCTTGGCAGAGACACTTCCTGGGGTAGGGAGAAAGTGGTATTTCCTAGCGAAAAAAACAGAACCTGTTTGTTGGAAGTCTTTTAATGGCTATCTCGCCGCCAGTTTAAGCGTAATGCGGGCAAAACGGAGCTTCTTCTTATTTGGTACAAAATCAGATGATCCATGGCAGTCCTTTTGGCTGGAGGGTGCTCCCCTACATTAAGCCACACTAACTCGGTCCAAAATCTTGGCATTAAGTTTGATGGTGAGCTCTCTTTTCTGTCACAGGTTAATACAGTAGGAGGGACTTGTTTTGGTCTGCTACAGTACTCAGGAAGTTCCTCCATTTTCTGTGTCTCTCAGCTAAGAACTTGTTAGTACAAGCTTTGATAACATATAGGCTTGATTGCGGCAGTGCACTATATTTGGGGCGTCCTGGTTGCCTGATCAGTAAGTTGCAGGTGGTCCAAAATGCAGCAGCCTGAACTCTTCTCGGCTTGTCTCTGAGAACTCAGATACCCCCCCACCACAGAGAGCTGCATTGGCTTCCTATCAGGAAGATGATTCTTTTGAAGACCTTGCTATCGATCCACAGGGTTCTTCATCTGTCTGGCGCAGGGTACCTTAGAGCAAGAATTCGTTTTTATGCTTCCTCTAGGTGCCTGCACTCAGCTAACCTCTTTCTGTCCAAAATCCACAGGATTTTCCAGTCCAGAACGGGGGGGGGGGCAGGTCCTTTTAATTTTTGAGATCTTCTCTTTGGAATAAACTCCATTTGGAGTTGAGGTGCATTTCATCCACCCCCTAGTTCCAGAAGAAGTTGAAAACATGCCTTATTATGCAAGATTGATGTTGCTTCTCGTAGCTAAACCTCATTGGAGACGCAGAGCACCATGACACTCCTCAGAGTAAGAGTGCACTTTAGAAATGCCTTTTACATTACATTACATCTGATTATTTTAAACACCGCATCTTAAAGACTTTTTGGGTTCTGTTTGCTGGGAGGGATTTTTTTTATTTCAAGTGAGTTTTATTGAGAAGAAGTTTTATATACACGGTACAGTATACAGCAGTCGAGTATAGGTCTCCCGAGGGGAAAAAGAAAAGCTTTACAACATTATATGCCGGTTGGGTTACATACGGCCTTTTGTGAGAGCATGCTTGCTACATTCGTATACTCGGTGTGTGGCGTTGTCTGCGGCGTGTTTCTGTACCCCCAGGGGATTTTTACGTGATTTTGGACGCTGCACTTTGATTAACATAGTGCCCTTTGGTCTGCTGCAGAAGTAGCTGTTTGTGTGAGAAGGTGTAGTGTAGTTCATATTATCCCAATAGGCTCTGCGCATTGGAATAATACCTTCAATAGTATAGACCTAGGACGGAGGTTAACTAGGTCTTCTACTGACGATATTAGACTTAAAGTTTTGGGTTTGCCAGCTAGCTCAGAGTTCACTAGAAACTTTCTCGAATAGGCAAGGAGGAGTTTAACCTCCCTGGATAGACAAGAAGGGATTTAGTTTCTGACAACCATAGAACATGACAACTTTGCTCTCCCCTAATCAAGAGTGTATCTCTAGAGTCGTGTGAAAACAAAAGACAACTTATTTTACTCAGTCAGTTCAGTGCATTCTTAGTTTCACCAGATTGTAGAGAAAAGGAAGAGACGGGCGTGTTCAATAAAAGATGTTATTTATTGATCAGTCTCTTTTCTCGTACAAGAGAAATGAATCGATATTATTGCAATACTTATGGTTAAGTAAAGTGCATACAATAAAAGCAGAAGTATAAAATAATACTGTAAAAACATTTATATGGTTTCTAAGCCATATGGTGGTTTAAAATGGATAAAATAGATATATACATATATACATTTGACTAATCGTACTCAACTGGTGCTTCTAACTACGCCTACCCCAGTGTACCTGACCTAAGCCTAATACGTGGGCGGGAGTAGATAAGTAGCAGTTTAAGTTAAGTTTGTTTTGCCAAGTGTCTGACTCAAGAATTCTCTGCAAGGGGTTATTCAGTTCTGTACCTGAGATCTAGAATGGTTGAGGGCTGGTATCTCTCGTCTTTGGTCTCGATATTCCAGGCTGCCTGCAAGGGCCGCTTGGAAGCGCCGGAGCTGGATTTCTCTGCAGGAGAAAGCAGCGTCTCGTTCTCAGCGCGTCAGGAAGGCGGGGCAGCGCCAGCGGGGTCTGCTCTGTGCTGGCCTCTTCGGCAAGTCTCGCTGCTCCGATCTCGTCACCCCCGCGTGTGTTTGCTTAAGGCAATGTCGGTAATATTTATACCTGTAAGGTGCCGAGATTGACGTAAGGATGGACATAGATACGTCAATAAGGATGTCATACGAACTGGTCGTTAGCACATTCTTTACTGAAGTTCTCGGAGAAATCAAAACAATGGCCGCAGGGATTTTCCCAGGTTGTCATAGGTTTGATTTGTTTTGAGAACTCCGTATGCCTTATCAGGGGCTGGAGGAATATTGCTTGTCTAATTAGATGGCAAGCGTTATGACCTAATCAGATAACGCGTTCCTGTGCCGTGGTGTGGCTTAATCAGATAACGGTTTTTGCATCATGGGATGGCTGCTAGTTAATTGTTAACCAGAACAGGGTCAGGAATAGGGGGATCGATACAGAACCTATAGGAATACATCACACCCACTCCACGCTAACTATGTCCATGTTTACAAATCTAGGCATAGTAAATATACAGTGACGTATGTGTATACCGCACCACCCCAAAATACATCCATATGCATTTTGAAAAATAAAACATATGCACTATATGCACATAAGCAGTAGAGGAATGCTAATTAATCACGCATATGTATACATCAATATTAATAAGACATGAAAATGACACATGAAATGGCTCTTAATACAGAAGAAAAAGTGCGAGACCATTTCATCACACAATAAAATATCCATGAACATGCCAGAAGGCAGCCAATGTCTCTAAAGTTCCTAAAATAGAAATTTAGTTCTCTAAGAATAGTTTCCACTTTAAGCAGAAGATAAGTGTCCCGAAAAACAATAAAAATATTTTGGGGATTGAGAAAAAATCTGCTGTCCGTAGACTGGAGAAAAAATTGTTCATGTTACTTTATCATTAAAGTTGAAGGCCAAATTCAGGGTGATGGGAATGCCGTGTGCTAGCTTGCTCAAAAAGTCATTATTTCTGCTCTGGTGAGAACATCATATCATTTAGACTGTCGAAAAAGCTGTCAACAGCTTCCTGTGAAAGTTCCACTAACTCGGAAAAAGTGGTCACCATGCATTCATGAGCATGATTGCCTCCATTGATGTTTTGATCAGCATAGCTGACAGAAGGTCGTACCTGATCGATGCTGCTTTCATCTTGAACCTCACTACCCCTCAATCGTAGTGGTGAAGTTTCCACGAATGCCGTCATCAGGATTGGTAGCCGCTGGGGACAGCACAATGCATGAGCCGTGACCGGACCCAACAAAGTTTCTGCATCCATTGGCGCATCCGATTGTAGCGTCAGACAGGTGTCCAACACGCATTCTTCTCCGCATAGCAAGCACCTTAATACAGGTAAAACACATCTTTGCCACATTGGTCGAAATGAAAGAAACCAAGTCATGTTCAGGTCTCTAAGCCGGGATAGTCCAAGGATCTTAGATATCCGGTCCCGGTATCCAATGGCTAGGATTGTTTCTTCCCTCGTCGCAGGTGTTTTGTCTGTGACTCGGTCTCCCATAGCGAAATAACAGGATCAAAAATAGGATTCCTGCCACTAGTCCCAAAAGGAGAGGAAGTCCACCAAAGATGGAATGGACAAAGTCCGGAAAAATACCCAGAATGGCTTTAAATGGTGTTAAAGCCCCCGAAAACACTGTCTTAAATACATTTGAGACTCCGCTGGTATCAGAAATATTTAAGATTTCATTCAGGATTTCTGCAAAATGTATGGGGGAATTAGTTGATAACAATGAATGAATCTCTGCTGTTGTCCTTGCAACTTGGAGATCATATGTTTCTTTTGATGACGTGAGCCTAGTCGGCGTCTGAAGGAGCACTGTTTTCATTCTGCTTAAAGTATCAATTCGAATAGAAGCAATTTCCAAATTCGGCCATAACCTTGCCTCCCTGTCTGGCATTGCGTTCTACAATTATAATGTAACTCCCGTTCGATAGTCTCCTAAAGAATGGTTCTATTTGTGTTGCAGGTGTGCCTAGCTGGTGGCATGAAAGGTTATTGGAGGACCCTTCACAGGCTCCGTGTAAACTAATTCCATTACACAGAAGTGTACCGCTTAGTGACATCGCACAATTATTGCCACTAAGAAACACTTTCTGGCCTTTATTACTGACACATGCATGTGAATAGGGCAAGTTCCATGTTGACTTAATGAACCCTTTACCCAATTTTTCGTACATGCCAGCCTGTATATATTTTTGGCAGTATTGAAACCTGAAAGTAGATATTGGAATATTAATCATCCCATGTATTATCCATTCACTGACAGGTCGTTCCGACATTGTCACTGGTAATCTCTCGAGTTTCTCAATGCTCAGGATTGTATAATCAGCACCCTTCTGTGCCATACTGATTTGTTTATCAGTAAGGTTAAAGATATTGAATAGTGACGTTGTGTTGATTAAACGCCAAGGCACATAGCCTGAACGCAGATTTTGTAACGTCCAGCCAAGCTGTACAATAGAACGCAATTGGGACTGACCGTGTTGTAACAACAGTAAGTCTTGCGATATTATGTCGATTGCTGAAGACACAATGCTGTCCAAAGAGTATATTCTGGAGGACAGAGTCATTAACCCATTGTCCACTACAGAAAGTGATTTTTTCCAAATTAATACGGTCAATTTCCCGTATTCTCTCTGTTGTTTCAATTTGAGTTATTTTCCATAAAAAGTTCTTGAGGTACCTTTTGGAGGGGTTGCACAGTGTTCCCATTGATTATAAGTTAAAACATTTCTAGGTTGTGCAGATTTATGTAGATAATGGTTACCAAAGTGATTATAGCAGAACATCTCATCATAATTAGACGAACCCTGCAAATAATCATGTTTTGTAAATTTAGCAGACATTACTAGGTCAGACATCATATCATTAATACTTTCAAAGTCCCAATCATCAGCAAATGAGCTTGGTTTTACAAAGTCACTCAATGAGATCTTGATTTGATGTGGATATTTCAGGATTTCAACCGGACCATAGATTTCATAATCAGTATTGTCCCATGCTACCCCACCGGGTATAGGATTGGCTGTGAAGTTGACTGAAGAAAGTTCTCTTTTCTCGACGTGTGAAGACGTGTGTGGTTTGAGGACCAAGTTGATTTTCTGGCTTGCTGTGTCCATTTTAGCATATTTTCCCTCAATGAAATGTCCCAAACATAGTATCAAGATGAGCCAAAGTATGAGGATAAGTGCACCTAAGGCCACCCAGAATTCAATCCATGGAGAAATCAGATAGGTTTCTTTCAGTTCTTTAAAAAGTTCCTTAGCTTTATCTTTAAAGATTTTTGTTGATGTCTGTTCCTTTGATTCACTCAGATCTTCAGATGAATCATTGAAGTTGATGAAGTAGACGGATGCCGTTCTGTCTATTGTTCCAATTGCTTCAGGATTACTGTTTGCTTTATTAGAGTGTTTTGTTGCAGCAGCATAGTCATGTGTTACTTCAGTGTAGATTGGTGTGTCTCTGCTAAATGTTTTTATTTGGGTTTTCAGAGGTTTAAGTTCCATAGCATTGTTGCATAGTCCTTGTTGTTGTTCTGTAGGCATTTCGAATGTGAGTAGCCTCTTAGATTGAACCTCTGTATTTGTAGCAAACCTTGGTGTTCTACTACTTATCGGGAGTCCACTTGGCCTACTGTTTGTTATCAGCCACATGATTGTGGTTTTACCAGGTCGATTGATACAACTCTGTTCTCCTTTTTACCAGCAAGGGGCGGTAGTACTACTGATCTTGTCCCGTTGATAGACAAGACAGGAACTGCTTTTCTGTAAGAAGGCCCAAATTCCTTCTTTACCGCGATCTTTTCTCTGACTAGATCCCCGACTTTTGGAATCCAGACAAGTCTTGCTGGGACAGGTGGTTTTTCTTCAGTGGTCGTTGGCTGTTGTTTCAACTTTATGTTGCTCAGGTCTTTCCTTGTTTCGTTTAAGTCCTGCAAAATAGCCAAACGATCTTTGATATCAAAGCTTTTTTCTTTAACCACTGAAGTCTGACTGTCAAGATCTAAGACCTTCATTCTAGTCCCAAAAAATAATTCGTACGGACTGAATACCCTCAGAGAATTTCTTGGCAGGTTGTTTAGACTACGTTGGACACTTATTAGATGTTTGGCCCACCCAGCTCCTGAACCTAATACCTTCGCTGTTATAGATTACTTTATGCCTTTGGTTTTTTCTTTACACCATCCCGTTCCCTCAGGTAGGAAGTGAGAAGAGTCCCGCTATGCTATGCTCATTTGACCATGTTCTCCACACGCTTTAGGGCAAGAGGAAAAACATTAGCCAAACGTAGCATGCTTCTAGCGTATATGCCATTATAGACTCGTAAATCTTTTTATAACAGTTCAGACGTCAGCCGAGTGCTGGGGATCTACATTCCAAGTGGAAACTAGTCTTTATATGTTAATTGGACGCATTAATTTTTATTGTTGATCCATTCTGGAGTGAAACGCCATGGTAATATACCGTTTCTCTCGCCACTGCGTTCTCTGTTGCAGTTAGGGCATTTTTTTACAAAAATGTGATGCTGCAGGCTCATGCCTGGCCACCAGTACTTTGATTGTAATTCTTCCAGAGAATCTTTTAGTTTGAGGTGTCTGAGACCCTCACCCATATGTGCGTCTGCTATTAACAAGCCTCTCCTGTCCGTGTTTGGAATTACTCTGTCCCCCACTCCAGGGATTCGAGCAAAAGGAATGGAGTTTGCATCGATTATGTATGTATAATTGAGTGGATAGTTGATCGGTAGCGCTGAGCAGTCGCCTTTTGATGACGTTTTCACCGCCAGCACTGTTTCACCGTCAATGTATTTTACTGCACGCTTTTTTCTAACTACGGAAGCCGATTCAGTTGCTACCGTTGTGGCTGTCTCAGCCAATGAATTCCCTGCAACGTGAACGCCATCACGTTGATGACTCAGTGAGTGTATCACGTGAGTCTTTGGTAGTTCTTTCTGCAAAAGAACTATTTGTTTCCAAAGCTCTTTTTGCTTTATTGTTGCACCTGTGTCATCTTTGTAACCGTTTTGAATCCATTTCTGCAAATCGTTGTTATATGATTTGACGCAGTAATATGAATCGGACACTATAAGTGTCGGGAATTCCCGATCTGCATTATCTAGCGCCATTTTCAATGCTATTATTTCTGTCTGTTCTTCTGAATTAGTTTCTACTGAGTGTGTTTTTATTAGCAGAGGTCTCAGTTTTCCTCCGTGCCACACTTCTTTTGTGATTTCACATGTGGGGTTATATGCTTGTTCTCCCCACCCTGGTGGTTGAGCATGGCCGTCTGTATAGATTACACAGGCGTACTGTCGTAAGGGCCGAATGTTGATTGGCAGAGGGTATGTCATTTCATATTCTAGATATTTTAATTCTTTTACTTCTGGATCAAAGTAGTATTTTACTCTGTCCGTTGTAATTGAATTCACCCATTGTATCCATTCAGGATTCAACGCTGTTGTTGGTAAATTACATGGGGTTGTTAATGCCTCAAAGGCTGATTCTGCTGTTCTGACTGTGATACGTCTACCGTCAGCAGTGTCTTTTTCTCTTGCTATAGCCGTTTGAACTGCATGAACAATGTTTTCTTTAATACTGAAACTCTTTTCAGCTTCTGTGTACAAGTGTGATTTATATGCAATAGGTACCTTTTCTCCCTCATTAGAGGTCAGGTATGTGAATCCGCATCTTCCTGGGATGACTCGAATCACAAGATTGCGTGTGTTGTCACATGTTTCTAATTTTGTTTTAATTAACATGTCTGTTTGTAACGATCTCAAAATTTCTGTGTGTATTTGAGTCCAATTGATTCTTTTAAAATCTGGTTTTATTAGATCATAAAGGGGTTTTACCCTTTCTGCGTAATTTGCAATGTATGTTCTTCCGAAATTTAGGAAGCCTAGAATTGATTGTAGGTTTTTTAGTGTTCTAGGTGCTTGGAGTACCGCACATTTCTCTAGGAAATTGTCAGCCAGGCTTTTGCCTTCACTTGATAGTTCATATCCTAAAAACAGGACTGTTAGATGGGCAATTCTTGATTTTTTAAAGTTGAATTTGTTACCCTCTGATGCGAACCCAAGTATTATGGTGTTCACTCTCTTCAAGTGAGTATCCAAGTCATCATCTGTTAGGTAAATGTCGTCGACATAAGATAATGCCTCGTCATCATATGTTTGTAGTAATTCTGTTACTCTCGCTGAGAATAATCCTGGGCTGTTCTTGTGCCCCTGGGGTAAACGGCAGAAACTTTTTTGCGAGCCATTTACCGAGAACGCAGTCAAATATCTGCTCTCTGGTGCTATATTTTGACAAAAGAATCCATTAGAGATGTCTAATGTTGTTTTGTATCTTTTGCGCACTATGTTATTCATTAGTGCAGCACTATGCAAGTTTTGCACTGCAAAAGTTTTGCAACATGAGTTAAGGTGTCTGTAATCCAAAACTAGACGATATGAGTTGTCTGGTTTGGAGACAGGAAACAAAGGGTTGTTCATTTGTGAGGTGCAAGTTTCAATCACCCCCTGGTATTCAAGTTGATCTAGGATCTCTTTTACCTGTTTTTTAGCTTCTTGCTTAATTGGGTACTGCCTTTGTGCAGTAGGTTGTGATTTTAACTGGATTTTATGAGGAGGAGAGTCCTTATCCCATCCTACATGATTTTTATATAAAGCAGGAGCTAGAGCTACTGCCCACTTTCTTGCAAGTGTATATTTTTTATGAATTGGAATGTGATTTGAGAAGGCAGGCATAATTATTTCTTCGCCATGAGGGCACTCCCTGACAAACTCGGGTGGCCAGTCTCGTTCAGCTAGAAGGATGTCATAGCCCTGTGAGAGATTATCCCAAAATAGACCCCTTATTTTTCTAGTCTTATCCCCCTCTATACGTAATGTTATTTCATATATTTTGTGAGGTTTGCTAACTCTGGTGTCGGCAGTTTCCACTTGAATGTATTCATTCGTGTCCACTGTCTCCAGATGATTCATAAGGACTTTGCGAGCTATGCTCACTTCTGCTGCGCTGTCTAGCATTGTCTGAGCCCATTCTCCGTTTTTCAGTTGTGTCCTCAGTATTCTCTGCATTATTGATTACTTTAATGCTGGCTACCTTCTTTTTTGGAAATTGTAATTTTTTATTTGGATGAGCAGGTTCCTTGTCTTTGGACTTGACGTGCTCTTCCCTGTGTTCTGATCGTCCTCTTCTTTCCGATTTCTGTGAGGAAGTCTGAAAAGATTGAGAGGGACGTGTATCATTATCTTGATATCTATCAGGTTTCTTTATATTATCCCTATTTCTAAGGTTGTATTTTTTCACAGAGGGCTCCCTTTGGGGAGACTTGCGTCCTTGGTCAGGAGATTTTTCTCTCCTTCGAGGAGACCTTCCTCTGGATTGGAATCTTTTTTCTTTAGGATTGGATTGTTTGTTTCCTTCCCAGCTCTTTTTTTGTGTTGTTAAATTATTTTTAATAAATATTTTCTCAGGACTTTCAATCAGTTGTGGTTTCACCGGTATTCCACCCAGACTATCTCTTCCTAGTTCTTCATAGGATTTTTCTATGATTCTGGCAATTTCAGCTGGTTGGTCTGCTATATCTGTTTCTTTTAACCTTTGGCGGATCGCCACGTTTGCTGCTTCTCCCTTTATGTTGGCTAATAATATAGCCGAGACCTGCTTGAAGTCTTTCAGTAATTTCATACCAAGAGTTAAAGCGGGTTCTGGCCCATATTCATCTTGAATTTGTTTTAGCACATCTGGTATTACTGACATGGATGGTACACCATGTGTTTTTGTGTAGATGGAAGCAAAGACTGTACCCCAAGTGTCACAGTCCTCCACGTGTGGTGCGATTCCCATTGGAAGACAGATAGTCAGAATCCTGTGTTTCTCAAGAGGAGTGGTGTCTGGAAACACCGCCTCTATTTGAGTGATTTTTTGTGCTAGCCAGAAAGGTATTTGTTCCAGTTTTGTGGGTACTTTACCTAGACAGGACTGTATGTTCTGTGGTGTAATTTTATTTGTGTTCCCCTGATGAGGGGTCAGCTGTGGAATTTTGATTGCCGGTTGGATTGTTGAAGTCCGCATTACATATTGGACTAATTGTCTATGTAATTTTATTAATTGTTTTAATTGTACTAAAAGAGCTGCTGCAGACATCCCATCGATGTCTGGATGTGGTGTGTATCCGGCTAGGACCGGCCACGTTGCTCCTGGTCTACCTAGTGGACCGAGCCTGGTGATGTGATTATTATGTTTTAGGGCGCCATTAAACAAGAGCAGGTGCTCTTGGAATTTGAGTGGTACTTCCACCTCCTCGAAAGGAATGTACTCATCAGGAGGTTCCTCTGTTTTGTAATAGTGGAAGACCTTTGTTACAGCATTAGCTGCTGGAAAGTTTATCCATGAATAGAATACCTCTGTCTGCCGATATTCGTGTGCCTCTATTACGAATATGACTGTGCCACCTCTAGGTGTCAGTCCATTTTCTATAAGTTTTAAAGTTACAGATTTCCTTTTGTTGACCGGGATGAGTATTATATCCGGGTCTGCTTCTTGCATAGTATTATCAGCTGCTACGAGTTCAGCTGCCATTCTAGCTGCCTCTCTTTCTCCTTGACTGTCTGACATTGTACTGTCCAGAAGGTTATTACGTTTGTTTGCAGATCAGGTTTCTTATGGAAACAAAGATTAGATGCACAATATTTTGGAACAGTGTATCCTTCAACGTTGACTAAACCAAAAACCATACATAGGAGTCTCCTCCTGCGAGGTTTGGCGGATATGACCTTTCACCCACTCCAGACGTCTTTGGAGTATTATGGGAGAAAAGGGTTCTGTGTGAAAAAGCACGACTGAGTTACTCTAATGTCTTGCGTTAGTTTTATCGCCTTTCCAAACGTTTGGGCGCCATGTAGTGTAGTTCCTATTATCCGAATAGGCTCTGCGCATTGGAATAATACCTTCAATAGTATAGACCTAGGACGGAGGTTAACTAGGTCTTCTACTGACGATATTAGACTTAAAGTTTTGGGTTTGCCAGCTAGCTCAGAGTTCACTAGAAACTTTCTCGAATAGGCAAGGAGGAGTTTAACCTCCCTGGATAGACAAGAAGGGATTTAGTTTCTGACAACCATAGAACATGACAACTTTGCTCTCCCCTAATCAAGAGTGTATCTCTAGAGTCGTGTGAAAACAAAAGACAACTTATTTTACTCAGTCAGTTCAGTGCATTCTTAGTTTCACCAGATTGTAGAGAAAAGGAAGAGACGGGCGTGTTCAATAAAAGATGTTATTTATTGATCAGTCTCTTTTCTCGTACAAGAGAAATGAATCGATATTATTGCAATACTTATGGTTACGTAAAGTGCATACAATAAAAGCAGAAGTATAAAATAATACTGTAAAAACATTTATATGGTTTCTAAGCCATATGGTGGTTTAAAATGGATAAAATAGATATATACATATATACATTTGACTAATCGTACTCAACTGGTGCTTCTAACTACGCCTACCCCAGTGTACCTGACCTAAGCCTAATACGTGGGCGGGAGTAGATAAGTAGCAGTTTAAGTTAAGTTTGTTTTGCCAAGTGTCTAACTCAAGAATTCTCTGCAAGGGGTTATTCAGTTCTGTACCTGAGATCTAGAATGGTTGAGGGCTGGTATCTCTCGTCTTTGGTCTCGATATTCCAGGCTGCCTGCAAGGGCTGCTTGGAAGCGCCGGAGCTGGATTTCTCGGCAGGAGAAAGCAGCGTCTCGTTCTCAGCGCGTCAGGAAGGCGGGGCAGCGCCAGCGGGGTCCGCTCTGTGCTGGCCTCTTCGGCAAGTCTCGCTGCTCCGATCTCGTCACCACCGCGTGTGTTTGCTTAAGGCAATGTCGGTAATATTTATACCTGTAAGGTGCCGAGATTGACGTAAGGATGGACATAGATACGTCAATAAGGATGTCATACGAACTGGTCGTTAGCACATTCTTTACTGAAGTTCTCGGAGAAATCAAAACAATGGCCGCAGGGATTTTCCCAGGTTGTCATAGGTTTGATTTGTTTTGAGAACTCCGTATGCCTTATCAGGGGCTGGAGGAATATTGCTTGCCTAATTAGATGGCAAGCGTTATGACCTAATCAGATAACGCGTTCCTGTGCCGTGGTGTGGCTTAATCAGATAACGGTTTTTGCATCATGGGATGGCTGCTAGTTAATTGTTAACCAGAACAGGGTCAGGAATAGGGGGATCGATACAGAATCTATAGGAATACATCACAAAGGGGTGGTTAGGTAGACTTAATTCCATTGGTTGCTGCCCACTTCTTGGTTGGTTAGCAGTCTAGTGCTCTATTTCAGCCAGATGATAGTGCGGAAGCGCCACCATGCATAAGTTGCCCACACCTGATTATTTTAAACGCCTCATTTTTAAGGCTTTTTGGATTGTGTTTGGTGCGAGGGAATTTACTTTATCTTGGACTCTGCATCTGTATTAACATAGTGCCTTTCAATCTGCCGCAGTAATACCTGTTTGTGTGGAAATGGTAGTTAGGTAGACTTGATCCATTGGTTGCTGCCCACTTCCTGATAGGTTAGCGGTCTAATGTTCATCTCGCTGCACCTATTTCACCTACATGATAGCACGGATGCGTGCAGAGGGTGCTCCCCTGGCACACCAATGGCAAGCCCGTCTGCGCCTGTCCACTCCTGAACATCGTGTAACACAGAAAGTTAGGAAGGGTCCTAGGGGAAAATATATTTAAAGACCACAGACGCCAGTCTACACCCCCAATGAACGTATAGCAAAACTACAAAGGCTGGTGGTGGTCTAAATTGAGGAACAAAGACTGAGCAAAAGAACCGAAGCAAGAGCCTTAGTGTCAGAAACCCTTGGTGTGTGTGTGAAAGGAAATGAATCCCATCAGCCCACCCATATGGCGGAGCCTCATCATCTGGGATTATGAAAGGTCAAGGTCTAGATAAGGAGACACACCTGATGATATTGTGTGTATTTCTCCAATTCTCCAAGACCTCCAGTGATGGATCCGACCCAGTATGTTGTATGTGGGTATGATGGTGTGAGAAAATTAAATTGCAGTGAGAAAAATGTGAAAGAATGAAGAGTGACTAATTAAAATTGGCTACCATGATATAGGGAAAACTTTAATGGGAATAAATCATGGTGTCAAGATTAAAAGAAAGTGCATGCAGTCTGAAAAAATGACTGTCCAACCAGAATGGTATAGTGGTCAACATGTTTCTGCCATACAGGGGCAGCTCCCCTGCCAGGCTTTCGTCAGGACCTAGGAAAATACACTACTGCAATAACGTGCAAAAATCATAAATACATTTTGTTACCAAATAATACCGGATACTATGCCGTTCGCGAGATACTTTCTGCGTCGGTGTATCCGGAATTTCTAAAGGATTCTTTCCTGAAAATTCAAAACACACAGGTATTGCCATATAACAACTATATCTGACACATTGCAAATATGCTTACTGTTCAAAAACATATTGAATTGCTTCTAAGTCTAGCTTCAGAAGAGATAGTAAAAAATTTTTTTATAAATGTGATTTTACTCACCCAAATATTCTTGGGAGTAAACCTCACCTCTCATGGCCACTGCTCAGGAAATGGAGGCCCCGCTCTGTGATAATGGAAAATAATAGTTTACCAAAATGTGGGTTATCCCGTTAAAGTGAAAAACAGACAGGTAAATCTCCATTATAAGTGCTCCCGTCAGGGTGCACTTCAATACCCTTAGTATCTTGACACTTGAAGATGGAGAAAGCTTAAACCCCAAAGGGCCGTCACGGTACGTGGAACAAGATGTCATGTATCAATAGCACAAAGATGTGGTATGTCCAAATGGCAGCTATTGTTCATATTAATAAATATCAAAGATGTTTAACCTAAACCAGAAATGGCTGGGAAAAAGAAGGAAAGGAATCGCTACTTTCAGAAATGCCAAGATAGTTCTAACTTTGCTCTCCTGTAACATCGTATATGTTTGGGCTTGGTCTTAAAGGGAGGTCAAGTATCAATTCTTGTGCAGAGACCTTCCTTAGTTAAACCAAACAACAGGAAAGGTAGTAAAAATAGCAACAGAGCATGCACAGGATAGGAGCCGCAGAACGCCCTGCCACACCTTACCTGTCCGTCGGTACCTCTGGCTTTGTCCTGAGCCAAGGGGGAGGTACCTGCGTGACGGTACTGAGTTGTTAATAAATCGTTTTGTAGCCAATCAAGACAACGCCGCCGAACATACGGCCGGCGGACCTGTTTGGAACAAGCTCAGGAAACAGCCGTTTCGTGAGGAAACGCCAGAGTGGTGTAGCCCACAAGAGGGAGTTGCTGATTGTAGCCAATGGGAACATCGTCGCCGAACACACGGCCGGCGGACCTGTTTGAAACCAGATACAGAAACATCCGTTTCGTAAGGAAAAGCCTGATTTGTGCAGCCCACAGAAGGGAGCTGCTGATTGGCCCTTCCGTGGCCAATGGTTACACTGTCTCAAGTAATCTAGAAGACCACAACCCGTAGAGTTCATACGAGTTACTGGCGTTTACTGTTGGCAAAATAATACTCGCTGATACTCCCTATTTGGTAAATCATGTCTATGGGTTGGGATACCCCTCTCTCTTTTTCTGTCTATTATGGTTGCATTTACTGTCATACACTTTCTTTTAATCTTGACACCATGATTTATTCCCATTAAAGTTTTCCCTATATCATGGTAACCAATTTTAATCAGTCACTCTTCATTCTTTCACATTTTTCTCACTGCAATTTAATTTTCTCACACCATCATACCCACATACAACATTCTGGGTCGGATCCATCACTGGAGGTCTTGGAGAATTGGAGAAATACACACAATATCATCAGGTGTGTCTCCTCCTTATCTAGACCTTGACCTTTCATAATCCCAGATGATGAGACTCCGCCATATGGGTGGGCTGATGGGATTCATTTCCTTTCACACACACACAAAGGGTTTCTGACACTAAGGCTCTTGCTTCGGTTCTTTTGCTCAGTCTTTGTTCCTTAATTTAGACCACCACCAGCCTTTGTAGTTTTGCCACACCTGAACATCGCCAAGAGCCAGCACCCCTGCTTCTCAGGTAATAAGTATGGTCTTGAAGGTTAGGCTTTGTTACTCTGCAGTATCCCTGCGCAAAATTAGTAACAATTTTTTACATCCTAATAGTCCAAAGAAATCTTGTGGCCATTTTTCTTCTTGGGATCTGGAAGGCTCGGATACCTGTAGGATTTACACATTTTCCCGCCTATCTCTGACACCTGAGGTCCCTGTGAGTTCTACTTCCCCTCTGTCACCAGTGACTCAGTTGAATTTCCATTCTTTGACTGGCTTTTCTTGTACTATCCCGTTTGCGCCGCTTGCGGGGCCCACAGCAACAACGACCCACAGCCCTTTCCGCAGTATCTATTGCAATGTCAGGTCACTACCAAAGCATGCGACTGAAATCTGGGATTTTCTACCATCTCTTTCCCCAGACTTCTGTTTCTTATCGGAAACATGGTTAAATGCCTCAGCTCTTACATGCATTCCTTCTGCCCTGCCTGAAAATTATCTTCTAGTCAGACTGGGCAGAAAATCCAGACCAGGTGGCGAGTGGCCATTACTTTTTGCAACTCCATTAAGGTTCAAACTATTGAATCCTTTATCAAGGATTGGGTGGAAATATCCATTATACAGATTCGAGCTGGCAACTGGTCTACACTCGAAGGGAGCACTAATCTATTGCCCCTCAGGATATAAGAAAGACTTTAGTCATCTTTTGACTGAAAGCATTGCCCCCTATGTATTCTCCTCTAATAATTTTCTCGTGCTGGGAGATTTCAACTTCCATGGGGAGGAAGTCTCAAGGCAAAATATTGCTCTTCTTTTTGAAGACTTAAAGATGATGGCACCACATATATGGCTGGCCTCAAACTGAACTGCTTTTCAAAAACTCCCCATTTCTGATTAGTGAAGACCCTCTATTTGCTTCTATGTTGATGTTTTATTATTGTTTTAAAAAAAATCTTTTTTGTGTTATTGTGATTTATGAATTGTCATTTTTATAATTTTGTGTATAAAATATGGTTTTGAGAAATAAATAATACATGTATGTATGTGCATTTACTTAGTTGTCCGTCCCTCCTTGCATTAGTTTCCCTTTTTCATGATTGCCTAGGAAGTTTTGCACATTTGACAAAATAGCACTCCTTTCTAACATTCTAAGCAGACTTCTTCCAGGCCTCATGCACCTTGGTTTTCTAGGTAATTAAGTACGGTGAAAGTGGGGTGCAAACAGCTCGAAAGATGCTGGTGTCTTTGAAAAACTTCAAATGACAAAGCAGCCTTCAAATCTGCTATATTGAATACCATCCACACATCAGAAAAGACTAGGAGGAGTTTTGTCTGCAGCAAAATTGCGACTCCTGGAAATTCTTCTAAAGAGCTCTATAAAGTGCTCAATGATTTTATTAACCCCGTGCCTGCGTTTCCTACATTTCCCTCTCCCAAAAACTATGTGACTCCCTAGATGATGTTTTTGAGGACAGGATTGATGCTATATACAACAAATTTCCCATCAATCAGGGTCAGATTAATTCCATCCCACAGATGTGCCCCATAATGACTCTGCTCTGCAGTGGAATAGGCTTTAACGACTCACTGTACACCATATCTTAGCACTCCTGACTAAACCTAAATCTGGTTCCGCTCCTGATGTCTGTCCCCCGAGGATCTGGGCTACTTTATCAGCAGTGCTAGCTCCCTCCATACTATCGTTATTCAACCTTACTCTATAGTCAGTAAAATCACCACCAGCTTGTAAAATGATTCTGGTCTCCCCGATGTTTAAAAAAATCTAACGTGGACCCCAAGAACCAGACCATCTATCCTCCATATCCATCCTCCCTTTGTTGGTAAAAATGCAAGAAACAGCTCATTAAATCTTTGGAGGATCATGCGATTCTCAATCCCTCTCAATCAGGATTTAGAGCGGTCCACAGCACAGAGACTGCACTGGTTGCAGTCACAGATTCCATTTGCTTTTCTTTGGATGTGAGCGCCCCTGCTAGGCTTGTGCTCCTGGACCTCTCAGTGGTTTTTAACACTGTTTCTAATGCAATATTGATTAGCAGATTGCATTAGATTGTTGTCTGAGGTACTGTTCTTCAGTGGTTGACTGACTTTTTAGCTAGCCGGACTCAAATAATCACCCTGGGTCCATTATAAGTTCGCCTGGTTCTCATCACCAAAGGAGTATCACAGACATTGAGCCCAACGCTGTTTAACATCTATTTTGCTCCTTTGGCTCACATCTGGTTTAGAAATAATTTTTTTATATTGATGATATCCAGTTGATCATCTCCCTGCAACAGGACATTGATGGTTCCATGCACCAATTTCAAGATTGCATGAGAAATATTGCAACTTGGATGTTTAAGAACTGTCTTCAGTTAAACAGCAAGAAGACGGAGGACCTGCTGTTTGGCAATGCCCAACATCTCTGGTCTCCTGATTGGTGGCCTCCTGAATTTCATTCAGCCCCCTGTCCAAGACAGTCTGCAAAAAACCTAAGCATAAAAATTGACCAGGAACTGTCCATGAAAAGCCACATAGCAGCTACAAGAGGAACATGCTTTGCTACCATGCGGCTTTTGAGGAAAGTTTTTCGTTGGCTTCCATATTCAGCTAAGAAAACCTTGGCCTAAGCTTTGGTAATTAACCATATGGATTATAGCAACACTTTGCTTATGGAAGAGAATGATACCCTTCAGTCTGAACTGCAGATGGTGTAAAATATGGCTGCCTGTTTCATGTGCAACTTCCTCCCTGCAAGCTCTCCTTCTGCCCCCATCCATTCAGAGCACTCCACTGGCTTCCGGTCAGAAAGTACATTGTTTTCAAAATATTCTGTCTTACCCACAAAGTTTTAATGGGCAAATCTCCTTTTTATTTGAAAGATGAATTATGTTATCATTCTCCTTCTGGCACACTGTGATCCAGCGACAAGGTGCTTCTGACTATTCCTCACATTCGTGCCTCGATATATGGGGCAGAGGGTTCTACTACAATGCCCAGATGGCGTGGAATCAGCTTCCATTCTATCTCCGCTGCTGCTTGAATTTTGCTCAATTAAAGAAACTGTTGAAACCTGGCTGATTTAGTTATTAGTTCCGAGTTATGTGTAGGCAGAGCCACAATATACACCTCCAGGTGTTCTTTGTTTGACTTTATTAAATGGGTATAACATAACAATGTGTCATATTTACTAACATTTGGAGCATGTCTGCTCTCTTTTTGAGCTGGCACACTTGTGGCTGCCAAGTCCAATGCAGGCACCCTTGCACCATGGTGTAAGGAGGCCTGTGTTACACCCAAGATTGCTTTTGTGCAGAAAGGGACACTTTCCTGCACAAAAACAATAATTGAATGCCTTTACCTCTTTCCAAGCATGCTGCAGAATGCAGCACACTGTGAAAGAGGAAACAACAAGGGAAATAAAGATATTTCTTCTTCTTGCACCTTAATCCGGAAGGTCTTAAATTTTGACTCATTCCAAGGTTTACTACTCTTGGTAAATCTGGCAATGCACAAAAAAGTGTAGGTGGATGCATAGGTACACTCACGCTCCACCCATGTAACGCTTTCCCAGCAAGGAGTAACACAAGACAGCAACTTGCACTGCTTTGCGTTACTCCAGATTTACCTGGCCATAGAGTGCCACTTGTGTGACTTGATCAATCTGATTTAAGGCATGTGTTGCTCTTCCATCACCATGCGTGGCCTGGTCCTTGATTACTTAACTTAAAATGGAGGGAAAAGTATTAAAATCCATCTTCTCAGTACATAAATCCTTCTTGGTTCAGTCTATATCACCTAATCAGTGCTTAATGTGAGCCATGGTTTTCCGTGCTCGGCATCAGGACTTATTTATCAACTCTGGCGCTTATGATAGTCTGCTGCATGATGGTGCTGTTTGTGTGATATAGAGACAAGCACTACAACAGTTGTTTGTTAATTTAGCATGCTTTATAACGGCTAATACCTGCCGCACCAGCTATTCTTATAACGTTGGGACCCTGGAATAGTCTGAAGTGTCACACTTGGGGGAGTGTGGTAGTTAATAGCTGTATTGGCACTGTTATTGGCAGCCCTGGCAGGGGCAACGAATGGTGCAAGCTGCAGTAGCCTCCTGACAAGGGCCCCAGCACTTATATTTTCACAAGTTAAGCACTGCCAAAACGGGGTTAATAAATATACATGCTGACTGATAAACTATTATGATGATGATTATGATGATTTGGACATGCTAAAGCTTTAGGGATAACCCTGAGATGAGACCATCAAGTCTGCTATGCACCGATCAACACCCCATAACAAGCAATTCAGAGAGAAATTTGGACCAACGTAATAGGTAGTGATACTCTTCAAAAGAATATGGCACAAACATGTTTTTTTCTTGGTTTTCAGGAACACAAGTATATCCTGGCAGTATATCCTGATATAACATATCAAGCCAAACTGGTTGTCAAGAAGGCCATGAAAAGTTGTCGTTTTATTTAAGAGAAGAAACACTTCATGCCTATCTATCACAACACTACACCATATTGTGGAATCTGCAAGCAGAGTTAAAATTAAGTAGATTGTATATGAATTTGCAGTCTAATTAGGATATTCAATTAATGGTTCAAAGGTTTGAGATATTAGTGGTTAGATAGGTACACGGCATAATGTAGGGAACAAGATTTATAGCATTTATCGTTTATCGTTTGCATGTCCCCCATTAAGGCTCAGCTGTATTACATTTTGAAAACTATGCTACTTGAAAAATATTCTTATAAGGATTTGTGAACCAAACTCGTTTCAAGGCCTGAAGTTTGTAATATCCCTACCTAGAATAACAAACAGCTGTCATGTGTGTGTATATATATATATATATTCACTGAAAAACCCATAGGTTTCAGGGACGTTATAGTTAGAAATTAGCATTTAAAAAACCTTAGAAATTCACTGAAAAAACCACAGGTTTCAGGGGCGTTATAGCTAGTTGGACATGTCACTCATACAAAACCATAGAAATTCCCCTGTTATAGTTAGTTCAGCTAACTATAACTCGAGCGCCCGCAATGCACTGCTGATGATGTCACATATTACATCACTCATGACATGGTCAGTGACATCACTCATGACATTTCAAATGACATCACTGATGACATCAACCGATGACATCATCCAGTGAATGTGTGTTTTTCTGAAAATTAAATATGTTTTATATATGTATATCTCAAGGTCGCTGGAAGAATAAATGGGTATATAAGTGTCTAAATGGATGATTTTGTTTTGTAAAATTGATTGTATAACTGACTGATTAAGTATATCTTAGTGAATACATGGGTTAGTGAGTAATGTTTAAATATGTAAATATCTGCATCAGTTTCTCACTTTGTGTATAAGTGGCTGCATGGGTTGGTCAGTAGCTACATGAATGTCTATATGGGTTATTAGTTGTTTTTTTGAGTATCAGTATGAGTGTCTGAGTGTCTGTATGGTTCGGTGGGGGGTATTATTTAGTGAATAGATGCATGAATGAGTGCTGCCGCGGCCGGTAGTGGGAGTACCGGCCGGGCGGTGACATGGGGAGTGGGAGGGGCAGGGTGGGGGTAGTAATGTATGGATTACAGACTTTACAAGGTAAGTAAAAATAAAAATAAATAAAATGAATTTCGTTGCACACACTGCGTCGCATTTGGTGATGCAGTGTGTGCAACGAAATTAGTTTTATTTATTTTTATGTTTACTTACCTATTAAAGTCCGTAATCCATACATTACTACCCCCCACCATGCCCCTCCTCACGTCACCGCCCGGCCGGTACTCCCACTACCGGCCGCGGCTGAATGAGTGACTCACTATTTGTATGTGTTGAAGACAGCATGTGTGCAGGACTGTATGGGTGGATGAGTTTATGTATGGGTGTGTTAGTGAGTGAATGACTGTCTCAATAGTGTGTTTATGAGTAACTGCATATGTTTTAAACTAGTATATGTGAGTATTGGTGTATGTGAGAGTGAGAGATTGGAAGAGTTCCGGTATAAATAAGTATGTGTTTCTATAAGTGAATGTTTAAGAGAGTAAGTATGTGTAAGTTTCTGTAGAAGTAAGTGCAGTGGTGTGTGTATAACTGTATATGCAAGTAAATGGATGTTTGATACTTTGTTTGCATGTGTAACTATGTGTGTGAGTAACTATATGGATGAGTAGCGGTGTGTAACAGGATGTATAGGTGTATGAGTACATATGATGAGTGAGTACATGTATGAGTGACTGTATAGGACTGTTGGTGAATGGGTGGATGTGTGTGTAGATCTAGGAATTACTGAATAGGTGTGTTGTAAGTGGTATTGGTATGTCCATTGTTTTGAAAATATTAGTTTCTATTTTTGAGTGTGGTATCAAAGGTTATATTAGGGTGAGAGGAGGCCTGGCACTCTATCACAAGGATGATGTCATCAGTGATGTAATTTGAGATGTAATCAGTGATGTTATTAGTGATGTCACTGACCATGTCATGAGTGATGTAATATGTGACATCATCAGCAGTCCATTGCGGGCGCGCGAGTTATAGTTAGTTGAGCTAACTATAACGGGGGAATTTCTATTTCTATTTTGTATTGTACGAGTGAAATGCCCAACTAACTATAACGCTCCTGAAACCTATGGTTTTTTCAGTGAATTTCTATGGTTTTTTAAATGCTAATTTCTAACTATAACATGCCTGAAGCCTATGTTTTTTAGTGAATTTCAAAGGTTTTTTAAATGCTAATTTCTAACTATAACGTGCCTGAAACCCATGGTTTTTTAAGTGAATTTCAAAGGTTTTTTTAAATGCTAGTTTCTAACTATGCCTACAGAGGTAGGACATGTGAAGAAAGAAGAAACAAGCATTGGCATTGCTAATAGGTCTCGCTTTTGGGCCCTTATAAGTAGTTATGCAGCATAATTTCCTTGTTGCAACAACATAAAATGTCGCATGCATAAACACTTAGATGGTCCCAAAAGCGAGCCCTATTGGCTATTTGCAATGCAATAAGTCTTGCATTTAGGCAACTTTAAGCTGTTGGCATAGTAAATGACAATGCCTTTTCAATTTATTGTAAAAGTAAAATCTTTTGAAAGTTATTGTCATTTACAATGCCATTATGTTCAATTTAAGTAAATGGGAGACCTATAGCATTGCAAATGATTGTTATTTATGATGTGTAGCCTGGCGTTGCGTGTGTGAGTGGCGTTGCGTGTGTGAGTGGCGTTGCGTGTGTGAGTGGCGTTGCATGTGTGAGTGGCGTTGCGTGTGTGAGTGGCGTTGCGTGTGTGAGTGGCGTTGCGTGTGTGAGTGGCGTTGCGTGTGTGAGTGGCGTTGCGTGTGTGAGTGGCGTTGCATGTGTGAGTGGCGTTGCGTGTGTGAGTGGCGTTGCGTGTGTGAGTGGCATTGCGTGTGTGAGTGGCGTTGCGTGGATGAGTGGCGTTGTGTGGGTGAGTGGCGTTGCATGGGTGAGTTGTGTTGCGTGTGTGAGTGGCGTTGCGTGTGTGAGTGGCATTGCGTGGATGAGTGGGGTTGCGTGGATGAGTGGGGTTGCGTGGATGAGTGGGGTTGCGTGGATGAGTTGCGTTGCGTGTGTGAGTGGTGTTGCTTGGGTGAGTGGCGTTGCGTGGGTGAGTGTGGTGTTGCGTGGATGATAGTGGGCTTGCGTGGGTGTGAGTGGTGTTGCGTGTCTGTAAGTGTTGCTGTGTGGGTGAAAGTGGCACAGAGCCTTTGATGTGGCCTGGCGCAGGAGAAATGCTGCTGCTGCTAAATAAATACAAGAGCCGCCGGGAAACACAAGTACGGCCGGCCACATAATTAGGGGAGGAGAAGCCGCACAGCACACGCTGGGAGAAGCCCTTTGATGTGCTGTGCGGCCGCGATGCGCGCTCTGTGCTGGGGGAGGGCCATTAGCCTGAACTCGCGGCAAGATCAAACGAAGGGTGGGAGGGACATTGAGGAACAGATGGCCATGAAAGTGTATGGGCCAAAAGCGCGTGCCTGTGGCCACGTGCACTCGAAGAAAACGCCACGAAAAAATGCGGTGGTTTGACAATCAGTTCGAGCACTTGAATTCTCGCCATTTCCCATTCCTTCGGAATGGTAAAGGACGAGACCTAAAAACACACAGAGGGAAAAAAAAAGAAATGCAGAAAAAGCAACAGTAGTCCACAAAGACGAAGAAAAGTGCAGAATGAAGAACAGATGTAAGAAAGAACCAACAGAGGAGTAAAAAGTCGTCCTGTAACCACAACTTTTTCTGACGGGTACTAATGGTAACTGAATCTGACTAACCAGGCCTAGAGCCAGTGCTATGCTAAAAGACACTTAGAATACAGTGAAAACACCTACATACACTAGGGAATACAATGCGTTGGGGTACCCCTGTGATTACCATGACCTCCTCTGTAGGACCCTAGTACATAATAGGGCAGGTGGATTAAAACTACCTCTTAAAATGCCCACGTGCGCATTTGCACACTGGTAAAGGGAGAGGGGGTGTCTGAGGTGACCTGTGTGCAAACACGCCCTGTGGCCGTTTTAATTTGGTGGATAAAGTCCCCATGAATCCTGAGTGTCCCTTGGGTCCAACTAGCCCACCAGGTATCTCCAGTAAGCGCCACAGAGCTGCGTTGCAGAGAGGTGTAAAAGGGGGCACGCCCTGGACCACCTCTCTGCAACGCAGCGTAGTGGCACTTACTAGAAGCACCTGGGGGGCTAGTTGGCCCCCAGGGGCCCTCGGGATTGAAGGGGAATAATTTGCCCAACTTAAAACGCGCCACAGGGCATGTTTGCACACGTCACCTCAGGCCCCATCCACTGCCCTTCACCACCGTGTAAACATGCCCTGTGGCTGTTTTACTTTGAGAGATTAACTCCCCTTGAATCCTGAGGGTCCCTAGGGTCCAACTAGCCCACTAGGTACCTCCAGTAAGCGTCACAGAGCTGCGTTGCAGAGAGGTGTAAAAAGGAGCACAGCCTGGACAACCTCTCTGCAACGCAGCGCAGTGGCGCTTACTGGAAGCTCCTGGTGGACTAGTTAGCCCCCAGGGGCCCTCAGGATTGCAGGGGAATTATTTCCCCAACTTAAAACGAGCCACAGAGCGTGTTTGCACACGTCATCTCAGTCCCCGTCCCCTCCCTTCCCCACTGTGTAAACGCGCCCTGTGGCCGTTTTAAGTTGGGCGATTAAGTCCGTTTGAATCCTGAGGGTCCCTAGAGTCAAACTAGCCCACTAGGTACCTCCAGTAAGTGCTGTTGCAGAGAGTTGTAAAAAGATTGTGGTCCTTGACCACCTCTCTGCAACGCAGCTCAGTGGCACTTACTGGAGGCACCTGGTGGTCTAGTTGGCCCCCAGGGCCCTTTAGGATTGAAGGTGAATTATTTCCCCAACTTAAAACACGCCACAGGGCGTGTTTGCACACGTCACCTCAGGCCCCGTCCCCTCCCTTCACCATCGTGTAAACACACCATGTGGCCGTTTTAATTTGGGAGATTAACTCCCCTTGAATCCTGAGGGTCCCTAGGGTCCAACTAGCCCACTAGGTACCTCCAATAAGCGCCACAGAGCTGCGTTGCAGAGAGGTGCAAAAAGGGCGTGGCCTCTGAACACCTCTCTGCAACGCAGCGCCCTGGTGCATACTGGAGGTACCTGGTGGGCTAATTGGCCCTGAGGGACCCTCAGTATTGAAGGGGAATTAATTCCCCAACTTACAACTCGCCAGGGGGCGCATTTGCACAATGGTGAAGGAAGGGGGTGGGGCCTAAGGTAACATGTCTGCAAACACGCCCTGTGGCGCGATTTAAGTTGGGGAATTAATCCTCTTCATTTCTGAGGGTCCCTGGGGGCCAACTAGCCCACCAGGTATCTCCAATACCTTGTGGCCCCCCTCTCGACATTGTTAAAGTGCCAGGGAGGTGGAGGTCCCTGGAGCTCTGAGGACCGTAACGGACCCCCAAATTTGCATATTTAGAGCCCCGGGAAGGTTGCAGTCCTCGGGGCATGTGGGGGGGGGGGGTTAAAACCCCCCACACAGGTAGTTTTTTTTTTTTAAAACAATGTGTCCCCGCCAATATTTTACAAAAGCCCCAGGGGTTGGCGGTCCCCGGGACTTGGGGTTCCTTTGAGCCCCCACTCATCTATTATACAAGCCCCGGGGGATGGTGGTCCCCGGGGCTGCGGGGGAGCTGTGTGCCCCCTGCAAATCATTGCTCAAAGCCCCAGTGGGTGATGGTCCTCGGGGCAGTGTGGGGGGGTTGGGGACCCCCCAAACTTTTTTTTTGTGCCCCCGGGACCAGGCCCACCCGGGGGCTTTATTTAAATTATTGTTTTGTATTTTTGCGGTCGGATCCGCGGATCCGCGGATCCGCGGATCCAGCGCGCATCCCACGGTTTCTAAAAAAAAAAGATTTTTTTGGGCCCTGGGGGTCCTTGTGGGACCCCCTGAGCAGGCCTAGGGAGTCAGGGTGTTTCTACCCTGCCCCCTTTTCTTTTTTTCCACGTTTGTTTTACTGATTTCTTGTGCTTTGGTTCTACCGAGGCAGAAGATGGCTGCCAACACTTCCTGGTTTGAAGTGTTGACAGCCAATTAGCATGAAGCTCATGATTGTGAGGGTGCACGGATCCGGCCCGCCTCTAGATATCGATATTTTTTAAATTTTGATTTTCTCTGCAACTACTGAACGGATTTACATCATTTAACAAAAAGAGTTCTTTCTGAACCAAGGGCTACCTTTTTGCCAAATTTGGTGTAATTCAGGCTGTAGCCGCGGCTAAAGTTTCCTATGTGAAATTGCGTGGGGAAAATACGTTTTGAGACCCCCCTTTTTTCTCGGCCCCCGCTTGCTGAATTACCCGGACACTTTCAAGATAGGAGTGTACCGCAGCGGGCCATAAGTTTTGAAAATTTTGAGAAGATTCGTCAATCGACGCCAAAGTTATTGGGAATAGAATGTTGCGATTTTCCTATGGTAACTAGGTCCAAACTATAAATACCTAGGTAATATATATATAAACATATATATATATATAAATCTGCTCCTGAGTTTGCACCAATCTCCCAGCACTCACGAACGGGTGCCTTTAAGCGGGTGGTGCCCCCGCCTCTATGCCTGCTCCAAGTTTTCGTAGTGTCAACCACAAAAGACCAGCACTCACGGTAGCGAGCTATAAGATTTATTTTACACCGTGAGCTAAAATAAATCTTATAGCTCGCTACCGTGAGTGCTGGTCTTTTGTGGTTGACACTACGAAAACTTGGAGCAGGCATATATATATATATATATATATATATATATATATATTACCTACTGGCGGTCGCCAGTAGGTATATATAGTTAGGATTTTTTCTCTATGGGATTTTTGAAAATTCTATGTCTAATAACTTTGGCGTTTGTGGACGGAATTGGCTGAAATTTTCAGGAAAATGGCACATTTTGTTTCTGAGCAGCCCTTGAAAATTTGGGGGGGTTCGTCAAGGGGGGGCCAAGAAAAAAGGGGGGTCCCAAAACGTGTTTTTAACATTGAGTTTTCCATAGGGCGGTTGGCCTCACTTTTAGCCCGAACGGCTGAATGGATTTGCATGAAACTTGGCAAAATTGTAGGGACTGGTAGCCCGATGTGCCTTTTGTAGGTCTCAATATATGTGCTCCAGTGGATTTTGAGAAATTAACGTTTAAAAAAAGATATATATCTGTAACAGCGGACCTGGCAGCGTCCCAGGACGCGTACTTTACGCGCAACGGAGCTTTGTGAAGCGAAGCTGATTGGTTCTCCGGCGTCTGTCAACATTCCAAACAGTCCGTAGCGGCCGCCATCTTGTCTCTCGGTAGGATCGAGAGACAAGAGGAGGCCAAAGCGAAGGGGCAAATGACCATAAGGGGGCATAGTACATTGTCGCTCACCCCCTAGGTTTGATGTGGAGGTTTTAAAAGGGCCCCGCGGGGCAAAAAAAAATAAAACTAATAATAATCGAACAGCTGAATGGATTTGCACGAAACTTGGCAAAATTGTAGGGACTGGTAGCCCGATGTGCCTTTGCTAGATCTCAATATATGTGCTCCAGTGGATTTTGAGAAATTAACGTTCAAAAAAAGATATATATCTGTAACAGCGCACCGCTTCGCGTACTTTTCGCGTTACGGAGCTTTGCGAAGCGAAGCTGATTGGCTCTCCGGTGTCTGTAAACATTCCAAACAGTCCGTAGCGGCCGCCATCTTGTCTCTCGGTAGGATCGAACAGCTGAATGGATTTGCACGAAACTTGGCAAAATTGTAGGGACTGGTAGCCCGATGTGCCTTTGCTAGGTCTCAATATATGTGCTTCAGTGCATTTTGAGAAATTAACGTTCAGAAACAAGATATATATCTGTAACAGCGCTCCGCTTCGCGGAGATAAAATTATATGTGTATTACCTAGCTGTTGCTAACACCAGTTAGCGACGGCTAGTAGAATATAGCGACCATCTTGGGCCCCACTTTGCATGTGAGTGATATTTATCACTAATGGCATGCAAAGTGGGCATGCCAAGATGTTAGCGACTGGAAACAGTCGCTAACATCGCTATCTCCTATTATCAACTTTTGGAAATATTCGAGATAAGCGCGAATATCTCCAAAAGCTACCACCTGCCCTGAGCAGTTCTTAGCCATGTTATCCAATGGGAGGTGGATAACATGGCTAAGAGCATTAGCTCGGTAATGCATGAATATCGCTGAGTTTTCAGCGATATTAATGCATTGCGGTCGTTTTTTATCGTATTTCTGATAAACCTTGATAATAGCAAGGTTTATCTGCGATAATTTCTGACGGTAAAAAAATCGTTGCTAAGCATCGTTAGGGATAAATATCGCTTAACTTTGGTAATATGCCCCAACGTCTGTTAACGTTCGATTCGAAGGAAATCAGGAAGTGTTGAAAAACATTGTCTGCGCCATCTTGTCTTTTTTCAAATGCCACACTTTTGTCGTGCACGGCAGCCATTTTAGATGCCTTGACCAGACCCACTCTGTGCACGCTGTCGATCCTTAGCATGGCTCCCCACCCTCGCAAGCATCTCCCCCAGGCAGTGGTCACCCCCGCTCTCTGTCTTATGCATGGGTAATAAACCTCCCCCCATCTGCGCTGCTCTTCCCTGAGAATCACACCCTGTGCCCGCCCGACACCTCCCTTTCGCCCTATTCACTACCGCACCCTCTGACACTCCTTTTCCTCTGTGTCCGATTGTCCAGGCTGGTCCTAGGGTATCAGCTAGCCCTGCAGATGTAGTTTATGGCCACAGCTGTAAAGAATCACCCCTCTTCAAAGGAGTTATAGTAGATCAAGGTCCACACTCGATGAGATCCGTCACAGCAGAAGCGTTGCTATTATCTGAAAACCATCCTGTATTGTGATTGGGGAGGGGACCGAGCCTGAAGCGGAAGATTCCAGGGATGACTCTTTGTACATCAAAGTTTTTACAATTATGTGTCACATTAAAAATATATAGCACTCCGACAAAGTAGTAAGATTATAAAACTTTAATAATTTATAAATATATACAAGAAAACAAAAATAGTAATAACATATAAACATTTTTAGGGAAAAACAACGAAGTAGCGGTCGGCTGTGCGAATAGTCCCAACGCAGCACAACGTCCAGATTTCCGGCGTGGGGCGTCGCGGGGGGTGGGTCATCAGTAGCAAACTGTTGTGCGAATAGTTCCAAGGCAGCAGAACGCGCCGAAATCTAGATGACACGAAAGTGATGTCTAGTAAGTTGCCACCCAGCAAATAACGGCGTGGGGCGTCGCGGGGGGTGGGTCATCAGTAGCAAACTGTTGTGCGAATAGTTCCAAGGCAGCAGAACGATGGCACCAAGGTGATGTCCAGTAAGTTGCCGCACTGGTTTTGGTATCCTACAATGCTGCTCCGAATAACGGCGTGGGGCGCCCCGGGGGAGGAGGCGTGAACGGGCCTCTCCAGGTGGAGTGTCATCTGTTGTAGTGGGGCGCCCCTTTACCGTTTCAGTTGCCATTCCGTCCGTTTTTGGTCCACTGTGTCAAAAGCCGCAATTCAGCTGAGTTGCGCCCACTCTTGCGGTGCAGCGATAGGCGGCTGTCACAGGACTCTCAAAATGGCGGCAGGCTGTTTCCTTTTTGGGCCTGGTCCACTGAAATGGCCCTGGGACACCTTGGAAATCGGACGCTTGTCTGCTAGGTCTTGGACCCCATTCTCGAAAGCGTCCCCTCCGCCTTGAGAATTCATCAAAAGTTTTGGGGGCTCCGACTCCTGCAGGCTTCTGGTGGGGAGCGGCTGCCATGATTGCTCGCGGAATGACCACGACTGAGCTACGAGATGGTGGTGCTCTCATGCTGACGCCAGCTTCAGTCTGAAACATCCAGAAACAAGGTGGGGCTTTCATCGTTTGGGAAAAAAAAAAAGTTTTCATCCAATGAAAAGTGTTGTTTTTAGGTCACATGATCAAGCCTTCCATCATTAGGAAACCAAAAGTAAAATGAACCAATGAAAAGTTTTATAAACAAGTCACATGACCTGTTATGCGGCATAGGGTGTAAAATGCGGAGAAAATACGTTGGCACGTGAGGCGGCGTCAGTAGCGGACCGATGTGCGAATAGGCCGAAGGCAACACAACGCGCCAAGATCCGGATGGCACCGAGGTGGTGTCCAGCAAGTTGCAGCACTGGTGTGGCCATCCTACAATGCTGAAAGTCGGCGTGGGGTGCCCCGTTGGCCTGTGAGTTTGCGTCAGTAGCGGACCGATGTGCGAATAGGCCGAAGGCAGCACAACGCGCCAAGATCCGGATGGCACCGAGGTGGTGTCTAGTAAGTTGCCGCACTGGTGTGGCCATCCAACAATGCTGAAAGTCGGCGTGGGGCGCCCCGTTGGCCTGTGAGTTTGCGTCAGTAGCGGACCGATGTGCGAATAGGCCGAAGGCAGCACAACGCGCCAAGATCCGGATGGCACCGAGGTGGTGTCTAGTAAGTTGCCGCACTGGTGTGGCCATCCTACAATGCTGAAAGTCGGCGTGGGGCGCCCCGTTGGACTGTGAGATGGCGTCAGTAGCGGACCGATGTGTGAATGGGGCCGAAGGCAGCGCAACAATATTTTCGGAATAGAAGACACCACTAGGCGCTGAGATTCCAAGATCCGGATGGCACCGAGGTGGTGTGTAGCAAGTTGCCGCACTGGTGTGGCCATCCTACAATGCTGAAAGTCGGCGTGGGGCGCCCCGTTGGCCTGTGAGTTTGCGTCAGTAGCGGACCGATGTGCGAATAGGCCGAAGGCAGCACAACGCGCCAAGATCCGGATGGCACCGAGGTGGTGTCTAGTAAGTTGTCGCACTTCTGTGGCCATCCTACAATGTTGAAAGTCGGCGTGGGGCGCCCCGTTGGCCTGTGAGATGGCGTCAGTAGGGGACCGATGTGCGAATGGGGCCAAAGGCAGCGCAACAATATTTTCTGATTTGAAGACACCACAAGGCGCTGAGATGCCAAGATCCGGATGGCACCGAGGTGGTGTCTAGCAAGTTGTGGCACTGGTGTGGCCATCGTACAATGGTAAAAGTCGGCGTGGGGCGCCCTGTTGGCCTGTGAGATGGTGTCAGTAGCGGACTGATGTGTGAATGGGGCCAAAGGCAGCGCAACAATATTTTCTACAATATTTTCGGAGTAGAAGACACCACAAGGCGCTGAGATGCCAAGATCCGGATGGCACCGAGGTGATGTCTAAGTTGCGGACCGATGTGCGAATGGGGCCAAAGGCAGCTCAACAATATTTTCTGAAGAGAATACACCACAAGGCGCTGAGATGCCAAGATCCGGATGGCACCGAGGTGATATCTAAGTTGCGGACCGATGTGCGAATGGGGCCAAAGGTAGCGTAACAAGATTTTCTGTATGGAAGATACCACTAGGCGTTGAGATGCCAAGATTCGGATGGCACCGAGGTGATGTCTAGCAAGTTGTGCCACTGGTGTGGCCATCGTACAATGGTAAAAGTCGGCGTGGGGCGCCCTATTGGCCTGTGAGATGGTGTCAGTAGCGGACTGATGTGCGAATGGGGCCAAAGGCAGCGCAACAATATTTTCTGACTGACACCACAAGGCGCTGAGATGCCAAGATCCGGATGGCACCGAGGTGATGTCTAAGTTGCGGACTGATGTGCGAATGGGGCCAAAGGCAGCGTAACAATATTTTCTGTATGGAAGATACCACTAGGCGTTGAGATGCCAAGATTCGGATGGCACCGAGGTGATGTCTAGCAAGTTGGTGTGGTCATCCTACAATGCTGAAACTCGGCGTGGGTCACCCTATTAGCCTGTGAGATGGCGTCAGTAGCGGACCGATGTGCGAATAGGCCGAAGGCAGCACAACGCGCCAAGATCCGGATGTCACCGTGGTGGTTTCATAGTTGAGAGGCACTTCATCTGCAGTGGGGCGCCGAGATCCGGATGGCACCGAGGTGATGTCTAGCAAGTTGCTGTACTGGTGTGGTCATCCTACAATGCTGAAATGTAGTGGGGCGCCCATTTACCGTTTCAGTTGCCATTCAGCTGAGTTTCGGCTGCTCTTGATGCTACAGCGACAGGCGGCTGCAAGAGGACTCTCAAAATGGCGGCCTGTTCTTTGGATTTGGGCCTGGTCCACTAAAATGGCCCTGGGACACCTTAGAACTTGGACGCTCGATTTTTTTTTCCTTTCCTGTACATGCAAAAAAAGGTAAATGCCCGGTACGTTACACGCTTCATCTGCCACGATGAACTCTCCAGAGGAACCGAAAAAAAATATAGTTGTGGTAACTATACCATGCATCGTCATATGGAGAGGTGGCACCAATTAATTATAGTGCTGCATAAAAGAGAGATTTGGAGGAGAACCCCTGACCTGCTAGTACATTCATCAAAGAAGTGGCACTGAGAGCTTCAGAGGCAAGGGAAACGGTCCCAAATATTTAGAAGAACTTTGGAAAGATTAAAATGACATGTTTAGATTGTGGTAAATTAATTTCATGTGGACAGATGAGTGTTACTCTAATAAATACAGCATATGAACATCATCATAGTCGATGGTTGGTAGAGACATTTTGACTATATCCTGGACCTGCCCGTCCTCGCCCAAAATGGCGCCGGAATAAATGGGACTCGTAACTCCTTGTTGTGTACTGGTTGCAGAACCTTGAAATCACGAGATACGTATGCAGTTTTGAAGCACATGGCGGGCGGGGACGAGAATTGATTGAATATTTCGACATCCCTATTGATATTAAGTTCTGATGTGTTATTGATTACTGTACTGTTGAAAGTTCGAATTAACGTCACCCATGGTACTTGCCCGCAAATGTATATCTAGATAATTTTATTGTAACTGGCCCTGTCGTATTTTAATTATAAAATGTACGTCCACCGATTCCGTAACTGTTAGACACCTTAGTTCTTGCAACCTAATGGCCCGCCCGTTACGTTCCTCTACAGTGTAAATGTCTATTCATCATATACGATTACAGTTTGCTCCGTGGCAGGCCCACGTGGTTATAGGCTCGTATTTGTATAATGACATTTTCACAATAAAGGTTTTTAAAAGAAAACATGGTAGTAGTATATACATTGGTAAAGTTTTTAATAATAGTCACTGTTTTAGAATCATTAAAAGGCAAGTGAAATAAAGCAGACCAATTACATGAAGGGTAAAAGGTATAATACGAAGGAACGCAGTAAAGATAAATGGTCAAGGGCTGTTGTGTTTTCTATTCCTGCAACATAAAGTGATCGATAAGAATCTCATATTCAGGCGTATCGGCGACTAAGACAGCAGGTCGACCCTCTTTTGCTCAACGGCTCCGTCATGGGACGAAGAAACGCTCTTTTTCTCGAAAAAAGAATATATTTTACTTGCAGGACAGTTGTAAAATTTCCGGGAAAGTACATTAGCCTGGAATATTATAACATATATTTAAGAAAAAATAATGTTCGGAAGTAATTAAAAGCGTAATTTTTAGGTGATATGACCAAGGCTTTCATCATTAGAATAAGAAAAGTAAAATGAACCAATGAAAAGTTTTATTAACAAGTCACATGACTTGTTATGCTTACGTTACGCGCTGCGCGCCCCGGATGACTTCCGGATGCGCTAACGCGGCACGTCATATGACGCATTACGCGACAACGCAGGTCCAGAATATAGTCAAAATGTCTCCACCAACCAGCGGTCGAAACACAACCCCTTTCAGCAGGCTAAATAGTTCTGTTAAATGACAACAGAAGGGACAGGCAACAAGAACCATCAGTCAAAGAGGGGAGGGCTAGTTCTTCTCTACCGGGTTACATTGGGGCGCTACCGGAACTGATCGAATTGGTAGTCTACAGTGTTTCTGGATGTTTCAGACTGAAGCTGGGGTTAGCATGAGAGCACCACCATTTCGTAGCTCCGTTGTGGCCATTCCGCAACCAATCATGGCAGCCGCTCTTTATCGTTATTTTGGGCGGGGTGGGTGGCGGAGCCGAGCTGTTTTGCAGCCATCATTGTGTGGAGTTCAGTTCATCTCACTAGTTTTGTATTTGTCATGAGGGGTTGTTCCTAATGTTTCTATTTTAGCGAGGTCAAAAAGAGATCCCATTAGTGGCCTACTGATTTTGCTCGATTCCTTTTCTTTTTTTTTACACGATTTTTCGTTATCTGCAAAGACTAAACAGAGTATTGCGACTCTGTGTTTGTTTGTAAATAGAGAATGAACCAAAGAGAACTAATTCTAAAACAGTAAATACTTGGATAACAATCAATCAAATGGAGAGAGAAGCAGGCACGACGGATTACAACGAGGGCAAAGGCCTGCGTTAACTACCTTTCACTATCTGCAAAGAGAGAGTACTCCTAATAGAAATGAGGGGGGGGGGGGCACCATTCAAAGCAGATCAGTGTGCATAAACACGAAAATGTTTTCACTTACCACGTACTTGACATTCGACAGCTTATGATATTTGCTATTAAAAAACCATTGAAATTCACTGAAAAAACCATAGGTTATAGACCATATATAGTTAGGAATTAGCATTTACAAAACCTTGAAAATTCACTGACAAAACCATAGGTTATAGACCATATATAGTTAGGAATTAGCATTTAAAAAACCTTATTTTACTCACACAAAACCATTGAAATTCCATATATAGTTAGTTGCACTAAGTATATATCGCGCACCCGCAATCCACTGCTGATCATGTCACATATTACATCATTCATGACATGGTCAGTGACATCACTGATGACATCACTGATGACATCTCATTTGACATTACTGATCACATCACTGATGACATCATTCATGTGATAATACGATGAACCTCTTCAGACTCTAATATAACCTTAGATACACTCAGTGTAAACAGACACTCATAGACTGTCACTCATCCATGGAGTTACTCAGACACTTAGTCAGTCATGCAAAGAATCAATCACACCTCCATTTCCTCAACTATACAGTTATACACACCTTACTTATTCAAACATATACTAAAACATATTTACTCACTTATACAATCCTGGATACAAGTTCACAATGATCCATACAGCCACTCACACATTCACTGGCTCTTATGCACAGTTATTTATATATGTCAACTCTCACATGTACTGTGTTTTACATATGTACTTACTTTGACATGTAGCACTGAGATATCCATTCACTCACCAATACACTCATGCACATAGTCAACCGCCCATACAGCTGTTTCCACATGCACTTTTGAACCCATACATCTAGTCAATCAACTGCTCACACATCTATGCAGAGAGTCATACACCTCCCAGCCACCCAGACACACACTCAGTCTCCCATACAAATGCTTGGGCAACCAATCAATAACCCATACAGTTAATCATATAGCTAATGATCAACACATGCAGCAGTTTACAGAACAACAGACATAATGATGCACAAATTAAGACAGTTTAGTCACTAACCCATGCACTCAGTGAGACACATTTAATCAGTCACTCATACAGTCAGCCATGCCCCTACTAAATCCTTCATCAAGACACTTATACATCCACTCATTCTTCAATATGTAAGACATATTTTAACTTTACAGAATTATACAGTCAATGGATGTAGTCATCAGTGATGTCATCAGTGATGTCATTTGAGATGTCATCAGTGATGTCATCAGTGATGTCATTTGAGATGTCATCAGTGATGTCATCAGTGATGTCACTGACCATGTCATGAATGATGTAATATGTGACATGATCAGCAGTGGATTGCGGGTGCGCGATATATACTTAGTGCAACTAACTATATATGGAATTTCAATGGTTTTGTGTGAGTAAAATAAGGTTTTTTAAATGCTAATTCCTAACTATATATGGTCTATAACCTATGGTTTTTTCAGTGAATTTTCAAGGTTTTGTAAATGCTAATTCCTAACTATATATGGTCTATAACCTATGGTTTTTTCAGTGAATATATATATATATATATATATATATATATATATATATATATATATATATATATATATATATATATATATATATATATATTTTCAAAAGCAAACGTCCCTTGTTGGAGAAGGAGCGGCCAGCCAGCTGGTGCAGGTGACAAGTCAAGGACAAGGCTCGTAAATTATTTGTAATTCAAGAAAAACACCGCACTCTTCTTCGGATGATTAAAGCAAATTTAATTCAGTTCAGTAAAACTTCCTCCACCTACGCGTTTCGAACAATAAATGTTCTTGTTCACGGTAGTAACAAGTCCGTTTTTACTTTCTATTATTTATACCCTCCTTCCCACTTTGGCAATTAGGATGCATTGTGGGGGGGGTAGTTTGTTGCATGATTACAATACAATCTTGTATCAATTTCTTATCCACATGTTATCCAATCCACTAGTTGTTATCAACCTTTACATTATGAAATCATAAATAACGCTTGTGGTGATGGGCTAAGTGCCCCACTTTGAAAACAATTTCGTTTCAATCTGTTCACTTATATATATATATCTCTATGTTATTAATAGCTTAGTGCTTGTGACTATTTGTCATTTTAGTGGCTAATGTATTGGTAAAGAAAATCGATAATAAAATACACATGTTAAATTGAAGTTTGTAGACAGTCCAAAATTCAAACATAGATGTTTCATTCATTACTTCAATATTGACCCATAGATCATTAATTGTTCTCTGCAAAATGTACTCCCTAGAGCAATCAAGGATGCGTGGTGATAGCAAAAAGAAAATTATTCATTGTATTTGCATAATATAGTTTCCCATCTTGTCTAGTAATTCGTACTTCAGTTTTTCTGTCCAGAAGGTGTATTATGAAGATTTGACTCATTTTTTTATTTTTTATTTACATCTTACTATTTGGTTTTTGAAAATGTTCATAAATGTACATGCAATTCTTCGTCCCCATTAAGACCGATCGGGACCTTGGTCTTGAATCTTATTATTAATTTTGATTCCAGCCGTCTCAATTTTTGTAAGCGATTCCCTCCTCTTATATTTTCTGGAATCATTGCGATGCCTGAGTATCTGACATTCTGCCAAGTTTTGTTGTTGTGAGTCGTAAGATGTTTGGCCATTGCATATGCTTGGTCTTTGTTTTGTATGGCTCTGATGTGCTCCAACATCCGTTTTTTGAGAGCACATATAGTAGAACCTATATATCGTTTTCCACAGTCACACTCAAGCAGATACACAACGTAATGTGATTCACATGTTATTTTGTGTTTTATTTCGAATGGGTGACCTTTAGGATCAATCAAGGATTTTAGTTTTTTTCCGATTTTGCACGCTTTGCATGATATGCATTTGGTGAATCCTTTTTGCCTTTTCTGTAGCCAAGTTTCTTCTTTTTTGTCTACAAAATGGCTGTTGACTAGGGTGTCTCTAAGAGATGGTGCTTTTCTAAAAGAAATTAGCGGTGCATCTCCAATGATTTTGCCAATATCCGGATCTTTTTTTATCACACCCCAGTATTTGGTCACCATTTTTCGAATTTGTACACTTTCCTTGGAGTATGTCAGTATGAGGCGTGGTTTATCATCTGAATCTTTTATATCTTTCTTTCTGTTAATCAATGTTTCCATTCTTGTCTTTTGTCTTGCTCTTTTCTCTCCTAATTTGATGGTTTTCATACTGTATCCTCTTTGTGAGAATCGTTGTGCTGTTTCTTCAAATTTGGCTTCCATTTCAATGGGTTCAGAGCAATTGCGTTTCATACGTAAAAACTCCCCGTAGGGGACATTTTGTTTTAAAGACATAGGGTGGAAACTTGTTCCGTGCAGAATGCTGTTAGTAGAGGTCTTTTTTCGAAAAAGGGTCGTGTGTATTTTATTGTTTTTTACATATACCTTAGTGTCAAGAAAGTCAATTTCTTTTTCTTGGATGTTGAAAGTGAATTGCAATCCTATGTTGTTGGTATTTAAAATCCCAATATACTGAAGCAGTTCTTCTCTTGTGCCCTTCCATAAAAGGAAGAGGTCGTCAATGAACCTCAACCATAATACCACTTTGGTGGTATATGGATCGTTTTCCTCTCTCCAAGCTATGTGTTTCTCCCACCATCCCATGGTGAGATTAGCATAGCTTGGAGAGAAGGAAACTCCCATAGCAGTTCCACGATTCTGAGAGTATATCTCATTGTTAAAAAGGAACACATTGTTTGTTAAACACGTCTGTATCATGTCCAGAAGCATAGCTGAATGATTGAGTTCCCCAATTGGTCTTTGTTTGAGAAAGTATGCGACTGCTTGTAAGCCAAGTGTATGTTCAATAGATGTGTACAATGATATCACATCTATTGTGGCTAGTAAATACGTAGGTTGCCATTCAGTTTCCATGATTATGCGCAAAAAGTCTCCAGTGTCTTTGATAAATGAATTGAGGGTTGGTACTATTGGGGCTAGGAAATAATCCACATATGAAGCGATATTTTCATACAACGATCCACAGCTTGATATTATTGGCCGGGCTGGTGGTTTATGCAGAGTCTTGTGAACTTTCGGTAAAAAGTAAATTGTTGGTGTGGTTGGATTGTGAACTGTTAGAAAGTTTGTTTCATCCTGATTAAGTATGCCCTTTGATTGCCAATGTTTTAGTTGTTGATGTATTGTTTCAGTCATTTTTGGCATGGGATCGTCTCTCAGTTTTGTATAGTTTTTTGTTTCATTAAGTTGTCGGTAAGCTTCTTCTATGTAGTCTGATTTGTTGAGAATCACTATATTTCCGCCTTTGTCAGCCGGTTTAATTTCAATCTTTAGGTTCTCTTTTAAAGATTTTAATGCTTGACGTTCTCCCCATGAGAGGTTTTCTCTTTGTTGGTTATTGGTAGTTTTCATATTGTCTAGTTCTGTGTTTATCAAATCTTGAAATGCATCTATCCTGTTGCCAGGGTGTAGTGATGGACAGAATTTTGATTGATTTTTGAAAGTTGTTTTTGGGTGTGCGTTGACTGGAATTTCCATTTCTCTAAGTACTTGTGTCTCCGTTGTTGTTGTATCATTGTCATCATGTGCCAGATCATAAGCTACAGGGAGTACATTTTGCAGAGAACAATTAATGATCTATGGGTCAATATTGAAGTAATGAATGAAACATCTATGTTTGAATTTTGGACTGTCTACAAACTTCAATTTAACATGTGTATTTTATTATCGATTTTCTTTACCAATACATTAGCCACTAAAATGACAAATAGTCACAAGCACTAAGCTATTAATAACATAGAGATATATATATATAAGTGAACAGATTGAAACGAAATTGTTTTCAAAGTGGGGCACTTAGCCCATCACCACAAGCGTTATTTATGATTTCATAATGTAAAGGTTGATAACAACTAGTGGATTGGATAACATGTGGATAAGAAATTGATACAAGATTGTATTGTAATCATGCAACAAACTACCCCCCCCCACAATGCATCCTAATTGCCAAAGTGGGAAGGAGGGTATAAATAATAGAAAGTAAAAACGGACTTGTTACTACCGTGAACAAGAACATTTATTGTTCGAAACGCGTAGGTGGAGGAAGTTTTACTGAACTGAATTAAATTTGCTTTAATCATCCGAAGAAGAGTGCTGTGTTTTTCTTGAATTACAATATATATATATATATATATATATATACAAATAATCGTTGATACCAGTAAAAGGAAAAACGATGTCCAAGCCACTTTCTCCTTTCCAGCGTGTTTTTTATTTTCAATGCCCAGTCACTCGATGCGTTTCGGAGGGAGACCTCCCTGGTCACGAGTACGAGTGCACGTAAATCAACAGTGTTTATACATAATCAAGAGACACCTCATCACAGTGAAAAGTGAAGACAGACTCCTTGTGCTGCGAATCATTACGGAGCTAGAATGCAACCTGGTGAACATTTCATTGAGCATTTTGAGTGAGGAATATTATAAACGTTTTGCGCAGCATACATTTAATGTACATGCACAAAAACTGTGAAATCAATATTAATTCAACTCGCTTTGGCAGCGTTTACAATACATTACTACACAGTCCCTGCTCATTGGACTCCTGGGCTGAGTGGCTGAGGTGGTACGGAGGACCGGAGGAGGTACTTTGCAATGTTGAAACCAAAGCAGGAACTTTCATCCCCTCTTCAATTCGGGCTCACGCTGTTCCCCACACCCCCGCTGTGACATTGGACTATCCAGCATTTCCCTGTTGCACCGCAATTCCGAGGGTCCATGACGGTGGACTATGGGATTTGGAGTCCTGTTCTACTCGTGGGACTCCACACAGCTGGGCATGTGAACTACAAAGGGCGGAGCGGGTGTGTGAGTGCAAGACACATAAAGGAGGGACTTACAATCAGCGTGTGTCAATACCGTTTTGGTTGCTTTGGGCGCTGAGGAAGGCAGAAGTGCTGCCGAAATGCATTCGCATGTTCAAGATTAAAAAGGCTTCCAAACGGTTCCTCCAGGGTCTCTGCCTCGTTTTTCCTCGGAAGAAGTGGGATGTGTGCATCAATTCGCGTCAGCCAGAGACGCTTTCCAGAGATCCCTACCTCGCTTAGGGCACCTGACTTCACTGGTACCTGGACTGTTGCAGTTCATTTTGTTTACCAACGGTGGTTGGATGGTCAGGAGTCCGCCACGAAATCTGGGAGGAAATAAGGCAGTTTTGAGATTATTTAATCTCATGCCGGGCAGTGTAATTTCTACACAGTCCCTGCTCATTGGACTCCTGGGCTGAGTGGCTGAGGTGGTACGGAGGACCGGAGGAGGTACTTTGCAATGTTGAAACCAAAGCAGGAACTTTCATCCCCTCTTCAATTCGGGCTCACGCTGTTCCCCACACCCCCGCTGTGACATTGGACTATCCAGCATTTCCCTGTTGCACCGCAATTCCGAGGGTCCATGACGGTGGACTATGGGATTTGGAGTCCTGTTCTACTCGTGGGACTCCACACAGCTGGGCATGTGAACTACAAAGGGCGGAGCGGGTGTGTGAGTGCAAGACACATAAAGGAGGGACTTACAATCAGCGTGTGTCAATACCGTTTTGGTTGCTTTGGGCGCTGAGGAAGGCAGAAGTGCTGCCGAAATGCATTCGCATGTTCAAGATTAAAAAGGCTTCCAAACGGTTCCTCGAGGGTCTCTGCCTCGTTTTTCCTCGGAAGAAGTGGGATGTGTGCATCAATTCGCGTCAGCCAGAGACGCTTTCCAGAGATCCCTACCTCGCTTAGGGCACCTGACTTCACTGGTACCTGGACTGTTGCAGTTCATTTTGTTTACCAACGGTGGTTGGATGGTCAAGAGTCCGCCACGAAATCTGGGAGGAAATAAGGCAGTTTTGAGATTATTTAATCTCATGCCGGGCAGTGTAATTTCTACACAGTCCCTGCTCATTGGACTCCTGGGCTGAGTGGCTGAGGTGGTACGGAGGACCGGAGGAGGTACTTTGCAATGTTGAAACCAAAGCAGGAACTTTCATCCCCTCTTCAATTCGGGCTCACGCTGTTCCCCACACCCCCGCTGTGACATTGGACTATCCAGCATTTCCCTGTTGCACCGCAATTCCGAGGGTCCATGACGGTGGACTATGGGATTTGGAGTCCTGTTCTACTCGTGGGACTCCACACAGCTGGGCATGTGAACTACAAAGGGCGGAGCGGGTGTGTGAGTGCAAGACACATAAAGGAGGGACTTACAATCAGCGTGTGTCAATACCGTTTTGGTTGCTTTGGGCGCTGAGGAAGGCAGAAGTGCTGCCGAAATGCATTCGCATGTTCAAGATTAAAAAGGCTTCCAAACGGTTCCTCCAGGGTCTCTGCCTCGTTTTTCCTCGGAAGAAGTGGGATGTGTGCATCAATTCGCGTCAGCCAGAGACGCTTTCCAGAGATCCCTACCTCGCTTAGGGCACCTGACTTCACTGGTACCTGGACTGTTGCAGTTCATTTTGTTTACCAACGGTGGTTGGATGGTCAGGAGTCCGCCACGAAATCTGGGAGGAAATAAGGCAGTTTTGAGATTATTTAATCTCATGCCGGGCAGTGTAATTTCTACACAGTCCCTGCTCATTGGACTCCTGGGCTGAGTGGCTGAGGTGGTACGGAGGACCGGAGGAGGTACTTTGCAATTTTGAAACCAAAGCAGGAACTTTCATCCCCTCTTCAATTCGGGCTCACGCTGTTCCCCACACCCCCGCTGTGACATTGGACTATCCAGCATTTCCCTGTTGCACCGCACTTCCGAGGGTCCATGACGGTGGACTATGGGATTTGGAGTCCTGTTCTACTCGTGGGACTCCACACAGCTGGGCATGTGAACTACAAAGGGCGGAGCGGGTGTGTGAGTGCAAGACACATAAAGGAGGGACTTACAATCAGCGTGTGTCAATACCGTTTTGGTTGCTTTGGGCGCTGAGGAAGGCAGAAGTGCTGCCGAAATGCATTCGCATGTTCAAGATTAAAAAGGCTTCCAAACGGTTCCTCCAGGGTCTCTGCCTCGTTTTTCCTCGGAAGAAGTGGGATGTGTGTATATATATATATATATATATATATATATATATATATATATATATATATATATATATATATATATATATATATATATCTGCTCCTGAGTTTGCACCAATCTCCCAGCACTCACGAACGGGTGCCTTTAAGCGGGTGGTGCCCCCGCCTCTATGCCTGCTCCAAATTTTCGTAGTGTCAACCACAAAAGACCAGCACTCACGGTAGCGAGCTATAAGATTTATTTTACACCGTGAGCTAAAATAAATCTTATAGCTCGCTACCGTTGACACTACGAAAACTTGGAGCAGGCATATATATATATATATATATATATATATATATATATATATATATATATATATATATATATATATATATATATATATATATATATATATATATATATATATATATATATACAAATAATCGTTGATACCAGTAAAAGGAAAAACGATGTCCAAGCCACTTTCTCCTTTCCAGCGTGTTTTTTATTTTCAATGCCCAGTCACTCGATGCGTTTCGGAGGGAGACCTCCCTGGTCACGAGTACGAGTGCACGTAAATCAACAGTGTTTATACATAATCAAGAGACACCTCATCACAGTGAAAAGTGAAGACAGACTCCTTGTGCTGCCAATCATTACGGAGCTAGAATGCAACCTGGTGAACATTTCATTGAGCATTTTGAGTGAGGAATATTATAAACGTTTTGCGCAGCATACATTTAATGTACATGCACAAAAACTGTGAAATCAATATTAATTCAACTCGCTTTGGCAGCGTTTACAATACATTTCGGCACATTACTAAAAACAATACATCGAGCGTATTAATCCGCAGCTCTGCAATTTTTAGCCCCAATCGGCTTAGACCACAGTTTCTTAACCTCTACCGCGCTAGCGGGTTTTCCCGCTGTGCGCTGAAATTTGAAAATCGCGCGTTACGTGACAAAGCCAGCTCGTCATGCGCGTAGCGCAGGTAACGCCCATGACGAGCTGGCTTTGTCATCAGCGCTGTAGGGGTTAATATGCACATTGGGGTGCGCAAACCGAATAAAAAGAAAAAAAATAAAGAGCAACTTCAGCGCGAATGCAAATTAACTGTGTTAACACTAAGGAGTTAAATGCCCTGCAATTGACAGCATTATAGAGCATTCGCCATTCATGCAGCCCCAGTGGGCCAACCAACAGTTTAATCACTTCCTATTGGCTCATGGCCAGGCTAAATCAATGTTGCACCCAGTGGGCAAACCAGTCCAACCCCAGTGGGTAAAGTCTGCATTCAAATTAAAGATGTGTGATTAAATCACTCATATCTCCAATCTAGGTGCTAATCAGTCTTGCATTCCACGCTCCTTTAGACTGAACAAAGACCTGTGAATAAAGTGAACAGGAAGCAAAAGAATTTGTCACTACGCTTAACACCAACTCCTTTAATATTAAGATGCAATGTGCATAGTATTTATGCAATACTAAAAGAGTAATAAAGTCGAAATGTAAAACAATAAAAACAATGAAAAATAGAGTAACATTTAACAAACAAAATGACACTAAAAATGACAAAAGTAAGAGGAACTGGAAAGATGGGTTTTTAAAGTTTTAAATAGAATTACCACCAAGAGGCATAAGGTGCCAATGATAGTCAATGGTTGCATTACCCCAGGACCTAGGTGCAATTTGACCCTGACTGCGATGGAGTAAGGGTCAAAAGCCCCAAACGGGTTCGTCCTGAACAAAGATTCTGCCTTTAGTCATTTAAGTTCCACAAGTGTACACATCTAAAGCCCCCCCAGGACCTAAGGGGAGGCAGTTGGAGACTCACAGGTGGCAGACAGGGTCTATCCCTGATCGGGTTGCTTCTGTTCATCTGGGACGTTGCAGGAAAAGGCCTCGTGTAACTTCTTGCAGCCCTGTAGCTTTAACAGGAAGTCAACCTTATGACCCTTGGAGTCCACGTCTTTGTCCTGGGTACAAGAGAGAGCACAAGTCTAGTCTTCTAGGCTCTTCTCTGGTTCAGACAGCAGATTGAGTCCTTGCCTGATCTTCCACAGGTCCAGGAGTGTTCTGAAGTGTGAGCCTTGAGATGCCACATGTACGCCTGGCATGAGCTAGTGGGTGGGAATGACCCCTGGGTACACCCTAAACAAGAGTTAAAGGTTCCTTGGCCTAACCTTACTACTTTGAGAATTTTCTAGATAGCTGAAGTCTTCTTCAACACTAAACATTGGATCTGAGGGCTGAGTGTGTGTAGTGGGAGTGTACTATGGTAATCTTAGTGTCCTCCTACATCTAACACTAAAATCCTGTTTAATGCAGCCCCTATACCACCCAACAAATTTAGAGACAGACGGTTTAGGCCTGTCAAAAGGGGTTAATATGACTGGTCGAATTTGCATTTAAAACCTTCACAGGCAGGCTATTGATGGCAGGCCAGCAGTCATGTTCATGTTGTCACAATGGTTGCTGCAGTCTTCTTGTGACATTTAATTTATAGGCCGTGAGTACACCTTGGTACCATATCCTAGGGGCTTATAGGGAAGTTAAATAAGCCAATTAGGAGTATATGAATTTTACCATGATAAAAAGGAGGAGTGCATGCACTTTAATTCTGGTTAGCAGGGTTAAATGCACAGAGTTCTATAGCCAGCAAAAATAGGATTCGGAAAATGGCAATACATTCTGGGGGCGCTCCCTAGAAGGTAAATTCCCAACACTGACCATCTTCCATATGCTAGGTCTCGATTGACCAGCTACCAGGAGAATCATGGAGACCCACCTTTCCACCACTGATGCCGTACCCAAGATCTTGGTCAGTAGAGAACATGTTCCATATCACCTTTGATACTGCAAAATGGTCATCAAGAGGATATAAGCAGAGAGGATCAATGCTTCGATGAAAAACATGAAAACAGGTGGTAATGCAAAAGCTCTATGGTTCGTGATGGACTACAGTCTCTAACTAGATGCCAAAGTAAAAGCATTGTGACATGGACACAGCCCTCCTCTACCTCCGGCACAGAATAAAAACAAGAAGCCTGTGATTATTCTCTGCACATTGGTGCAGGCTCTAACACTGTCCTGGGTCATCCATGGCAATACACTCATGCACGACCTCTCCAAACCCATCCCAAAATGCATTGCAGCTCGTCGAAGTTGCCCAATTTAAGGCACATAATGCAATGACTAAATCACTGCCTTTTTTGTGTCCCTACATTACTACTTCATGACTGGAACTTACCAAGGCTGTCACAAGTCTGAGGCACCTCAGAAAATAAACTTAACATATCTAGAAATAAGAACACACCCCTAAACAGTTGTCAGAATATGGTACACTAAGATATATAATCTGGCATAAATATTATGTCTCAAATATCATTTGACTCCAACGAGGTGATATTGTACACAACATTTAGGACCCAGTATTTATGTCGCCTGATAATCTGACAACAATATTCAAGTAACAAGCCTCCTATCTAGTGCACCCTACCCGTAAAAGCACTGAAGTTCAGATGTAAACATCTGGTACGTCAGATTGGCAATTCCTCAACTGTGGCTGCTTCCCATTAGGGGGCAGGTTAAGGGGACTGGTTTCTGAGAAGGATGGGTTCCATTGACCCAAAGGAGCCTCCAAGAACCCATTCTAGTGATAGCCTCCTTCCCATCATCGTGGAAAAAGTTTGAGCATTGTTGGACTGGAAAAATGCTTTTGCCGATTCCCCATGCACTGTACGATTAAAGTTAGCATTCGCTGCACCATTTTTGTATTTAGCCGCCATTTTGGGGAATGATCGAAACTAACTTCTGTCTTCACTTCATGTACGCCTCACCGAAAAGTAGCTGCCAATGTGTCCTCCATATGTGTATTTTTTCAAGGTTGAGTTTTGCTGTGTGTGAAGGGGCCACGACCCCTACCTCGGCGAAGCCGCGCCTTCCCTCACGATCCCGGCGGCCACCATCCGATCCTAGGGCGTCCATAGCAACCTGGACTCCCCCCCTCTCTCCTTCGTTACAGGAACCAATCATGACGAGCGGGATACCGGAAGGAATCTCCCGTGACCCCGGAAGTCCCTCCCGCAGTCCAGAGGCGGAGCACAGAAAAGCCGGAAACGAAGACAACAGGGCGTTCAAGCAGGAAGACTCGTGGCAGGAGACAGCGTGCGGAGAACCCCGGGAGCCGAGCGGTGAAGCGGAAGAAGAAGACGAAGTCTGGACGGAGGACTGGTGGAGTCCGGTGGAGGAAGCTGTAGAGCGGCCGCAACTCGCGGGAAGAGTTGCGGCGGGCCAAGTGAGTACCGACTCCCCTTGAGTGTAAATATCGTAGTGTACAGTAGGCCCTCCCCCACCTTGCACCCAGCACTGTAGGATATTGTATATATAGCCCGTTTGTTGTCACTGGCACGATTGTAAATACTACCCCCTCACTTGCCCGTCACCCAGTCACCCTTCTGCCTGCCCCTACTTCCTCTTTCCAGCTCTTCCTCCTCCCCTCCCTACCTCACGTTCGCTTGACTTCCCACACAACCCCGGTGCAGGTAGACGGCTTTGCGCAGTTCTGAGTGAAAGAACTAACGGCCCTCTTTTCTCTCCTTCCCATACCTCCGAGGAGCCACCGTCCCGCTGCTCAACCGACCAACCCCCCTCTGGAAACCCTCAACCCATCTTCCAGCCAAGTACCTTCCCTCAGCGAAGAGCCATCACCTCGACGCCGAACCCAGCATCGCTTCAAGACTCTGTTCTCCCTTTCCCTCACCCTCGTACTGTGTATAACAAAATTAAAGATCGGCTAAGAGATAGCCCACTACATACGGCCTCCACGCCTGTTATTCCGGTCCGCCTACACCCCACGATCACAGGTGGTGTCAGAAGTGGGATCGCCCGGAAGCATGGAGGCCGCCGTGAAAAAGCTGGCGGAGACCCAGGAGCAACTGGGGAAGATGATGGAGCAGTTCCTCAAGACGGCCGAGGACGACAGAGGACAGTTACACGACGTCCTGAAAGGCCAGGGCACAGCCCAGGACCAAGCGTTGGGCAAACTCACCGACGTCCTAGGACAACAAAGACCTGCCACCACTCTCCCCTCGGTGGTTCTCCAAAAGTATGTGCCGGGAGAAGACACGGACTTCTTCTTCACTAATTTCGAACGACTGGCCCAGGCCGCTGCCTGGCCCCCTGACCGTTGGGGTCACTACCTGGGTCCCCTGCTGACCGGCGAGTTACAAGCGGCCTACCAACAGGCCAATATCCAGGGACAGACCCCATATGGTGACATCAAGTCCTGTATCCTAAAACGCCTGGGTATTGACGACGAGACCTATCGGGTGAGGCTACGCCAAGCCAAAGAAGGGCCACAAGAAACCCCTCGGGCCCTGTCTTTTCGTATCAAGGACCTGGCCGATCGTTGGCTGCGATCCTCCACGGCCACAAAAGAAGAAATACTTTCCAAGATTTATCTGGAACAGTTTTTAGCCTCTCTCCATCCTACCATACAAAAATGGGTTCGTCAGCATGCCCGCCTCACACTGGAAAACGCGATAGAGATCGCCAGCGCTTACAGTCGGGCAGAGGACTATCAGAAACCAAAAGAGGAACATCCACACTGACCCCAACCCCATGGCCACAACCGGGCCCCGAGACCTTTCTTACCCAGGAAACCGGAACCCCCCTCCTCTTTTTCCTTACCCTGTCATGCCCCGACCACCTCCACCCAGTCCTCAATGTTACCACTGCGGGGGATATGGACACATTGCCCGAGTATGCCCCCAGAAAGAAGAACCGATGGAGGTGGGTCTCGCCAGGAACTATGTCTGCCTCCCTGCGGAAACAACCCCTCCCGCCTACCACTGCCCCGTGCGAATCGATGGACACTCGGTACTAGCCCTTGCCGACACGGGTTTCAGACAGAGCGTGCTCCGACCCCAGGAGCTTCCTCACCCGGTGGGGCCAGTGACCTGTGCAGTAGCCATCCAGTGCGTACACGGTGATACGAAACTGTACCCTACCGCCCGGATCAGAGTTCAACACCCCATGGATCACGGAAGCACGCTAACTGTGGGTCTCATACCCTCTCTTCCAGATCAAGTAATACTGGGCAGCAACTACCCCGGTCTTCCCCGCCTTCTCCACGACACCACCACCTCCTTAGAAAAGTGGTGGTCAGAAGCCCCGTTTCCCACGACCCTCCACCTACAGACACAACAGCCGCCAGACCATACAAAACAAAAACCCAAAAGAAAAAGGAGAAGAGGAACTATTCTACGGCTTTTCCCATTCGTGTGGAGGAAACCCCCTGGGAAACAGACAGGGAGTTTCGCGCTGCCCAACAGGAGGACCAGGTCCTGCAGGATGCATGGGGACGTGCCCTGGACAATGAAGACCCCTTACAAGTAGGTCCATACTTCTATAAAAAGAACGGCCTTTTGTATAGAAAGGGGGGAGCCCAACAGACACCCCAGTTGATAATCCCGGGGCCCTTCCGCGATAAGGTGTTATTTCTTGCCCACAGTCACCTCTTGGGGGGGCCACTTTAGCGACGAGAAGACGGGGCAGGCGATCCTGGAAACATTCTCTTGGCCAGGCGTCTACCAGCAGGTAAAACAGTACTGCCGCGCCTGCCCGATCTGCCAAAAAAATAGTAGATATCGGCCCCCCAGAGTGCCTCTTCAACCATTGCCCCTTATCGACATCTCCTTCAGTAGGGTGGGGATGGACATAATAGGCCCCATGTTACCATCCAGAAGCGGGTGTCGGTATGCTTTGGTCCTAGTTGACTACGCCACCCGTTTCCCGGAAGCTATCCCCCTACGACAACCCACCTCCCAGAACATAGCTAAGGCTTTAATCTCGATCTTTTCCAGGGTAGGCTTCCCTAGGGAAATCCTGATGGACCAGGGGACCCCCTTTGTATCAGCCCTTATGAAACAGGTATGTTCCCAATTAGGCGTTAAACAGATAAGTACTTCCGCTTACCATCCCCAAACAGATGGGCTGGTTGAGCGTTACAACGCCATACTAAAAACCACCTTAAAAAGTTATTGGCCTTGGAGAGCAAGAGGTGGGAAGAGATGCTACCCCTAGCGCTGTTTGCAATCCGCTGCAAAGTCCAGAGCAGCACAGGCTTTTCGCCCTATGAGCTTCTGTATGGAGACCCCCGCGAACCCTGTTAGACATGGCCAGAGAGGCCTGGGAGGCCGAACCCGACCGAACTAGACCCCTCCCGGAGTACGTAGAGAACCTCAGAACCCATCTGGGTCAAATACGAGACATAGTTTCCTGCCCTCTAGAGTTGCTCCCTGATTCCCCCCCCTTTTTTCCCCCTCTGGGCAGGGTGTGTGCTGTCTCTTAGCGCTGGGACGCCCCATTGCTGGGGTAGCTGTTGCGCTTTACCAAACCCAGAATAGAATAGAATAGAATAGTGCGGCAGAACATGGTGACAGCAATAGCAAACCAGAAACAGCAATATGATAAGGGCACAAAACCACGGTCCTTTCTTCCCGGTGACCTGGTACTCCTCCTGATGCCCTCCTCAGACCACAAGCTGCTGGGTCGATGGCAAGGCCCCTTTCCGGTCCTGAGACAGGTGACGCCGGTTACGTATGAAATAGAAACAGACCCTACCCGAAGAGTCACCCAGATATACCACGTGAACCTATTGAAAGACTGGGTAGGCCCTCGTCCTGTTCTCTCTAGCATAGTACCAGGAACTGTCCTACCCTATGAGGTCTGCATGGATGCAGATCTAAAGGACAGACAGAAACAGGAACTCCGTACCACCTTGAAGCCATTACAACAGGTGTTCTCCTCCTACCCTGGCCACACGTCTGTCATCGAGCATGCCATCCTAACAGAACCCGGTAAAATAGTACGCCAGCGACCCTATCGGGTCCCTGAGGCCCGTAGACCCGTTATCAAGGAGGAGATAGCCCAGATGCTACGTATGGGGATCATAGAACCCTCTATTAGCAGTTGGAACTCGCCGATTGTGTTGGTGCCAAAACCCGACGGGTCGATCAGGTTTTGCATTGATTTCCGCGAGGTCAATAAGATCTCATCCTTTGATACCTACCCTTTGCCTCGTGTTGATGAGATGATTGAACGCATAGGAAAAGCCAAGTATATCAGCACGCTCGACCTCTGCAAAGGCTATTGGCAGATCCTCTTGAGAGCCGAAGACAAAAAGAAAACGGAATTCTCCACACCCGAAGGACTGTACCAGTTCACCGTTTTGCCCTTCGGCCTTCACGGTGCCCCCGCAACGTTTCAGAGAGCCATGAACCAGGTGTTACGGCCTCATTCCCACTACGCGGGGGCCTATTTGGATGACATAATCATCTACAGTGATGATTGGGACCAACACTTACTCCTCCTACAAGACGTCATCTCCTCCCTAGGTTCCTATGGGTTCACCATTAACCCCTCAAAAACCACCTTAGCGGCCCAAGCAGTCAAGTACCTGGGTTATCTGTTGGGCGAGGGACTGATCCGACCCCAAAACAATAAGATCACCGCCATACAGTCTATCCCCTTTCCCCAAACACGGAAAGAACTCCGCGCATTTTTAGGCCTTTTAGAGTACCCTAGGAGATTCATCCCTAACTTTTCCCAGGCCGCAGCCCCCCTAACCGATCTCTTGAAGAAGTCTACAAAGACGGAAGAGGCACTAAGGCAGCCTGACCCCTCTTTGCTACACGCATTCAACACCCTTAAGCAGTCCCTGATGTCTGGTCCTGTACTCATTAGCCCGGACTATTCTCAACCCTTTATTCTCCAGACAGATGCCTCAGAACAGGGTCTAGGGGCTGTCCTCTCTCAAAAAGACCACAATGGAGACGAGCGACCCATCCTCTTTTTGAGCAGAAAACTGTTTCCCAGAGAGAGGAACTACACCGTAGTAGAAAAAGAGGCTCTGGCCATCAAATGGGCAGTAGAGAGCCTCCGCTACTACCTCGACGGACGAGACTTTCTCCTCTACATCGACCATGCCCTGTTGGAGTGGATGGCGCGTAACAAGGGACACAATGACCGCGTTCTTCGTTGGTTCTTATCCCTACAGCCCTTCAGGTTCAGGACCTTACATCGGAAAGGCTCGGATCAAGGGAACGCCGATTATCTTTCCCGATACCCTCTCCCTCCAACCTGATCAAGAAGGACAGCTAGGGGAAGGGGATCTGAAGGGGCCACGACCCCTACCTCGGCGAAGCCGCGCCTTCCCTCACGATCCCGGCGGCCACTATCCGATCCTAGGGCGTCCATAGCAACCCGGACTCCCCCCTCTCTCCTTCGTTACAGGAACCAATCACGACGAGCGGGATACTGGAAGGACTCTCCCGTGACCCCGGTAGTCCCTCCCGCAGTCCAGAGGCGGAGCACAGAAAAGCCGGAACCGAAGACAACAGGGCGTTCAAGCAGGAAGACTCGTGGCAGGAGACAGCGTGCGGAGAACCCTGGGAGCCGAACGGTGAAGCGGAAGAAGAAGACGAAGTCTGGACGGAGGACTGGTGGAGTCCGGTGGAGGAAGCTGGAGAGCGGCCGCAACTCGCGGGAAGAGTTGCGGCGGGCCAAGTGAGTACCGACTCCCCTTGAGTGTAAATATCGTAGTGTACAGTAGGCCCTCCCCCACCTTGCACCCACCACTGTAGGATATTGTATATATAGCCCGTTTGTTGTCACTGGCACGATTGTATATACTACCCCCTCACTTGCCCGTCACCCTTCTGCCTGCCCCTACTTCCTCTTTCCAGCTCTTCCTCCTCCCCTCCCTACCTCACGTTCGCTTGACTTCCCACACAACCCCGGTGAAGGTAGACGGCTTTGTGCAGTTCTGAGTGAAAGAACTAACGGCCCTCTTTTCTCTCCTTCCCATACCTCCGAGGAGCCACCGTCCCGCTGCTCAACCGACCAACCCCCCTTTGGAAACCCTCAACCCGTCTTCCAGCCAAGTACCTTCCCTCAGCGAAGAGCCATCACCTCGACGCCGAACCCAGCAACGCTTCAAGACTCTGTTCTCCCTTTCCCTCAGCCTCAAACTGTGTATAACAAAATTAAAGATCGGCTAAGAGATAGCCCACTATATTCGGCCTCCACGCCTGTTATTCCGGTCCGCCTACACCCCACGATCACACTGTGCTAATGAATAGACTGTTTATATTATTGCATACCTTTCTGTCTAGATAGGCCTGCTCCAACAGTTCAGAGCGGTGATCGCAGTCAGAGTAACCTTGAATGCAAGATAATGTGTCAGGATTGTAATTCATCTTTCTGTATTTCTTTTGTTCACCAGCTACCAGACTGGAAAATTCCTGTCTGGGCGTGTCTTAAGGGGTATTTGAAATGTACTTTATGCCTAACCATGTCTGAGGTCAGTCCCTCTGCAGCAATCTAAGGAGGCTGGCCAGACCGGATTTCACTGTGAGTGTACTTCTAATAAATATCTTTGGGCTGTATTCTCTACTGTCTGACCGACTCTTCATTTGTGAGGAAGGCTGAGAGATGGTCGCGAGTGACTCAGGTGGCCCTAATCGGGTCACTTCCTTCCGCATTTGTGTGAGAACTGATTGTAGTTTCCAGTCCAGCTCTGGTCTCTGTAGGTGCCTTACTTCAGACCTGTGTAGCCGCACTTAAACCCACACCCTTCCGGCTCTACGACGGAACCGGACAGGTCATTCTTAAAGTACTAAACTGATAAGAATAGCTGAGCTTTCTTCATCCATGTTGACAGTCAAACCTCAGGGAGTGAGCAACGAAGTGCACTGGATTTTCAGAGAAAACAGCCTTTGGGTGCTGTCAACTATTAACCCTACTCTCACCTGCATATACTGATGCAGAACATAATGTATAAATGTGTAGTCTTAATATGCAGTGCTTTATGCCTGTACTAACCTGGTCCATAAACAGCAGAACTGGCTGATTTAGTGGCCTGGAGAGCAACCCAGTCTTCAAATACCATTTATCAAGGGCCTGCATGTGTGGGAGCAATGCTTACCGCTGTTGTTATGAAGATTTCCTTGCTCATGTTAGTTTTTTTAAGAGCCATTAGATCCCTTCATGAACATATAGACCTAATCTTTAAAGCAAATGTTTTTTCTATCAGCTCCATAGTGTTACCCATATCCTCTGATTCTTGCAGGTTGTAACTGCATCTGTCCTCAAGAAGACCCCATTGGAAACAATTTTTTAGGGGTTAAAAAATGTGATGCAACAATATGTTGACTTTAATTGATGTATTCATTGATCAACAAAGCTGTACTCCTCTATTGAGTCTGTGTTTCTTATGCTAAAAGAGCAGTTAGTCAACATTATGTGTATGTCTTCTAAGGGGACAGCTTAACTCGCATGTAGTGTAAGTATACAAAATGACCACAAAATTACGTGAAATTAGAGGTAATGATGCAAAATCTATTTTGCACTAAAGAAATTATATGACCAGTCCTTTTGGCTCAGTTTAGTGTGGAGCCACTCCCTGCACAGTCCAGAAGGAATGAATGTGGAAGGAGAGTGAGGGCAAGGCAGGCAGCCAAGAAGGAAGGCGGCGTAAGTGACTGCAGTGAGAGATGTGGTGAAAAGTGGGATAAAATGCATTAATTTACCTGGACAGTTTAGTTTGATGCGGGTTTGTTCAGGTGAGAGACATTACCCTCTACACATTTATCTAATGTGAGTTTGGATCTAGTGAAGTCTGAGGGCCTGATTACAAGTTTGGCAGTGTGGGAGCGGGCAACCACTCCACCAAGTCGGTTAGGAGGCATGGCTGTCCTGCAGCGGTGTAGTATAAAGGCTCATAACTGAGCCTTAGAACTGCACCATCACAGGACTGCCAATCCACGTTCCTGCAGGTGATGGACTGAGCACTCCATGCCATGCAGGAACATGGGGCATGCACACAGGGGGACACAGCATGTGCCCCCCTGCATACACAGGGGCAACAGGGAGCCCTGTAGGGCCCCCTTTGTTTCCCCATTGCCAGCCTTTTCATGGCGAGCTCACCTCCATTAAAAGGCTGGCGCTGGTGAAACTCGTAACATGCATGGTTGTGCCAAAGCAATACCACCATGCATATTGCTTCCCTTGACCGCAGCGTCACCACCAGGGATCGCGGATCCCTGGCGTTTGCAGCGGTCCAAAAGTGCTACGACCACCGTACATGCAATACGCCAGTCAGACTGGTGGTGCGGCCGTCCCTAACCCTCACTGCAATTTCCACCACCAGTTTGGCGGTCTGATGGACCACCAAACTTGTAATCAGGTCCTCAGTCTGGGTAGGAGCTGATGCCTGACCAATAGAGTATTTAGGTCAAACTGAAACAGTTTTCCTCTACCTTCAACAAATGGTGACAAGCCTTCATCAGCAGGGATGACAAATGCAAAAAGAACAACTGCGCCCAATGGGAACAGTCCAGCCCGACCTGCCAGGCCAAGTCCTCCCTGGACTGGGAAAAAGCATCCTAGGACCGGTTTTGGGGTTTCACCCCTCATCAGCCAGGATAGCTTGACTCCAGTGGCATGGAGAGCACGGCACCCACATCGGGTCATACCTGTCCCACTCGTAGTGACAAATGCAAAAAGAACAATTGAGGGACAGAATGCAAAAAAATGTCATACATTCACTCCAGTACAGAGATCTGGGCCTAAATCCATTATTTTTGTGCTCCCCATGCCATTTCAGTTTGAACCCAGCCATAAGCAAATCAGTCTTGACCCTTGCTGATGAGTGGTGAAACCCCAAAACCGGTCTTAGGATGCTTGTTTCTGGTCCAGGTAAGGCCTGGCTTGGTAGTTCGGGCTGAACTGTTACCATGAGGCACAGGGTCAAGACTAATTTGCATATGGCCAGGTCTAAACTGGGGTGGCATGGTGAGCAAAAGAATGATGGATTTAACCCAGATCTCTTGACTGGGGGTGAATGTTTTGCTTTGTTCTGCATTCCGTCCATCAACTGTGTGTCTTTTGCTTTCTCGCCCTAAGTGAGCCGGGTATGCCAAGACGTGGGTCCCAGGCTCACTGTGCCTCTGGATTCAAGCTATCCTGGATGATAAGGGGTGAAACCCCGAAACCGGTCCTAGGATGCTTGTTTCTGGTCCAGGGAGGACATCGCTTGGCAGTTCAGGATGGACTGTTACCATGAGGCACAGGGTCAGATGGCCGCCTGGTAGGAGCTCTTGTTAAGAGCTCCTAGTGCTTGGGATCCCACTTTTGGATTTATCCCTGTTAGCACCCACTCTTTCAAGGAATTCAACAACCACAAGTAACTGGATTGTACTCTTACCTGACTGGCGGATCTCTGGAGCCTGCTGAGAGTCCCGCCGTCACCCGGGAAGCTGTGGTCATCGGAAGAGCCTGTATCGTCTGGAGTCACCCCCACCTTCACCGGACTGCCTCTGGCCATCAGTGGAGACCGAGACGGATGGCTGGAGCCTGCCGAGGGTCTTGCATTCACCTGGGAAGCCATCGCCTGGAATCTTCCCCACCTTCACCTGACTGCTGCGGGACATCGATGAGCCTGAGATTGAGGGCTGGAGCCCGCTGGGAGTGTCTGCTGGAGAGCTGCTCTGGCCATCGGAGGTGTCTGACTCGTCTGCAGTCACCCCCACCCTCACCGGACTGCCGAAGACTGGGTCTGCGCCTGGAGTGATTGCGCCGTTGCCCGGGTTAAGTGGCTGGAGTGGAGCCCTGGGGCAGACTGGGCAGTACCTCACGGAGCGATCTGAAGTTGCACGCCACAACTGCTATCGAGGCGGGCTTGTCTCCCGACCTGTCCCCCTGGATGTTACACGGCACTCCGCAGTAACTCACGGAGCGATCTGAAGTTGCACGCGACAACTGCTATCGAGGCGGGCTGGGCTCCCGACCCGAACTGTCCCCCTGGATGTTACACGGCAGTCCCTACTCCCGTCGACGGCGATAGTGTCCTGGCCCTCGGCTGCACGCCGCCTGCACTGGTGATCCTGATCCTAGCGTCACGGATCTGCCCACTGCCCATGCTTCCGCTCCTGGTCTTCGCCTCGCGGCTCTCCCGAGGCCCCCCTGCTGCTCCCGAGACCTTCGTGAGCAGACCCGCAGATTGTGCCAGAAACGATGCACACAACGACGATGCACACAACGATGATTCCCACGATGATTGAAACGAACTGCCGATAACACCAGCGCATTTGATGCACAGGATTGTGGCAAGGTATTGTTTCTGCTCCGCTTTTAATTTGGATTTTTAACAATCTACCCCTCTGAGATCTATTGCCCAAAATGGCTGGGGTCATAAAACTGCAGCAATAAATCGCCTCCATTTCTACCAGACCCTCACAAAGCTAAAAACTCTGCCTGGCACTGGGATCTCCAAAATAGACATAGGACTCCCCACTCCCCACTCAGCAAGCTAGAAACTGGACTTCCTCGATCTGCCCCTGATTAGAAAGTGAAACTGGTCTACACCCCTGGTCTCAAAACATAATAACAAACAAAGGACTACAATACTTTTCTCTATCTCTCCAACTTGGTGGCCATCTTAGACTAGTCAATCCTCTTTACTTTACCATGCCTAAGGAAGCGGCCATTTTAGACTAGTCACTACCTCTACTCCTTCATGCCCACTTTTTAGCCTAACCACCCACACCTTACTCACACTTACCATAGCTCTTTATCTACACCTACCCACACAACCTCCTTCACCTACCTACACCTCTACTCCCAACATGGAACCCACGGGCAAGCACACATATAAAATTAATTACCCCCCCCGCCCCCGAGCTCTCCAAAAAAAACACCAAGCGTTTTAAACACAACTTCCTGAAGTCCCACCCTGAAACCCCCTTTGTAGACACCTACTTCTCACTAAACAATGGAGCCAAGAGCACCGATATCATCTTATACACTATACGTAGAGCACAATGGAGAAAAGCATTCCTCACCTTACTCACTATCTCCGCCACCAGGAAATCCGCCCATGGCTTAACACTTTCCACCACACCATCCCAACTCTTCCCAGCTAGAGCAGCCATCACTATTACAACAACGGCATTATCTTAATTCAATCCACAGACAGGAACCTTGACCTATTCGACAACTTGTTCCCCACTTTCAAAGAATATATCTCCAACTCTCAGACTCCAATCCATCTGGCCTCCAATCCTAACAACCTTGACTCCACAGCGCCTCCTACCACTAACACACACCTCCTCCCTCCCCCAGTACGCTACTCTATCACCCACCTGCTACAGTCACCTCACACCCCTCAATCCCAGGCGTAGATCACTCCTCTTCTTACATCCTCCCCACCCCACCCCCTCTACCCCCCAACATACCCCTCCCACTTGCAACTAGGCTCTCAGAACACCCCACCTCCCTTAACTGCACTACCCCTCCCCACAACAGGACCTTCTCCCATCCCGTCTCCCCCATTCTCAGTCCCCACTACCTCACCTGCACCCCCGCCACCCCTAGCCTTCACCCATCCATCAACTTCCCCCCCATTCTCAGTCCCCACTACCTCACCTGCACCCCCGCCACCCCTAGCCTTCACTCATCCCTCAACTTCTCCCCCCCACTCTCAGTCCCCACTACCTCACCTGCACCCCCACCAACCCCAGCCTACACTCATCCCTCAACTTCCCTCCCCCTCCTACCACTTACTCCCGGCCCAATAACACCAACCCCCTTACTAATCCTTTCACACCCCTCCCCCCAACTTTCCTATCCCTCTTACCACCAACACCTTCACCTATACCACTAACCTCCTCCCTAATTCAACCACACCCCTCCCCCCAACCTCCCTACCCTTCCGAACACCAACCCACTCACTAACACCACCAACCCCTGCACTAACACCACCACACCCATCCCCCCACTCCAGTAACCTGGACACTTTTTTACCTTCAGTGCCCATACCCAACTCCTTTCCCAATCGCTTGCTGGACATGATTATGTCCACCCTCCTCCAAGTCAAAGAAGATCTCCACACCCTCAAAGAGTTACTCTTCACACACCCCAGACACCCCCTACCCACCACCACTTCCCCCCCTAACAAATCCCCCACCCATCCTACTCACCCTCTCACACAAAACTCCCCACACTGGACTTCAATCCCCGCTCGCAATCCCACCAACCGCTCCCGACGCACCATCAATCCACTTTCGGACCACGACATACGCACCCTCCTCTGCTCATATGACCCAGTTCCCCAAAACCACTTAGCCACCACACACCTTTCCATCCCCACGATTCACTCTAACCCCCTTAGGCACCCCACACAAAACAACAGAGGCTCCGTCCCTAATAACCTTAAAAAAGTCCCCCTCACTCTAGAACCCTCTACCACCCTTTGCACCCCCAGGCTCAAATGCATACTTCTCAACTGCAGATCGGCCCCTAGACACTCCTCCGACATCGCAGATCTCATCAAAACACTGGACCTTGACCTAACCATTCTGACTGAAACCTGGTTAACTGAATCTTCTACGCCTATCATGGATATTCTAGTTCCCCCCAACTACCACATCATTAAACTTGACAGGTCCAGCAAGACAGGCAGTGGAATTGCATGTATTAATAGGAGCAACCTCTCAGTTACTAGAGTCACCTCCCCCTCTCTTACCTCCTGTGAATACATCTGCCTCGATGTCATCAGCGAGAGCAAACCTGTATGCTCTCTACACGTCATCTACCACCCACCTGAGGACAACCTCATCTTCACCTAACAACTCATGGACACAATCTCAACCAATTCCGGACGGCAAAACACTCAAATTTTCCTTGGTGATTTCAATCTCCATTGGAACGATCACAATGATGCGGTGGTAAATAGTCTCAAAAACGTCCTCAACGCTCTTGACCTCACCCAAATCTGCATCAGCCCGACCCACGACAAAGGCTCTATCCTCCACCTTATCATCTCCAAAGAGGACTCTACCCAACTTGGGTCAATCCAACCCTGTGACTGGTCAGACCACCACATTATCACATTCTTCATCAATGAAAAAGTTACATTTAACCCGGTTCAATCCACCAAATCCAAGGTCTGGAAAAGGGACCTGAAGAAACTCAACCCAAACTCTTTACCTTCCCACAGCTGCAATCTCCTCCTTCCCCCTACCGGCGCTTCTGACGTTCAATCTTTGACCGACCACTACCTCAACTCTATGACTTCAATAATCAATGAGGCCGCCCCCTTGCAACTGAAAAGAGTCATCACTAAGAACTCCAACCATGGTACGATGGTAGACTCAACGAAGATAGAAGGGCCATGCGAATGGCAGAGCGCACCTGGAGATCAGCCCCTTCGGCACTGCACCTTAAAACTCTGAAGAAAAAGAGAAACGCCTACTTTAGGAAAATCAAGCGCACAAAATCAGATTTCTTCAGCCTCCAGCTCGACCAAGCAAAAAACTGGCCAAGTAAACTGTTTGAACTAATCAAAACACAATCCAAGGAACAACCCCAACAATCACATAGCAGAATGGGCGATATACCATCCTGTGAAGACTTCTCTGCTTTTTTTAATCTAAAGACTGATAACATAAGGAGCGATCTCCTCAATGACGTAAGCCTTTACTTCAACCCCCACAGCATAACACCCACTGAACCAAAAAACAAGTCTGCATGGTCATCCTTTGACATCTACTCAGAAGAAACAATTGACACACTGCTCGGCACCTTGAAACCCTCTGATCACCTCACAGACCCCCTTCCTGCTAACGCTGTAAAAGACTTCATCCCATTGCTCCTCCCACTCTGGACCAAAATTATTAACAGTTCACATCAACAAGGACTCATCCCCGACTCCCTCAAAGTTGGACAAGTCACACCTATACTCAAGAAACCAACAACTGACCCTACTGACCTAAACAATTACCGTCCTATTACCAATATTCCCACCCTAGCCAAACTGTTGGAAAAATGCGTACAACTCCAATTGACAAAACACATTGATCAGTTTGACCTCCTCAACCCTCATCAATCAGGCTTCTGAGCAGGGCACAGTACTGAAACTGCTATGACACACATAATTGATGACGCCCTCCAAATCCTAGATCAAAACGATACCTGCCACCTCATTCTTCTTGATCTCTCCTCAGCATTTGACACCGTCAAACATGAGAACTTACTCGAGCTGTTAAACACCAGAATGGGTCTATCTGGGACTGTTCTCAAGTGGTTCACTTCCTTTCTGCATAACCGGTCTCAGAAATTCAAGAGCAACAACTTGATGTCCCCACCAGTGCCTGTAACATTAGGCGTCCCACAAGGATCTTCCCTATCCCCAACATTGTTCAACCTAGTCATGGAACCTCTCACCACCTTGTTACAAGCATCTAATGTACACTTTCACATGTACGCCGCCGACACCGAACTATATCTCAAATTACAATCCCCCAAAGACATCAAACTTCTGAACTCAACGCTCAGAAACACCCAATCATGGCTTGCCGATAATCACCTCAAACTCAATGCTCTGAAAACTGAGTTCCTTCTGATCTCACCTCCCGCGAAAATCTCCACCACTCAAACTTGGCTTAAGCACCTAACTGCACTCAATGTCCAACCTACCATCGTGGACTCAGCGAAATCTTTAGGCATAACACTTGACGCCAATCTCAACATGCAGCAGCATATCAGCAAGGCAACTAAGGGAGCTAATTTCCAAATCAATACCTTGAGGAAACTTAAACCCTTCCTCCCAGCCAAGGACTTCCAAACTGCAGTACAAGCCCTAGTCATTCCTCGCATAGACTACGGTAGCGTCGCCCTCTGCGGACTCCCCCTATCTACAACTGCACCCCTAAGAGCATCTTTGAACGCTGCAGTGAGACTCATCACTGGATCAAAAAAACACTCGCATATTTCCCCAGACTTAAAATCCCTGAACTGGCTGCCTTTTGAAGCCAGAATACATCTGAAAATTGCCTACATGACACACAGGGCTGTACACCACAACTCACCCGGCTACCTCACTCAGAAGCTGACAATATCTGGTGGCTCAAGAACCACTAGAAGCACAAAAAATCTTCTTCTGAAACTTCGAAGATTCTGGGAGGAAAAAACATATAAACGCTCCTTTTCAGGAATGGCACCCAGGATCTGGAATTCACTCCCTCCAGAAACCAGGCTTATCTCCTCCACTACATTTTTTAAGAAAGAAGTAAAAGCTATCCTCATGGCTAAATTCACCTGAACTTTTACTTTGGATCTATTTGAGACTCTGCACCTATTTGTACTATTTGTTTATCTGATTGTCTATTTGTATTATTGGTTTATCTGATTGACTATCAGGTAGATTCATCAAGCATTTTTGCGAGCGCAAACAGTGTGAATCTCAAAATTCGGCCGTTATTGATGAATTTGGAATTCATCAATGGTTCATGAACTCGCAATTTGAAAAATCACAAATATTTGCGATTTCTCAAATTGCGATCGCATTTAAGGAATCTCAATTAGAGATTCCTTAAATGCAGATCATGAAACATTTAAAAATTGCGAATTCGCAAATGTTGGCCGCCATTTACCGCCAATTCAAACCTCGTGGTAAATAGCGGAAACTTAGAAAAATGCACTTAAGTGCATTTTTCTAAGTTGTATGTTACACACACACATGTCCCAAGGACATGTGTTTGCGTAACACCAGCATCCAATGTCATTTCAGGGGTGCAACAGGGTGTCCATTGGACACCCTTGCACCCTTGAAATCGCAAAATCAATATGCGAATCGCTAATAGCGATTCGCACATTGATATGTGTTCCCATTCATTCCTATGGGCCTATAGGCCCGTAGGAATGAATGGGGAGTTATTCCTTATTTGCGAGTAAGCAGTAGGAATCGCAATAAATATTGCGATTTTTACATGAATCCCGTTTTGCGAGTCTGTAGTAGCGATTCCTTATGAATCGCTACTAAAGACTCGCAAAACGGGTCTTTAATGAATCTAGCTGTATGCTCCCTCATGTACCTACCCTATTTTGCTACTCATTTATTACCTACAACTATTCTGTGGTCAAAAGTCTGTTAATCACTCTATTGTTTTCTTACCCCTTGTTTTTGTAAAACGCTCTGATATCTGCAAAGATCTTGTTCGCGCTATATAAAACTTTCAAAATAAAAAATATGGCCAGGTCTAAACTGGGGTGGCTTGGTGAGCAAACAAATTATGGATTTAACCCAGATCTCTTGACTGGGGGTGAATGTTTTGATTTGTTCTGCATTCCGTCCATCAACTGTGTGTGTTTTGCTTTCTCTCCCTAAGTGCACCGGGTATGCCCAGACATGGATCCCGTGCTCACTGTGTCACTGGATTCAAGCTATCCTGGCTGATGAGGGGTGAAACCTCAAAACTGGTCCTAGGATGCTTGTTTCTGGTCCAGGGAGGACCTGGCTTGGAAGTTCCGGCTGGACTGTTGCCATCAGGCACAGAGTCAAGACTGATGTGCACATGGCCAGGTCTAAACTGGGGTGGCATGGTGAGCAAACGAATGATGGATTTAACCCAGATCTCTTGACTGGGGGTGAAAGTTTTGATTTGTTCTGCATTCCATCCATCAACTGTGTGTTTTTGCTTCATCAGTAGGGGTAGCGGAATACTAGAATGTTCTCAGAATCTCTACGCTCCTGCCAACCGACTGCCTGAGAACTAGTTGCAGGGTTGCTGGGAAGAGAGGTGCCAAACAGTGCTTAATTTAAGCTGATGGTTTCCAGTGCTCGGGACCGGCACTTAATTGTCAACACTGGCACTTATGACAGCTGCCACATTGTGGGTTGTTTATTAATTCAATATACATTAAAAACAACTAATAGCAGCCTCCCAAGCCATTCTTTTATTTATTGTATTATTTATATAGTGCTGGCTAGACCCGGAGGTGTCAGAGTGCTTTACATGAGATAAGACATTGCATCAGAACATTGTTATATTTTTACATCAGTTACTGTTGCAGTTATCAGTATATGCTTGGGAGAAAAACAGCTTTGTGGGTCTCCGACAGTCTGAAAAGTCTTACTTGTAGCAGTTTGATGGTTAGTAGTTGCGTAGTAGTTGCGTAGGTACTGTAATTGGCAGCCCTGGCAGAGGCAATGGGTGGTGCAAGTTGTAGTGGCCTCCTGATTTGTATTTGTTTTAGAAATTAAGCACTGGTGCCAGGTGCCTGTGACCGGACCTCAGAGCAGGTCAAATAGGCCATTAAAGGGTTACTACGTTTACAGGTGCATAAAAACCCACAACAGATTAGCAGAGGAATTTGTGCAGGAGATTAGAGAGAGGCCATGGCTCGCGGCAAGGGTCTGTGAACCGTGACTCATGTCCCAGGAATGCAGCAGCCCTTTGATAGTGAAGGTGGGGACCGGAAGGAGGGGGCAGTCTTAAAGCGACCTTCGCCGGGCTTACTCATTACTTGAGGGAATGTGCAGCACACTGTTAGATGGGAATATTCTACAGAAATCTGCAATGCTGATGTGGTGTAGAGACCAAGGCCGTTATTTAACTACGTCACTCACCAGCGACGTGAACCACTCCTGTCAAAGCCACTGATTGAACCACTTTCACAGAGTTCTGCGCGGATTTGGGGAATGCTGTGCTGTTTCAAATATTGCCACACATTATGCTTTTTGCCTTTATTTCAGTACTTTTTGGCCTGGAGTTAGCGAAAACATTTTGTTTTCAATAAAAACATAAATACAATACATACTTATGCATCGGGGCTTCAGTGAGTCTTCGTCATCTATTGGCCGGTTGTAGAGTAAGTCGCCACTACAAACAGAATGTGTCACATGGTCAACCTACTTCAGCCATTGGCTTACCTGACAGTGAATGATGACGTTCTGCCCTTGCACAATGTGGCCATATGCTCAATAAGTGGTCACTTTCAGTGCCAATGTGCAATGTGTGCTTATATATATATATTCTGAGCAGGAAACCTAAAAATGGGGATGCAGACCTGCAGGGAGAGAAAAACTTCATCATGCATCGTCGTTATTTCCCTGTGCAATTTGACCACCCCCACAAAAATACTCCACTGAAAAGAGGGCTACTGACAGAAGTACCTAAAAATGTAAAGCATTGGTTAAGTCCCACTCGCCATAATGTCCACTCTGAGCCAAGGACTAGAAAGCGGCACCTGGTGAAATGTAAGTGCACAATCTTTATTTCTCAATGGCATCCAAGCAAAAAGTTTGCACCGACATTTTAAGCAACAAAGGGAAATAGCAACACATGAACCACCAATGTACAGACTGATCATGGCAAAGAATGAAATGAAAAGGTGGCAGCCACTGATAGGCAGAAAAATTATTAAAATATTTACTTACTTCTGTCAACGGCCCTCCTTTCGATGGACCATTTTTGAGGGGGTGGTAAAATTGCCTATAACGATGATGCGTGATGCCGTTTTTCTCTCCCTGCACTTTTGCATCCCCATTTTTAGGTCTCGCCTGAGCCAGCGCATGCGCTGTCTGGCTAAACATTTAGTGAATGGGGGCTTTAGAAATGCGACCACAAGCTTTTGCTTGTGGCCTAAGGCTTGCTGTTACCCTCGCGTGCACGTGTACAGCCACCATCTGTCTTTCCTCTCGCTTGCTCTCCAGACCAGCGCATGCCCCTCCCCATCCCCCACCACAGAGCGTGTCTCGCAGCCGCAGCTATCCCACTTTCACTTTGGCAGCCGCGTCACTTTCACGGCCACGCCACCAATGCTTGTTCCAGCTTGTTTTAATTTATTACCAGAGACATAAAATCTGTGAGGTTTGGAACGGTGAGCTGGAGTGGTTCCTGATTATTGGTTTAAACGCATTTCCAGTTATTTCAGTTCGGAATCGCTGCAAGCTAACGACCTTGCTCCAACACCCGAGTGAGCGCGCAGGGTGTTTCGGGATCCTCTGAAGAGTTGGCTGGCCAGACCCGCACGACTCGCATGAGCAGTCCCCGGATAAGAGAAATATCTTGTTGTCTCCCGTTCGAAGACACCCACTGGCGGGCCCTCACCCACTTAGTTATTTCAAGAGATGTCCCTGAATGCGTCCCTTGTTCTATTCCCTCCCTGCCCAGTTCCATCCCAAGATTGGAAGGGACCTTTTGGGCCTATTTCAAATACCGTGCACTGTGAGTACCGCCTACAAACCAAAGAAACCTGACCGACGGTTCCGAAGCATGCGTCGTCAAACCCTTAAACTAAACAGCTTTTCCACAGCAACTCGCTGCGTCTGAAAGAGGGACATTTGTTGTCTTCTCAGAGCCCCTTTATGTGTTCCTCACGTTGCAAGCCAAGCAACTGCCTGCCGCTTTCTTGAGCCGGCACCCCGATAAAACACGTTTTTAATGTAACTGCTTCAGAATGAGCCAAGCAGTTAAGAATCAAAGCGCCGCAACAATAATGCTCATTTTAATTTTGGAAGAATGTTCTAATCTTGTGTTTATATTCCGTGACTGCGTCCCAGATATCAGACGTGCGGCGTGAGCCCGGCCGGCAGGAGTGGAAGATGTATGAGATTCGACGTGACCGACACATAGAGGATAAAACTCGTATTTTATTATTGCTTGAGTACCTTGTGGTTCGGAATGTGAAGGCAGCAGTTGAAAGCCGGCCCTGAGAGTCGTTGCAGGCACTTTGCTCGCTGTTTACATCTCCTGCGCGGGGTCGGGCTTTAACTGCGGTACGCCCCCATGTCCTAATGAGGCCAGGCTGCTAATATCACTGGGAAAATCCCCGTGCCCGGGCTCTCTTCCCCTCCCCAAACATGTTCACTCAAAAGTTTTTTTCATAATTATTAAAAAATGTGGTGTTGAATTCGTATTTTGACATATGGGATTTGGTAGACATATGTGATACTATTTGGTGCGCTCCTCCTGCGCAAATCTTGTAAGATAACTCGTGGGTTTGCGGCTCTATGGCAGAGTTTCTTAATATAACTTGTAGATCACAAGAGCATCTTCATCAGTTGTTTCAGCAGCAGCCGCGGTCGGTAGTAGGAGTTTCTGCAGGGCGAATTTCGTTGCGCGCACTACATCGCATTTGGTGATGCAGTGCGCGCAACGAAATTCGTTTTATTTATTTATATGTTTACTTACCTGTTAAACTCCGTAATCCATACATTACTACCCCCACCATGCCCCTCCCCACGTCACCGCCCTGTAGGAACTCCTACTACCGACCGCGGTTGCTCAGCATTTCATCCTTCAATGACCATTGAGATGACTACCCCGGTGACGGGCAAATGTCACATCTGCATTCTCTGGAGTGCTGTGAAGCGCAGAACCGTGGCAGTGTGCATTGTACACAAACCCTTAAAAAAGTAATATTTGGATCCATGTTGTTTTATATGTGTGTTGTCTGTGCCGCATTTGTTTTTATAACAGTGGCATTGTTTTCATGTGTTATGTATACATGTTCTTGCACTTGAGTGCAATTTTATCAACCTATATGTAACAGTTTCTGTGTAATTCACATTCATATGGGATTTGGAGGTATTTATTTTGTGTTCTAATTTTAGCTGTGTAGGTATAGCTCCTTTCGCATTGCTGTATGTTGAACGATGCCTGTCTGCATTTTTCTATTTAATTTTAGCATTTTGGGATTTTGCGTTTATTTTTAATTTGTGGATGATTTGTGGATGTGTGTATAGTTTTGTCTGCCTCTTACGTGAATTTGCTTTGCTTTATTTTTTGCATTTCATTTGTATGAATGCGCTGTGTTTTTGCTGACTGCTTTTATTTGCATTTACCTACGTTTGTAAAATGTGTCTTTGCTCTTGTGTATGGATGCATCAGTTTCTACGCTTATATTCTGTTTCTGCAATATGTGTCCGTATTTCTGTGTTTTGCACTTTATTGATGTTGAGATCTTTGGTTTTGTAAAGTTTGTTGGTTTGTGTGACTATATTTGTATACGTCTTTGTCTTTACATTTACATGTGTATGTGTTTATATTTGCTTTTGTGTTTGTATGTGACTGACTGTGCATACATTTTTGTGTTTGTGACTGTATGTGAGCCTGCCAGTATTTGTGTGTCTGTGTATCAACGTTCCTCCTTGTATTTGTGTCCGAGTGTTTGTTTGAGGCTTTTCATTTTTGAGGGATGTCTGTGTGTTTCTTTGGAGTTTATTTTGTTGTCACTATATGTGGTTAGGCATATTGACATAGGCCTGTTTTTCTGTGTCTCTTGTGTGTCCGTGTCTCCGTCTTTGCATTGGTTTATGGCTACGGCTCTATGTATGGGGGGTAATCATTTGTTTATTGAGTGTATGAAAGCTGCCACTGTTTATATTTGTGTACGTGTGGTGTCTATCTTTGCATGCGTCTATATGTGTCTGTGTTCGTTTGTGTATTAACATGCGTTTAAGTGAGGGGTCTGCATGTAACTACTACATGTGTTTCTACGTGCTTTATACCCGTCTTCCCTGTGTATTTATGAAGAGTCTGTCAGTATTCCTTTTTTACGTGTCTTGATTTTTGATTGGCTTAGGTTTTGCCTTATATTATGTAGGCTCCTCAGTATTTTTGCCCTGTCCTATTTATTGTACGTGGCCATTCAGTGTGATTTATTTCGGTGTGTGCTCACGCTTGATTTCCAGGTTTGAGATTTGTTCGGCTCTTAAACAGAAAATGTAGAGAAGAAATCTGGAAATGTTTCTCTGGAGGAGCTCTCATAATTAACGCTCAGATATATTTCTTAAAAGACAAACAAACGGGGTAGGGGGGTCCCCTCCGGTTTTTATTGTGTCTGCAAAGACAGCACAGCTTATTGTGCTCAGGTAGCTCTGCTGATTGATGGCCCTGTCACGATCTATTCCTCGAAGAACTCACTTAGGACATGAAAGTTCAGAGTCCAGACAGGGCCTTCTAGCAGTGAACTCTGGGAATCGCTACAACAGCCCCTCGTCTCTGAGACCGAAGACTACAGGCGTTGGCCACGGGTTCAAGGCACATCGCAGGGACCGGGCCTGAGACTGCAGGCTCTGGCCACGAGTTCGTCCCCAGAGGCCTGAGACTGCAGGCTTTGAGCATGGGTTCAATGCACATCGCAGGGTTGGCCTTGAGACTGCAGTCTTTGAACATGGGTTCAATGCACATCTCATGGCTCGTTCCAGGCTTTGAATGCGCGTGTCAGGACTCAGTCCGTCCGGAAAACACAAGCTTCGGACACGGGTTCAATGAACATCTGAGGGTCCGTTCCCTGAGGCCGGAGACTCCAAGCTTTGGACACGTGTTCAATGCTTATCTGAGGGTCCATTCCTTGAGGCCGGAGACACCAAGCTTTGGACACGGGTTCAATGCACATCTGAGGGTCCGTTCCCTGAGGCCGGAGACTCCAAGCTTTGGACACGGGTTCAATGCACATCTGAGGGTCTGTTTCCTGGGGCCGTAGACTCCGAGCTTTGGACACGGGTTCAATGCACATCTGAGGGTCCGTTTCCTGGGGCCGGAGACTCAGAGCTTTGGACACGGGTTCAATGCACATCTGAGGGTCTGTTCCCTGAGGCCGGAGACTCCAAGCTTTGGACACGGGTTCAATGCACATCTGAGGGACCGTTCCCTGAGGCCGGAGACTCCGAGCTTTGGACACGGGTTCAATGCACATCTGAGGGTCCGTTTCCTTGGGCCGGAGACTCCGAGCTTTGGACACGGGTTCAATGCATATCTGAGGGTCCGTTTCCTGGGACCGTAGACTCCGAGCTTTGGACACAGGTTCAATGCACATCTGAGGGTTCGTTCCCTGAGGCCGGAGACTCCAAGCTTTGGACACGGGTTCAATGCACATCTGAGGGTCCATTCCTTGAGGCCGGAGACTCAAAGCTTTAGACACTGGTTCAATGCACATCTGAGGGTCCGTTCCCTGAGGCCGGAGACTCCAAGCTTTGAACATGGGTTCAATGCACATCTGAGGGTCTGTTCGGAGGTAAATTCGAATTTTCATACAGGACAGAGAGAACAGGAGTTGGACCCTCGCTTCCCGGCCTCACAACCACTGCCCGTCGCAGCCGCTACTGTATAAACTGTGCTTCATTTATGAAAGTGGTTGTGTGTGGGCACCAGGACTCATTATTTGGAGACCGGGACTTATTTTTCAACATTACATCCCTGCTTGAATTAGGTGGCAAATGGAAGTGGGTTCGTCCATGATAATGGGACATCATATGCAGATTTGGGCCTACCTATTCCAGACCTACATGTTATTCTGTAATCTGGGGGTAAATATTCGGAATGGCTGGATTTATGGTTGGGGATACCAGCGGGGGACATTATTTCCAGCCACAATGTATTGTATAGCCGCATAAATCCAGTCAACTCATAATTGGGGCCGATGTTATCTGTACTACGGAGTTTGCTTTGACCCCAGAAACACGAGTTTTCGGGGTGCTGTGTGTGCACATCCAGAGGGTGCCATTTCTCTGTGTGTCCTGTGAGATCTTGTGTGACTGAATGGGCGTGGTTGTGTGTGAATCAGAGTTAATATACAGTTGTGATAGGCAGGTCACCTCATGGTATCTCAACTCCTAATCAGAAAGGCAAAGCACTGTAGAAATCAGTGACATATTTCCTCATTGGCTGGTAACCCCCGCAGCAGTTATCGATCTCTGGCGGATGGAAGGCTGAGTCACTCTTCCGCACCCTTGGTGTTGCATGGATCTCCCACCTCTGCCATTACACTGCCCGGCACGACGGACCAGGAGTAAGTCTTGATTCATCTCAACAACAGTCAATTGGACTAACACACCTGAAAGCAATGATTTGTAAAAGGAAAGCTCAGAAATGGAGTCATATGTCCCCCTTACGTCATCTGGGGTGACCTTGTCCATTAGGTCATGGGTGAGACAGTGTTGAAGAGCATGCAGGCAGGAAGGGTGAGACCTGTCCACCATCGTTCCCTCAGCTCTTCTAGCACATTCTTAGCAGAGGAGTGGTGGCCATAGGCCAGTCGTTTGATGCCCCACCTGGATCACCTGATCTCACAAACGCATCCTGGACTTTGACTGCTGATAAGGCTTCCATGGGTGTGCCTCTGCTGCTGTCTCTTCGCCTCTGTCTCCATGATCACCTCTTCCCCTCTACCTCTCTCTCTCCCTCTCTTTCAATACTGGGCAGGTGCTGTTTTCAAGTTCTCCCCTGCCTTCCCTCTCTCTCGTTGCCTCTTCATGTTTTCCCTCTGTCTCCCGCCCTCCTTCCCTGTTCTCTCCCCCGCCGCCCTGACCTTTGCCTCGCCCCCCCTCCCCTTCCTTTGATTGCTCTCCAGTTGATATGACAACAACGCTCCAAATATTGCCCAAGCTCGAGCACAGTAAGCACATTTCTGCACCGAAGGAAAGCCGGGCATTCCTTTCCTATTTTAAGGCAAAATAAAAACCCACCACAGATTCTTTCAGTGAAAAGCAAGTTTGCGCCAGACAAGTCAGGCGAGACCATACATGCCAACATTTAAGAAGAGCAAAGAGGGAGATTAAAAAAAAAAAATCGGGAGAATGGGGCCTTGAATCGTGTTACTGGCGTGTATGGACTTTGGAAGTGTGCTGCTGCAGGATTGGACATTTAAAACACAAATGTACGTTTTATTTCTTACCTTTCAGAAGCATGGAGCGCAATGGTAGGCAGAGAGGGTGATGCAAGTGTTGTACACTGGCCTGGCAGGTTGCTGGCAGTGCGTGCACCCCTCCCGCCCCACCCCCCTGTGTGACACCCCAGCCGAAAACAGCTTCCTGTGCACACACACGCCCCCCCTACTCCACAGGTCTTTAAAAGACCATTCCCTTGTTAATGACCCTTTGTTGTTTTTTCACCCCATCGAGAGCCCCTGCATGGCCCCTCTGACTATTGCTGGAAAAATTAGCACTTAACACAATACTAAGCCCTGTCAGCAAACCCCGAGGAATCGGGTTTTTGCTTGCAGGAATCGGGAGGCGGGAGACTAGCCTTGAAATCGGTAGTCTCACGCCTGAATCGGGAGGGTTGGCATGTCTGGGCGAGACAGACACCCAACCACCGAGCTCGGGGCAGCGAGGAGAGAGCAGTCTGTTTCCATGAGGTCACCGTGGACTGTGCTAGAAACTTTGGGGCTCTCATTATAGACTCAAAGTCGTATTCCTATCCTAAAACCGTTCATTCCCCAGGGGCTTAAAGCTGTTGACTGCTACTCAACGGCCTCTGAAGCTATGGTGTTATTGTTACTGTAGGTAGTTTTATATAGCGCACAGCTGCCTCAGTGAAGGGGCGTCCCGGCGCTTGCAACAGTGCCAATAGAAAGCAAGGGCTAGATCGTATGGAATGGGTAGGTCTTCATGGCCTTACGGAAGGACAGCAGTCAATCTAACCGCCGAATCTGAACAGGGAGAGAGTTCCATAATTTAGGGGCAAGAAATCGAAATGACCCCCCCCCCCCCCCCCCCCCGTGCTTCACACGGGGGACCGCTGCAAGGGATTGCTCTGTTGAGCGTAGCTGGCGAGTAGGGACATAGCGGACTAGCAGATTATTTGTTGAAAAATACACACTGGAACATACTGTTGGGATACCCTTCATGTGACCACTGCCGGGCGATGGTGTGCTGATGCCAGGGAGGGAGCAGCTTGCGCTATTGGTATCCATTTTGGGACACAGATGGAAAATAGTCAGTTTACCATGCACTGTCTCCCTTCTCCTACCCCTGAAGCTGTGGTAAAAGTGAGTTTATACCACCACAGTAGACGTTGACAACCCAAGCCAGGCACACACATGCATAGGCTTGTGCTCATCAATGAATAACTTTGGTGGTTGTCTCTGCACTAGCTGAGCAACCAAAACCTGAACAGAGAAGAAAAATAGCACAACTATGTGGATATAGATGGCATTCTATTTTTTTAAGAAACCCAGTTGAAAAGTCTATTAACACGGGTCACTGCTCAGTCTCGCCGCCATCAAAGCTATGGTGGGAAGTTGCTTCTCCTCTATATTAAAAATTATTTAGTGGGCGAGTCTTTGAGGAGGAAATCGGGAAGTTCAACGTTTTCCATTACATTAGGAGTGTACCTAGTTGATTAGCTGCTTTTCCCCTGATCTAGGTAGGCCCATAGGGTAAGGCGAGAAGTTGTGATTTCTCGCTGAACTCGAAGTCCGCAAGAGAGTCCAAGTGTGAAGTGGTCAGACTTTGCTTGTGTCAGAGGCTTGTCAGGCTGTGGTTTCGGCAAAATTTCCTGCTGGATCACATGTTTTGCTTCCAATGCTTGTAGTTTGCCGCTGTCAGCTTGTGTTGTGTGTCACCAAATACATGGTTGAGTCTTTGCCCAGCGTGAAGCATTGTAGCCTAAGAAGAGCGCAAAAATGTTGCACACGAAAGCTTAATTCTGAAGTTCATCTTTGATCCTCGAAGGATGAACATGACCGGTTCTCAGGACATTAAACATGAATATCCATGCAATATCCATGCAATGCATTTATATAAAGTGATTCTTAATACATGAAGATTTATCCCATGATATGAATAATAGCCATTATTACCCTGAACTGTTTCCCTAGAATACCTAGTTCTTCTCGGTTTTGCGTACGGGAAACATATAAGTCATATTTTGAGTTCGATAGCTCAGGTTCTGTAGAAACCTTCGAGCGGGTGGATGGGGTCACTACTTACAGTCAGTAAAAAGGATTTTGAAAACATGGCTGTGTTTGATGTAGAGAACACTTCCCTGAGAACTATTATCGCTATGAAAAAAGATCTGGTTAATTTTTAACCTTAAGGTCTTTCTTCGGATCAGACAGAGCAAAGCGCCCTCTTGTGAACTGGTGTGCAATGCCAATGAGTCGGAGCTGATGGATCAAGCTGACAGTAGGGGGCAGGGTTCTGTATATGTGCCACTGTCCATGGTCGTCAGAGCCGACTGGGTGCCAATCCTTGTGTGGACTCATGTTTATGATTTTGCTTTATTTTATTTCTTGCTTTTGAGTAGACAACCCTTTCTAGTGGGTACTTTAGAGAATTTCTTATGGAGGTCAGGACCCACCTGTGGGTGACCAACAGCAGAGCAATGAGTCATTTAGTTCGCGGTCATTCTGTATGCAAGCTGGTACACACAGCTTTACATCCCTTTCTGTACTGTACAAGGCCTACTCCTTCGTCAAGCACAGCGGGGAGGAGCTCCATAGCACTAAGCCATGTGAGGCTACGCTTCCACCAACAGAATATTTGTGTCTTGTTGGGCACCTACAGATTTCCCTTTGCTCTATGGTATCTGTGCTTATTGGCGAAGGCTCCCTTTGGAAAAGACAGGATGGTAAACAGTAAGGAAAAGGGGCAGTGACATGCTTATGGGAGATATGAAGTAGTATCTGAAGGGTAGGGCTGCAGATAACAGCTGGTCTGCCATATTGAAGACGATAAAGACATAGGTGAATGGGCCTGACATTCCCTATCTACTATCAGATCTCTTTAATCCACCCTCTAAAGAAAACTCTTGAAGGTGGGGTGCTTGGATATCAGACCTGCTTGCTCTCACCATCTCCAGTGAACTACGGTGGGGTTTGCACAGCATGTCACAATTCGAAAATCATATCCGTCAGTTTTATGTTCCGACAGCTGAAATCCTATTTGCAGAAGAGCAATTTTGTCTTATACATATTAGATCTATTCATTCAGTGTCCTTTTACTTTTAATCATACTACTCGCTCCCAAGGCTTTAGATATTCCATTAACAGAGAGGGAGGTCCAGGGTCCGCATTCCATTTTACTATTGTGTTTAAAGGAAGTTTAGCGTTAGCACGCAACGGTGCCATGTACAGGAAGGGTGCGGATACTTTAATATCTCGGTGCTGCTGTCAACAATAGGACTCAGAAACAAGCCCTTGGCCTAGGACTCAGCGAAAAAAGAAAAGCATTTCACTGGTACATTTCCTTTCACGCGGTTATAAAGTGCGATCAGGCCACCCTTCTTTTTAAAGGTGGTGGCGTTTTCCGTGGTAATCCCAACGAGGGGGTCAGTCTGGTCCTAAAAACTAGCGACCAGAAATATGTGTTCGCTCAAAAATGTAGCCCATGGAGGCACATTTATATTAATTATTAATGTTTGCTTTCACTGTAATTGTACTCTACAGAATTGAATTGCATTTATGTAGCACTTACTACTCCTGAGAAGGAGTATGTATACATGTATTTATTAAGGTATGTACTTTTTTCTTTCCAAAAATCTAATTATATTTAGTATCGGGTTAACGCCAAATTCCCCTTCTTGTTCTTGTACTAAAAGAATAAGGGCCTGAATGGCGAAACCATTTCTGTGCATAAGTTAAGGATCAACATGGAAAAATTGGACAAGCTTCATGCAAAATCCAGTACTGGCTCGCAAGTGGACTATCGGTCTATTCTGTATGGGGATAAGTCTTAAGTGAAGAAGTTCCACCAGGTATGCAGATGTTTCCATAGTCTTACCACCTAGGGGCGAAGTCATGGGCGTTCACAGGAAACTCTGCCCTGCAAATAAGTCAAAACGCTCACAGATTTATCATTTTGATGGTATTCACAAATACTTTGCAATGCGTTCGACATACTTACCTGAACATGATATAATGATATTGTACAGGTAACACCATTGGCCACGTTCAATCATACACTGGAATTTATATCACCTAATTTCCATCCAATAGCTGTTCACTTCACCCTGGACGAAGTAATTTGTGCTATAAATGAAAGTTAGGGGGGCAAAGCGCCCAGCCCGTTCGAAGTGCCTGTGATACTTCATAAGTCAAATTTGCCCCTTTGAGGCCCTCAATTAAGCTTAGTATCAGAGGCATGTTGTTCTCATGGTTTTATTTCATTTTGTTCAGAATCAATCCTGGTCCCATTTTTCAAGAAGGAAAAACGGCATAATCCTATATGTTATCGACCAATATCATTATTGGACTCTTTGGTCAAAGTGGCGGGTCGTATTTTATCGAATAGATTCCAGGTCTGGGCCTAAGATGCTGGTATTATCGCAGAATTACAATAAGGCTTCTGACACGGTTTAGGCGCGATTGAGCAGGGACTAAACTTAGATATTATTTTGGGTAAATATACACGGGCCAAGCAGGGCAAGCTATATTTGGCCTTTTCTAGACTTTAGCTCGGCTTTCGATTGCTTCAGACACAATAAATTATGGAGGATTTTTGAGGATTTGGGCGTGGAAATTTCACTTATCAATTTTATGAGGCAACTATATTGCGATGCCAAAGCTTGGGTCCGTTACCGAAATAAGGGAGAGTGCACTGCAAAGTTTGCAATAGGGAAAGGGGTAAGACAAGGATGTGTTCTGGCTCCTTTTTTATTTACTCTGTATATTAATGGTTTAGGCCATGTTTTAGTGAGTCAGTGTCAGGATTTGCCATATATAGATAAGCGCCAGATCACAGCCTTACTGTAGGCAGACGAAGATGTCTTAATGTCACGAACACAACTTGAGCTCCAAAGAGTAGCGTCTAGTTTTTCAATATTTATGTACGATTTGGACCTTCGAGTGAACACTTCTAAAACATTTATTATGAAATGTGGAAAAAATAGGGCAAAATGCAGAGACATATTATTTGATAATAATAAGGTCGAATTCACCAACAGATTTTCTTACTTGGGCATCCTCTTTGATCATAAGGGGACATGGTCCCAGGCTGTCCTAGCAAGAAAATTGTTTTTCTTGAAATCTGCGGCCGCACTAGCTAACTTTGATAGGAAATTGGGAAGGCGCCCGGTTGTAGAATTATTACAGATTTATAAAGCTAAATGTGTTTCAACTACTATGTATGGTGCAGGCATTTGGGGTTATGTTGATCTTCAGCCCCTGCAGCTAATCGAGAATGCCTTTTTTAGATACTTACCGGCAGTCCCAAGTAGTACTGCCACTTATATTTGTCACTCTGAACTAGGGATGCCATATATATCTAGACCTAATAAAGATACAACCAATTTTATTATGGCATACGATTTGGACAACAACTAATACCAGTTTTAATCAGGAAATTTTAAATGATTGTTTAGATTTACAACGGGCTTCTTGTATTCCTTGGATAAATTATGTTAACATTTTTACGATAGACCTTGGACATCCTGAATACTTCAATAACCCAGGTAGCATAATTACACTCCCAAGAAAAATTTGAAAACTGATTCTTTAATGCTCCTGGAGACAAAGAGATGTTCAACTGAAATTTAAAAACCAACGGTATTGGAGAATGAGAAGTTATTAACTACCTACAGAATACAACCGTTTCTGGAAACTGTTACCGCGGCTTATGACAGGATGACGTTGACCCGTTTTGGACTGGGGCACTTTCATAGGTTAATCAGACATGAATGACTGGTCTAGACCCATGTCCTTGTGCCCATGTGATGATATGTCCTTGCAATCAACAATGCACATCCTTCTATTTTGCAAATGTTATTCTGTCCCAAGAAAGAGATGGATTATCCCTATTATAAAGACATTAGGCTTGAGACAATGTCAGCTAGCATTTTTAACATTGTAATTTTTAGAGCTTGATGTGTTTAAGAGTCCTCTAGCTTTGTATTTGAAAAATGTATTTAGATGTAGGAAAACTATGTGACATATGAATTTGGCATATTACATTTTTGTATTCTTATCACTTTTTTGTCTTTTTATTATGCTGACCTGTTTTTAATAATATGTGATATGCTGTGCTTTTATGAATTATTCTCTTACATCGAATAAAGCTTATTTGATTGATTGATTGACCTAAACATATAAAGGTGCACCTAGATAATCCATGTAGGTGCAATGTTGATGCAGTAAGTGTGGGATAGTGTCATAGCAAGAATTAGTGCAACAGGCGGAGTGGACCAAGGCTATGATTAGTGTGGGACCCCCTCGTCAGCTCGATCTCTCGTGCCTTGTGAAACACTTATACAGCTGTCTTTTTCAAGTTTTAAACTGCCCAATTTGCAAAGATGGGCCACCTTCTTAACTATCTGATTCACCAGTGAGTGCCACTTTTAATTTGTGCCCGGGCCTATTATCTGTCCCAGTTGGACCCTGGTTGATGTGTATTTTCCACAATGTGCAGAATTTGGACACCTGTAGTTGGTGTAGAGAGGTCAATCAAACTCTTAAACAACCCTCACTTGGCCTGCACTTCTGTACATGAAAGTAAAATCTAAACTCCTCCCTCTTCTATCCCTCCATTATCCTTTTCAATCCAACAAACAGACTCACATGTCCATCGCTCAAATCAACTCATATTTCCCTATACTAATTCACCACTAATTCTTTTTGGGTTCTGCAGTAGCGTGCTACTCCCGAAAAGAACTGCAACGCATCATCAGGGATTGTACATGCTATATAAATACAAATTTTTAAAAATTGAGAGTCCAGTTCTTTTGCATCTTTGAACTTGACCATGTTACCGTTCACAAAGCGACAGTCAGAGGGCGGACTTCTGCCTTTGTCCTTCCTGCCAGCCCAATCTCTTTGATACATGTGTATTAGCGCATTAAAATCGTAGGAGTTCTAAAAAACTCCTGGGTTTACTGAAACTTAATAACTAGCTTTAAGTGGGACCGTGAATTAGTGGGAGGAATGGAATTCTATGCAGTGGGGGCTCCTCCGTTGTGGCGGAGGAGTGGAACCTCACTACTCCTTGATCAGTGTAAAATAAAAATAACATGATCATAACAAGTTATTATCATTTTATTTTTCTTTGCTCCAGCCAGGTCGGGCGGGTCTGGCTCGCTACAGAGGGAGCAGGAGTGGTTTGCACTCCCTCCCTACGTGCACATGACGGCTTGACCGGCCCTCTAGGGCAGGCCAAAACGTCATGCACACTTGGAATGTTCTCCATTGAGCTGTGTTGCACAGCCCCATGGTGAACATGCCCAGTCTCCCCAGACATTGCCTGATCAGCCAATCTATCAATCAATCAACCAATCAATCAAGGCATTTGTAAAGTGCGCTGCTTACCCAAGAGGGTCTCAAGGCACTGGGAGCGGGTGGGGGTGCTGCTACTGCTCGAACAGCCAGGTCTTGAGTAGCCTCCTGAAGGTTTGTAGGTCTTTGGTCTGCCGTAAGAGGATGCGGAGGGTGTTCCAGGACTTGGCAGCAAGGTAGGAGAAGGATCTGCCACTGGAGGTTGTTCTCCTGATGCGGGGGACAGTGGTGAGGGAACGGTCGGCAGAGCGGAGCTGGCTGTTTGGGGTGTAGAAGGTGAGCCTTTTGTTAACGTATGCTGGTCTGGTGTTGTGGAGACCTTTGTGTGTGTGGGTGAGGAGCTTGAAGGTGATCCTCTTGTTGACAGGAAGCCAGTGCAGGTCTCTCAGGTGGGGTGTAATGTGGCTGTGGCGAGGGATGTCGAGGGTCAGGCGGGCAGAGGCGTTCTGTATGCGTTGCAGTCGTTTCAGCAGTTTGGCCGGGCTCCCGCATAGAGGGCGTTTCCGTAGTCCAGTCTGTTGCTGACGAGGGCCTGGGTGACCGTTCCTCTAGTGACAGTGAGGATCCACCTGTAGAACTATTGGAGCATGCTGAGGGTGTTGAAACAGGAGGATGAAATGGCGTTGACTTGCTTGGTCATTGAGTGTTGTAGAGTCGAGGATGAATCCCAGGTTGCGTGAGTGTTCGGTGGGTGTTGGGGCTGCTCCCAGGATGGTTGGCCACCAGGAGACGTCCCAGGCCGAAGGGGTGGAGCCGAGGATGAGGACCTCTGTCTTGTCCGAGTTCAGCTTCAGACGGCTGTTCTTCATCCATTCGGCGACGGCTTTCATTCCTTCGTGGAGGTTGGTTTTGGTGGTGAGAGGGTCCTTGGTGAGTGAGAGGGTCAGTTGTGTGTCGTCGGCGTAGGAGATGATGTTGAGGTCGTGCAGTCTGACGATGTGGGGCCATGTAGATGTTGAAGAGCGTCGGGCTTAGGGAGGATCCTTGGGGTACGCCGCAGATTATCTTGGTGGATCGTAAGGGAGGGAGGCGGATGCTCTGTGTTCTGCCGGAGAGGAAAGAGGTGGTCCAGTCCAGCGCTTTGTCTCTGATTCCTGCGTCGTGGAGGCGAGTGCGTAAGGTGCGGTGGCAGACAGTATCGAAGGCGGCTGACAGGTCCAGGTGGATGAGGGCCGCAGTCTCACCGTTGTCCAGCAGGGCCCTGATGTCATTGGTGGCGGCGATGAGGGCTGTTTCAGTGCTGTGGTTGCTGCGGAACCCGGACTGGGGCGGGTCCAGGATGTTGTTCTCCTCGAGGTATCGGATCAGCTGTTTGTTGACAGTTTTCTCGATGACCTCCGCTGGAAATGGGAGCAGGGAGATGGGCCGGAAGTTCTTGAGGTCCTTGGGGTTTTCTTTGGGTTTCTTGATTGAAGGCATTGATTTCGGCGTGCTTCCAGCTCTCTGGGACGGTCACGGGCTCGAAGGAGATGCTAATGGCTTTGCGGAGGTGGGTTGCGATGGTGGCGCTTGCCTTGTTGAAGATGTGGTGGGAGCACGGGTCTGATGGGGAGCCGGGCAAGAGCGGTGTGTAGCTGGTCTCCGGTGATTTTGCTCCAGCAGCGGCTGGGGATTTGTTGGGTGCGGTGGTGCATGGTAGGTTTCTCAAAGGTGAAGTGGATGCAGCGATGATCGGTCCAAAGGAGTTCGGGGGTGTGGCTGAAGGAGACGTGGGAGCTTGCGGAGAAGCTCACTCAGCGTGCTCAGACCAATCACGACGCTGCTCAGGCAGCGTCGTGATTGGCTGAGAGAGTCCAGAAGCCTGGATGCTTCCGGTGCTGCCAGTAGACTGAGAAGAGGCATGCAGCGCTGGGAGAGGCGTGCGGTGGAGAAGGGACGTTTATTTGTATTTTGTTTCACCCGCCACCCCCACCCTCCTCCTGCCGCACCACCCCCGTTCAGAGGCAGCTGCCACTGGATCTATGATATGCTGGCAGGAGACAGTCTTTGTAAAAATCTTATTCAGTCGTTAATTATGATGCAATATTCTTAAATATTTGGATACATGATGTCAATTTGTATTCAGAGTGAGCTATTTAATAGAGATCTCAGTCAGATTGGTCCAATCATGCTTGCCTAGAAGACTAAAATATACGTGCATTGGTTTGTTTTCTCAGCCTATTTCAAAACTTACCTTTCACAATTAAAAGGCCGTAATGAGCTTCATTTTTATTAACATTTGTAAACATTAAGAAAGGAGCGTTTGGTGCCTTTCGAGTGCTTCATTCTTTCATCTTCCACTAGACCCGATCTCAAGAATGACAAACGTTTGGTAGCAAATGCCATCGCTTTGAAGTCACATAATGTAAACTTAGATGTACATGATAAGGGAATGTGCTGTGGTTTGTTAAAAGTTATTATCTGGGCCTATCTTTATTGCCATCCACCTTTCACTGCCTTTGAACAAACAGCTAATGCTGCTCTGAAAAGAAAACTGACAGATTGCTTCAGTGTTTTTCATTAACTTTATGAGTTGCCTCCCTGTGGGAGGGGAGGCTGCTGCCCCTTCTGCCCCCTACTTCTAGCTCCCATGCTTTGGTACATTCTCTGATCTGGGTGTATCCCTTCTGAAATGCTGGGAACATCACGAAGACTTTACTTTGAAGCTTTACCTTTTTGCTAAGGCGTCCGCAGCTTTATTGGTCACAGGGGAAGGGGCTGAGCACATTATGAAACAATCCTCACGGTAATGTCAGTAATATAGGACACACTAAAACCTATTGTTCTGATAATTTGTATTGACTCATATTGATAAAAGAGTTTTGTTTATTCCTGTTCCTTTAAACAAACTGGCTCCCATAGCTAACAAGATTTGGCATATACTGAAGCCTGAGATTTGTTGACAGAGTGTGGTCTTTTGTCAAGCAGCTACAAAAGTGGAAACTTCACAGGTGTAGAAATGGAAACTTAACGCCAAAGGTATGTGACCGTGGCATTGGCCAGAATCATCAAGGTTCAAGTCAACCTTGAAAGGTCAGTGGTGATTGGTTGTACGTGGTGGGCCAACATCTGAAAGTGAATTCTGGTTTCTGGTCCAAGAGACACCCTCTGAAAAAGTGTCCGTCTGAAGTAGACCCTCTCTGGAGCGTTTGAAGCACTTAAAGACTACTCTAATGTTTTTTTTTATATTAATGTTCTTAGTTCAATATTTACAAATGTCTTAAAATTAATGAAGCCCAGCTAATGCGAGGGGACATGATTTGTAGGCATCCTGCTCTATGGTCCATGGCTGCATCTAACGACACCACACATGTTTCAGTGAGGTCTTCGCCAGGAGCTCCAGCTCGGAAATGTATATTTAAGAATTAGAATTGTATTGTATTGTATTGTAATTGCATTTGTATAGCGCTTACTACCCCTGACGAGGCGTCGAAGCGCTTTTTCGGCAAGTAGCACGCTACCCCGGGACCCACAGAGGATTAGTGTTGAATTAGTATAGCGAAACATGCAACTACATTTTAAGTGGTGGATATGTTAGTCAGAAATCCATGTAACGCTAAGGCTCTTAAAGCTAGATGTACTGCTGGATGAGCTTAAGTAGATTTGTTTTCAAGGAAAGCATGTATTACAATTGGCGACGCGTTCAGAGAAGACAACTCACAATGCATGGGAAGAAAAAATATGGCTTAAAATGCTGCCAGTGTTACCAAAGGCTCATTCATGGACCTAAAAAGCAGAAGAACAGCACCAGCCATAAAAAGAGAATTTACTACTAGAGAATGTTATAGATGAGGTTTGTGCAAAGCTATGCAGGAAATAGCTGGAACTTTGCACTTTTTCCCCAGAACTGCCAGTAAACTTTGCTGGTCGCTTTCAAGTTTCTTGCTGCAATGCTGGACTAGAAGTCATAGTTCAATGTGTGCCTTTCCTATATATAAGGTGGGTTGGATATCAGTGCATACTTCATTCTGAATCTAACTTTGTGCAGAAACAATTCCTCCACTCAGTTCAAGTTTGCACTTGCCAAAAGAGGGATTTGGTAGAATGAGAGGTAGTCAGGTGTGTCATGGAGTAAGGAAGTAATGACTCTCCTATTTATGCATAAAAGGTATCAGATTAAAAGTGAGCTTAATGGAGGGGAAACAATGTTTTTTTGAAATACCACACACACATATAATAAAAATTAAGAAGGCAGTGGAATAGGCAATCCAGAATAAGGGAACTGAAACAACACTTAAGGTGAACTTTAGAGAGTGATGATTAAAATGTAATCAAGTCCCCGTCCAAGATGATCACAATTATTGTTCCAAGCTAGCAAGCTATCCCCCAGAAGTGAAGGTGTCCTTCTTATTTCTATTAGGTTTTGTCTACAGCCTCTTCCCTGGTGCATAGCTTTTTCAGCACCCATTTCATTGGATAGCTTGTGTCCTTCATTGCTCACATCAGGGAAATACTTTTTTCTTGAGCACGCCATGGGAGTGCATGTGGTATCTTGCTCTCTCCTAAATGCTGCTTCTCCCCACGCATCTCCACTCGTGCTGTCAGTGTTGCTTCCCATTCCTTCAAGCTTGCCCGTAAAAGCACTGTATATTTTTCCAGGGTTCTGACTAAAGAGCAGACTTCATCAGGTTGGTTTTTAGGTCTCGCCTGCGTGGGATGCGCACATGCACAGTCTCACTGGCGAGATTTTATGTTTTTAAGTGCTTTTATGTATCGGGCTTTAAGCCCCGCCCCTCTTTCCCATTGGCCAAAATAACATATAAAGACTTACAATAATTGCTGTATATGTAGGCAAACATACTGCCCAATTGGGTAACTAATCAACTAGAAATGCTACCAGTATAAACAGCAATATTTAAAATAAATCAACAAAAGCTCGACATCTCAGCTCATTTGCATTCAAATGGCACCAATCTTATATAGAAAGAAAGGTCCACACTCCACGCCATTGTGTTCCTGTTCGCAAACTGTGGTCCTATGAACAAATACATAAAACGGTGGTTTCACTTTGGTTGAATGGAAAATAACATAGATATTAAACAGTCTACACCCATGTTTCTTAGTGCAAGTTCTCACTGTGCAAATTTAAAAACAACATTACTATCTCAACAATCAACGGCCGATTCATCAACTCATTATTATACATATGTGTATAATGCCTCATCTGAATTTAAACCCATTGGTTCCATTGTATTCAAATGTAAGATGTGCCTACATTCATGCTGCCTCCGTTTCTTTTCTCTATCTCCTCCCCTAGGAGATTTCTCTATTTGGTTGATCACACTGTAAGTTAAGTGTTGCGTGTCGCTGCCATGAAATTGTTCAAAACGTCTTGCTACAGGGTATGCTGTATCCATATTCTTGATTGCTCGTCAGTCCTGCAGGATGCATTTATGTGCTTGTAAGACAGTACTACCTATAAACATTTTCTTACAGGGACACAATAGCACAAAGACTACGAACTATGACTTACAATTAAAAGTTTTCCTGGTGTGCTGACTGTAGGAGAGTAGGGTCTGCTTTCCTATGGTCACCCCACTTTTTGCTTTTTGCTTCACTGGTTTTCAACTTTAATGTGGCTGTGGGCCTGCTAATCAGACCCACATTCCAGCTGTTCTCTCTCTAAATTTATGCCATGTACTTTAGGTACATCACCAATTGGGAAATGGGTTACTCTTGTGAGTCCCTGTACAGTGTACCATAGGTACCCAGGGCATAGATGCACCCAAGGCCTACCAGGGGCTGCAGCATATCTTACGCCACCCCTGGCTGGCCATCCAAACTGACACAGCTGGCTGATCACTCAGCTGGGGCAAGGTCGTGTAATCACCCCTTGCTTAGGTATAGTATTCCTATACCTACCATTATATATATAGACACATATATACCTATAAGTCACTCCTATGGCAGGCCTTAACAATCCTGAAGGCAGAGTGCTTGGTTTTATGTGAGATGAGGCTCTAGCATGAGCTGAGCCTGTCTGCAGCTTTCGTAACCATGTCTTTATAGCTGTTCTATGATATAGCCATACCATATACTCTTAAGTGCATTATAATCCTCGCGGTTGAAAGCTAACTTTGGTTTGGCTTTATCAAAACATGTTGTGTAAAGTGTCATACGCTTTGGAATACTACCCCCTCACCAGTTCTGGCGATGGGGGTAGCATTCCACCCTTCTAGAGGGAGAAGACATGTTGTTCCTATTAATCCCGGTTAAAGTTAACCAGAGCCTCAGCATCACAAAATGGATGCTGCTGCCACCGACCCAAGCAGTGGCGGTTTTTCTATTAGGGCGTCGGGGCTCCGCCCCCGTTACATTGTTGGATGTGTAGTTCATAGTCCTTTATAAAAAACGCCCATTTATCAGCTGCCAAAAATTCCATCAACTTAATGGCATTAACAACACCAGTCTCGAACACGAGGCTGCAGGGAACTAGTCTCACTCTCTCCGCTGCTCAGGAAGCCTAGCCTTCGTGTTTTTGCCGGCTGAGAACCTCACAGCCCTGAAGGCTGTGATGTCATCAGCTCGGCAAACAACTAGCTGTGAGGCGCAGTCTCCATCCCCTGATTGCATGGAGGTTTAGTTAGCCCCGGGCGTTTTGAAAACAAGCCCGGGATCGCTAACCCTCTACGTCAATCAGAGAGTGGAGAGCTTGTCACCACACCCTTTCCCAACTCCTTACAGGGCGTGGGTGGGACCCCTCTCTGTGACGTCTTGGGAAAGGGTGTGGCAGGTGGGAAGCAGGAATCGAGTCTGCGCAGACTTGACCAACTCTGACGGCTTCCCGCGCATGAGTCTGCACTCTGCACGGCCTCTGGCAGTTGGAATGGATTTTTTACTGCGTCAGGATTACTCGGACTGCCTGCCTGCTGACGTCTGATTGTGAACTAACTCTGTCAGTTGAGCTCGCCAGCCGAGGTAAAGCACAGGCGTTTATTTTTTACTTCTAGTAAAGGCCTGTTCAGTGTCTTTTTGTCACGTCGGGCCGGGGCATGGCCTATTTCGGAGTTCAGTTCACCCGTCCACTTTTAATATGAAAATGGTTCTGTAATTTAGATATGAGATCTATTTTATATGACGTTTTGTGTCTGCTCGAAGAGTCATGGCAGCGTGGATACGAGAGGTCTCGTTTGCTAAAAGGCCAGTTCAGCAAATGTTAGTGATTATAATGTTCTCTAAAAAGCGCATGTCTGAGAAGAAATTTGTATACCTGCTCTTTTAAAAAATGTTTTTAAAAAATAGCTTTCTGTGCAAGTGATGTTCACTGCGCTTTCCTTTATTGGGGACTGGTCAGTGAAGGCTTGATTATTATATTTTTCTTTACTGGCCGGGTTGTATGAAATTTTCATCTATTACTTTTCTGAAATGGCGGCAAAGTAATATGCTGAACACTTTACAAACCTCTAAATAAATGAATACATTTTGCTTTGGTTTAAGGGGTCAGTACACCGTGCAGTGCTCTGGTATAAGCGCCCCTTAAAAGTGCCTGCTTTTTCATGTTTGGTTGAAGCCTGGTCTATCCAGTGTTCATTCAGTTTTTTCTTCAATGGTCCTGTTGAGGGAGGGGTCACTGACTACTTGTTTCGTGAAAGCTTCTATCCATTAACGAGTGGGTAAATCCGAGCTGGGAGAATCTTTGTGTGTGCACGACGGATGCATAGATATCGCCAAGTTACTGCCTGTGCTCCAGGTTTCTCTGTGTCATGTACGGTGCTGTGTGCATGTGTGGGGGCAAGACGCAATTTAAACCGATCAGGGCGCCGTGCATGCACTGTAGCTGTGCTGGGTTTGTGACAGTGACCCGTTGCTGTACTGCACTGATGTTAAGATGTGTTGAACTGTGGGGACAGGTTGCTGTGTAACAGTGTTAAGCTCTGCGAAGGTGCTAGATGAAAAAAGTGTTAATTTACATTGTTAGCTCTACCGTGACTCTTGTGCTGAAGTGCTGGTAGTTGTATTCATTCCAAGTATGGACAGCAACATTATTTGAGTAACAGATGTACTACGATAAGAAGCAGAAATACGGCTGCAGCAGAAATACGGCCGTACACTCACACACAGACTGCTAGCCCAATTCTTGTTTCGCTTTAGCACGTCAGCAGCAGAGTGGAAAGGTCCTGCATGTAATAGAGCGCGCGAGGTCACCCAGCCAATAATTTCGCCGTTTCCGGCTTCGGGCCCATATACTTTCAATTCACAATATACATTGACCGGGCGACTTCACGGGCTCTACCAATTTGTGTGAATTCCCTACTGTTATTACTCAGCGTACCCGACTTACCATCCACCGACACGGGTACCTATGACCACAACGGATCAGGGAGCTAGCTGTAAAGGAAAGGCAGCAAAATATACCAACTCAAAATGACATTCAAATACTGTTGTAAAATGACCACGGACAACTGGAAGTTTTAAAATGTTTATCTAAAGTTTGTTTTCTTCTAACATAAGATTTACAAGAATAAGGCAATCAATAACCAAGATAATGAAAAGTACATAACTATAGAGAAATAAAGTCAGGGTAATCATTTAAATGCTAATATGAGATGCAAAGGGAAAATGCTATGCATTCAGGGCAAAAGTTCTTTGGACAGTTTAAGTAAGGCCGTTCTAGACCATATCAGGAAATGACAAACTGCAATGCAAAATATGATTTCCAAAAGGTAGGGTAACATGGGAACACGTTATGAAAATATGCAATGAATTTACGTTTCAATAATTTCGGCAAAAAGCATGGAAAATCAACATGTGCAAAGGTGTGTCTTTATTGAAGCAAAAGACAGAAAATAGAAAGGTGCAAGTTTAAAGAGTTTAGAGCGACATTTACCTAGACTGGTGTGGAAACCAAACCCTGGCCACGGGTCAGTTAAGGACAGGAAACCCTCAAGGAAGGATACCCCTCAAAGGACAGCAGGTGCAGAATGGACACCCTGGACAGGACAGGATACCCTCGGATTAGGAATCAGGACAGGACCCTCAGGACAGGACAGCAAACCCTCAGGACAGGACCGCACCCGCAGTTTGGAAGCAACGCCTGCGCTCCACCCTCTCTGCAGCTATCGATCAAGACCCCGATTGGGTCAGCGAACTCCCAGCAAAGTGCTTCGCCAGCACTTTAAGGTTCAGTAGAACCTTAGTCTATGGTCAATTTCGGACAGAGTGCTCCGCAGCTCTCTGTATCTTCAGTCACCTATTGAGTACGATGGGTCAGTGACAGGTCAGCTAAACCAGACAAGTCGGACAATTCCCTAGGTGAACCCAGGGTAGATATACAGTTTGGGGACGGTGTACCACCCCCCAATGTTGCAAAGTGTCAGAATCCCTCAATTTGGATTGGTCCTAAGGTAGGATTTGGGTAACACACCAATCATAACACACTATTTGGATGCCTAATTTACATCTCTGGGTACCGCCTAGCGAGATTGGGGTTCCCATGAGAAAATTGCGCAGAGTACAGGCAAAGAATACATTTTTGCAACATAATGGAACAATATCGTGACGCTGCGGGCCGAAGGTACTGCTTCCCAGGCTTGCTTCTGGTATCAACCTTCTTTGGCAGCAATTCAATGCCAATATGACTTTCGTCGAGTCTGCGCACAAGTACCCTCCAAGATGGCTTTCGGCTCAGAAAGACCCCCATTCCCCGCGGTACATGAAAAATAAGCGAGAACAAATTAATACATAGAAATAACATTATGAAAACACATCACAGGGTTTGTACTTTCAACTTATCACTAAGAAATATACTTATGCAGTCTAAATGTTAGCTACATATAACCAAGTACAAGAGCAGTGGCACGAGCAGTACCACGTTATTGGCAAAGCTAGGTATTACGCATGCGCAACTATTTCCCTCCAAACCTGCAAACACATCAGGACACGTGAGTGTGACTGACGCATGCGCAGACCCTTATTTCAAAGCAGCGGACATTTTAAAGACTCGAATTAATTATTTTAGTAAAACACATATGCAAGCTTCGGGAAACCTCGTTTAAACATAAAATAAACGTTAGTAAGACGTACAAATTATTACTTTGTTAGACATGAACGAGGTTCATGACAAAAGCAAGTCGCAAATGCGAAGCTTTGCTTCATCAATCCCCTCTTTGATGATATTTACTATCATCACAAAAATAAGTGGAACCAGATGCCAACTTATCACACTTTATACAATTCTATCTCTTCCAGCAAACGCTCCAGCTTCTCTCTTTCAGTTTTGGTAGGGTGAGAATTCTTCACCCTTTTGTATATCTGATTATTCATTTCCTCCAACTCAAGCTCATCCACACTTCGTTTCACTCCTCTTGCATTCACTTGATGCTTTCTGGTGTGCTTACGACATTTGCAACAGACAAATATGAAGAATAGGATGAGACCTATAATTCCAATTGGCATCAGTACCTTGAACAATAAGCTTTTACCTACACTAGCAAGCCAATGACCTACATTTGAGAGACCATCTACCAGTCTCTTCCAGGCACTGTCAACCTCGAGTGGTTTGAGTTCCCTTTCCAAATTAGTAATGTTTTTCACATATCTTTTAAGCTGCACACTTTTGTCCGGAATATAAGTGCAACAATTTTGCGCCTTCAACATCCGGCAGACTCCGCCCTCTTTCGCTAATAAGGTGTCAAGAGCAAGTCGGTTCTGTAAAACCATTGATCTAATCGCAAACATTTCGGTATTGACCAGCAGAAATCCATGAGCTGTGTCAGTAGACAACACATCTACTATGGTGGACAATTTGCAAATTTTGTGAGTGTTCAGAACCACTCCCACTCCAGGTATCAGTGCACTGAAAATACTACCCATAATTTCACCTACACTCTCTCTTTTACTACGCACTAAGCCATTAGTATTTTCACTGCTTCCAGCAACTCCATTCACATGGTATATTTTCGGGAAGACAATGCCAAAATAGCAGCTTCCATACCAGTGATCCGGCAATTTGAAATAAGCCTTGTCCCCACAAATATAATAAATTCCAGGAAACACAGGCTCTGACCCATTTTTGAAACCCCAACCTCCAATTACCTTGTAATTATGTTCGCATTCACTGGAACCAATGAAAATGTTATTATAATAGCTAGTCTTCTCGCGGTGAAGACATAGCTTGCCTTTCTTTTCAAAATCCAGCAACAGAGCAGGACCCGCCCCACCAGTTGAGGTGCCTTCCATCTTCTCTGCCCATCTTGGTCTTTTCTGTTTCTCGTCATCTGCCTTTCTTTGTATTTTAATTCTCCTTTTCTCTGCCATGTTCAGGAACATCTTTTCCTGCTCACGCAAAGAACAAGTCAAGTTATCTCTGTGTGCGTCACCTATGTCGATATTACCTATAGTCAGAAAGTATTCGCCCATATAGCGAGTAACGTCACTTTTGGTATGTACAGGATTCAAGTTCCCACGTATAGGAAGTTCAGAAAAGATCACGTCATTGTTAGAGTAATAGTACTGTAACAGTCCTCTTTTGTAAAATAAACTAGCTAAAATGCTACAGGAGATTCCATATGTCAAGGGCAGGTGATGGTATGTCACGCCTTCAGCTACAGAGGTAGGTAGCTTCATGCAGACATAGCAATCTTCAATTTCCATAGTCTCTACATAGTGTATTAACAAGTTTGCGAAAACATTTAAGTGTGTCTTGTTCTTAACTCCGTGATAATGTAGTCCTCCCTCATCTGATGCTTCTAAGTCTTGCTTTGTTTGTCTCAGTGCTCTCTCATGTCTTGCTACACTCTGTGTTGTCAGCTCCTCACTGTCAGTATTTACAATTTCAGTAGGGACAATATTAGTATTTTTGCTCACTGCAAAGGGAATGAACACTGTTAGTCCTATCCAAACTAATATCAGGACAACTATACTACATACACATACCTTGCAGCAAGTTTTACAACAGCTGCGACTAGGTCTACCACTCACGCTTGAATCAGACATTTTGGCTTCAGAAGAAGTTTCTCAACCCCTCTTTGTGACTTTACACGAGTATCTTACTTAGTGCAAATTCACGGTGGTTCGTCTTCTTCTTCGGCAGAGTACTCAGGGACGGGCTCTCCGTCGCTTTCGTCAGTGATATCAAGATCTTCAAAGTCTTCCAACACAAGTGTCCATTCAGGTGACTTGTACTTTTTGTTTTGCCTCTTTATTCGATCACTCCTTCGGTTGGAGGTACCCTCTTGTTGTTTAGCTATGCGAGCACTTCTCCTTTCTTCTGCACGTTTTTCTTCTACCGTTTTTATCCTTAGCCTCAATTTCTTGACAAATCCAGGCTCAATGTGCTTTCTTTTCTTAAGTCTTTTAGTTGGCACTTGGACTTCGTTTTCTTCTCTTGCCCTCTTATTTTCATTAGTTTGTGGCAATTCTGCTTCAGTTTCTTCTTCTTCTATCTGACTAATTCCAGGGCTAGCATCTATTTCTTCTGCCTGGTTACTAATCTGGCCTTGTTCAGGACAGTTTTGTGTTTGTTTTTCAAATGTCTCTGTTTCTGTTTCCTGAACACGTTCTTCTAATTCTATCTGATCCTGTTCAAGCACTTCGATCTCTGGACTTTCTTCTGCTCGAACTATTACGCTATGTCTAGTCTGTCCCTTCCCGACATCAGGAGTCAGTGGAGGAGTATCAAACACTTGCTCTGTATCCTTCGCTTGTTCTGTCCCTGTCTGACCTTCTCCTTCCTCAGTTTTGATGTGAATCTCAAGATCCTGAGGTTCTTCGCCTGTGCCTTTCTTTTCCTCTCTAGTCCACTCTCTACCTTCCCAAAGTCTCTCACTTGTTCGAATGGGGTCTTCAGTGAGATCAATCAATGGAATCCACTCCTCTGGCCATATGCTCGGCAGCTCGTCTTCAGCTACTTCTGGCTCAGCTTCTTGGACCCCTTCAGCAGGCTGGGCTCTTGGTAGTTCGTTATCAACTATTCTTGGGCCAACGTCTGCTGATTCTGCAGCTCGACTGGTACTGGGCTGTACGTCGTCAGCTACTTCCGGTCTGGCTCCTGCAGAGTCCTCTGCTGGACGCCCTTCTGCTTCAGGCTCCTCGTCTGGTAATACCTTCTGGGTGTGGCTGGCGTGGATCCAACGTGGAACCCCTGCACACTTTACTGCTGTGTTAGTTACCAGAATCACCTGACGTTTTTCTCCCCACCTTGGCTCCAGGCAGCTCTTCCGAGTATGCTTCTTTATCTTGACCCAGTCCCCCGGGACCAGTTTGTGGAGAGGAGTCGTTGGATTGAGGATGGCGTCTTCTCCGATCTGGCGAGAGATAGAACGCACTTGGTCACCCAATCTCTTGCAGTATTCAAGCACCAAATCATCAGTAATACTCAACAGTTTGCTTCCTGGCACCCATGCTTGTCTCATCACTCTTCCCATAATGATTTCATGGGGACTTAGGCCTGTCTTGCGGTCAGGAACACTTCTGAGTCCCATCAGGACCAGGGGCAGGGCCTTCACCCAGGTCATGCCAGATGCATCACACAGTTTTGCTAGTCTGTTTTTGATAGTTCCATTTATTTGTTCCACTATTCCAGAAGCTTCGGGACGGTATGCACAGTGAAGCTTTTGTGAAATGCCAAAGGCTTTACAGAGTTCGGCGATCACCTCATTCTGAAAATGTGAGCCTTGATCTGATTCAATAGTGACTGGAACCCCGAACCTAGGTATCAGTTCTTTCAGTAAACACTTAGCTACTGTTTTTGCGTCATTTTGGGGAGTAGGGAAAGCTTCCACCCACTTCGAAAATAAACAGACCATGACAAGGACATATCGCTTCCCTTCACAACGGGGCATGGTGATGAAATCAACCTGTATTCTCACAAAGGGACCCCCTGACCTCCCAATTTTCCCCAGTTCCACCACAGTTTTCTTGCCTGGGTTCATCTTTTGACATGACAGGCACCTCTGGCAGAGGGACTCTGCTACCTTCCTGAACTTTTTACTGTACCAAGTCTGTTGGAACACTAGAATCATGGCGTCCCTACCAATGTGTGATCCTTCATGTATCAATCTCGCCATTGTGCTAAGTAAGTGTCTAGGTAACACAGGCATACCAGTTGGGCCCAAGATGACACCATCCACACGTCTTGGTCGACACCCATCTTCCTTCCACTTCTCTCTTTCTTGCCAAGGTGCCGCCTGCTGCCACTCTTTCACTTCATCCCATGTAGGCACTTCTTCAAACACTTGAAGTTGGCAGCTGGTTCCGGCCCCCCCTCGCTTTGGATTTATGATATACCGATCTCTGGCGCACCATTGGGCCACTCGATCAGCAAAATCATTTCCCAGTGATACAGTGTCAATGCCCTTCTTATGAGCAACACATTTTACCACTGCCAGTTCCTTTGGTAACTGGATTGCCTCTAAAAGGTCCTGAACAACTTTTCCATTTCGAATAGGGGTACCTGATGAAGTCAGGAACTCCCTCTGTAGCCATAATTGGCCAAAGTCATGCACAACCCCATAACAGTACTGACTGTCAGTATACACTGTTATGCGTATGTTTTTCCCAATTTGGCAAGCTTTTATCATAGCGATCAATTTGGCTACTTGTGCAGACTTTATGTTATATAGATAACCTGCTTCTTCAATTTTGTCTAAGGAGACTACCGCATAGGCAGCACTCAGGCCTCCTTGTTCATGCCTTAGACATGAACTATCCACAAATAATTCCTTGTCATGCACAGGCAATGGTGTTTCTTTAATGTCTGGGCGTGGCTTGGTGTTGAATTCTGTTAAATCAATGCAATCATGCTCATCGTCCACCCCACCTTCCATATCCTTTGGGTCGGGGAGTAAAGTGGCAGGGTTCAAAACACTGCATCTAACAATGTTTACATTTGCAGCACCTACAAGAATCCTCTCGTATTTAGTCAGCCGACTAGGGGTGAGATACTGAGTTTTTGTTCTGGTCAATAAAATTACCACTCCATGTGGAACATACACAGTTACAGGATGTCCCATGACAATGGACTCACTCTGCTCTAAACTTGCGCAGGTAGCAGCTACTGCTTTCAGACAACCTGGTAATCCAGCAGCCACTGGATCCAGGGTGGCAGAGAAATATGCCACAGGCTTTCTGGTTGTGCCATGTTCTTGTGTCAGGACTGACAACGCGCAATTATCGCGAGTGTCACAGAATAGGGCAAATTCCTTGGAATAGTCTGGCATTCCCAATGCAGGGGCTGTACACAGACAATCTCGCAGTTTGGTGAAGGCTGTTAAGCTTTCATCATCCCATTCTACAATATCTGGTGTTCCTCTCTTGGTAATTTTTATCAAAGGCCTAGCCAGGACTGCAAATCCCAGAATCCACTGCCTGCAGTATCCTATCACTCCCAGGAACATTCTGATCTCTTTCTGAGTACGAGGTAACTGCATCTTTTGAATTATCCGCACCCTTTCTGATGTTACTTTCCTGACACCTTTCTCTATCTGGTGCCCCAGATATTTCACTGATTTTGCACAAAACTGTAGTTTGTCAGGGGCCACTTTATGTCCTTTCTCACTCAGGTGATTCAGTAGGGCAATGGTGTCAATCACGCAATCCCTATGACTTTTAGACGCCACCAAGAGGTCGTCTATGTATTGCACTAGGACAGAGTTCCCAGGTAAGACCAAAGTTTCCAAACATTTTTTCAAGATCTGATTAAAGATAGAGGGGCTCTCTGTGTACCCTTGAGGGACCCTGTTCCAGACATACACGTGACCATTGAAGGCAAATGAGAAAATAAATTTGCTATCTGGATGCAAGGGAATGGAAAAGAATGCATGACACAGGTCTATCACAGTGAACCACTCAGCATCCCAGGGAATCTGATACAGAATCACTGCTGGGTTCGGGACAATAGGGCAGCAGGGGACCACTATCTTGTTGACTTTTCGTAGGTCCTGCACTACTCTGTACTTGCCACTAGGCTTCTTGATACCCATAATCGGTGAGTTACATGGGCTGCTCATTACTTTCTGTATGATGTTTCCTTCTAGCAATTTCTGTATTTCCAGAGTGACCCCTGCTCTCACTTCTGCATTCATTCTGTAGGGTTTAGTATTGGGGTATACTGCATTGTCCTTGATTGCTATCTGTATGGGGTCCACGTTTTTCATTAACCCTACATCTTTCCCAGTAAAGTCCCATACCTCTGGCTTCACTGCTTCTTGGAGTTCTTTGGGCAAATCCTGCATGGTCATTCGTTTAATTTCTGAGTCAGGTCTGATTAACATTAATTTATAAATGCCGTCTTCATCTGGGGTCTGGATTTCAACACCCTTTGGTGTGCAAAAGATGGTACAGTTCATTTTGCACAGCAAATCACGTCCCAGTAAGTTCACTGGACTGGTGTCACAGACGACAAATCTATGCATTTCCTTAAAGTTTCCAATTGAGATCTCCATGGGCTTGGTAACAGGAGTACTAATCAATTGATTAGATACACCCACTACTTGGATGGCTTCTCCCGAGAGGGGTAGGTTTGGAACGTCCACTGTTCTTACAGTAGAACGGGTAGCGCCAGTGTCCAACAGAAAAGTGACATCATTTCCGTCAACCTTTCCTTCAATGTATGGTCCGGACTGGTCTACCGGCAAGGAGGCGCCAAGTACGCACTCCTCGTCCTCCCCTCTCAGGCCCCGTCAGTACTGGTCATCACAAAGGAAGGTATCATTTAACAAATACTGCGAAGTTGCTGCATTTCTGTTCTCATTGCTTTCCCAGACTTCTATCTCATCACCCTCTGTCGCTTTTCCCCTATGTACTTGCTTTGGAGCTCGGGGCACCTGAACCGTTTTTACCTGTGGTTGAGTCTTTCTTGGTCTTTCTTTCTGCGTCTGTGGAGTTAAATCAGGTGTTTTGGGGTTATCCTCAGGCAAATAAGCACACTCCTTACGCCAGTGCCCAATTTCTCCGCACTGGTGACAGGGAAATTTCTTCATAGCCTCTTCCCTGCTCATTTTGGGCCGGGGCTTACCTCCTCCCCCACCCCCAGGACCTTGGTTCTGAGTGTTTTTGACCATATTACTCAACTGTTTCTCCTGCTGTTCTGCGAGCTTCACCTGAGCCCACATAACCTTCTCCTTGAGAGCCTTTTTCTTTTCTGCCATCTCGTCCTCGCAGTACTTTGCGTACCGCAGGACCTCGTCTATCTTTTTGGACTGCCAACAGATTTTGTTATCCTTTATCCACTGACAAATTTCAGGCCTTAAACCGTTTACAAACCTGTAAATGAAATGCGTCATATCCTTCATCTCGATGTTATCTATACCACTGTATGTTTTAAACACCTGCAACAGCCTTTCATAATAGGAGTGCACTGTCTCGTCTCTTTCCTGCGTGGTTCTATCTATCCTGGTCCAATCAGTTTCCTTTGCGGGCACCTTATTTTTCAAATGCTGAATCACTTGTTCATATTTTTTCATTACTTCAATTGACGGCTCCCCTGTGTTAGAGTCCCTCGGGTACTCCTCACTAGGCCAGGCTATGGAGATCTTACACTCGGTCCATAGATCGACCGGGACCACAATGTCGAAAAACCCATCCAGGTCTTTCCACAGGCATTTTTGCACCTTTACGAACCTTTCCACCTGCCGGTACCAGTCAACTGGTTTTTCACGTAATTTCGGGAAATCGTTAGTAAAGGACACAATATCCTGTCTGGACCATGGAACATGCATATACCTCCCACCTGGTACTTCACGCATGGGACATAACGTTTCGGGCTTGTCTACTTCTCTCAAAGGGAACTCAGGGGTCGCTTGCCTGGATCGAGCCTCATCTTTCTTTCGTGCCCACCTTGTTTTCCACCTTTCCACGTCTCCCCATTTTTGCAAAATTGCTAACAACTCTTTAATCTGCAACTTTTTCCCTGACACATTCAAGTTCTCTATATCTTTGTCTGAGAATTCAGCTCTGTAAGGCTTTTGCAAGGGCTTGGATCTTGAAATATCTACCCCCGTACTAGCTGCTGTGTCTGTCAGCTTTTCGTGGAGCACTCTGGTACTTCTGGTAAGGCTTTTACACATAAACAGCAACTCTTCTTCAGAGTAGGTATTCAATCTGTCTAATCCCACATTTCCTGCCATTAATTCCTCTATTTCTACTCTCAGTTTGTAGAGGTCCAAAGGTTTCGTTTGCGGAGTCTGCTTTTCTAATTCGCGACTCCAGTTTTCAATTTCTTCCGGAGTTACCAGAGAGACACTCCTAGTACCTGACGTTGATTCTAATTTAATTTCTTTCGCATTAAAAGGATTTTGCCGCTTCGGCACTCCCTTCCCGGTCTGTTTATTTGGCAGGTCCAGGAACACAACTTCGGACTCGCACTCACTGGACTGATCGTCTATCAGTAGGGGCTCTTGCCTCGGCGGGGCCATTATTGGGTTCATAACTGGAGGGTTTAGACTTCCTTGATTATTCCCGTACAACGGAACTACTGGTCCGATGGTTCCCGGAATAGTCAAAGCTTCAGGACTGGCATTCAACTGGGAGATCTTCTGAATTATTTCTGTCCTCTGTCTAGCTATGGCCTCTTGCTCCCTTTCATCTAGTGCTCTTCCTAATGTTCGGTCAGGTATTATCTGTGGGGTCAGGTGAGGCGTAAAACTCGGGGCAGTAGGATGCGTTTCACTTGGTCCTCCACCATAATTTGGTTTAGGGAACAAAGTTCCTGTGCCAAATGACCTGCGCTCTTCCCCATATGGAGGCTGTAAAAAGGGCATTCCTGAACTTGATGGTTTTTCTTCGTTTTCATAAAGGGGTCTGGGGAAAAACGTTCTTTCACGGGAATATTTCTCCTCCGGGCTCACGGGTACTCTGGGATATATATTCCTCACCTCCGCGGGTCCGGGATTCTCAAAATAGGGCAGTACCTGGCCATCTCCCCCCCTACTTAGGGATCTGTCCTCCTCCTTAATAGATGGACGCTGGGGATTTTCTCCTGCACTGGAAGGTCGGGCTCCCTCATTATAAGGGGGCGGACTTCGCGTAAAAATATCATCTAACAATTCATCGTCTGATTCCCCAAGGGACCCCCAATGTTTACACTTTTCTGTCTTCTTCTCTCCCGCTGAAGGGTTACATGCTGGCATCATGGGAAACAGACCCTCAACAATCATGCTCTGCCTCCACCGTTTCATCTTTTTATCCCTGGTCTCTTGTTTCAGCCTTGGGTACCACTTGGTCAGACCTTTGTCCATCCGGGGTTTCTCTCTTTCAAAAGCCTCAATCTCCCATTCCTCTAATGCCTGATACTGCGTTAGTCTCGGTCTGGGATGCAATTCATTCATCCGGGTTCTCAAATTAAATAAAATCCTACCATTGAAAGTACCGTCTAATGGAAAAGCCAATATTCCGTCATCTTTTGTGTACTTTACCCAATTCTCCAACCACACACAGGTATTGTACCCTCGGTCAAACATCGTGAACGAGGCGGGAGTATTCGGTGGCGGAACAATAACGCCCTCTCTAGATTTAATCGGTTTGTCTGTTTTGAAATAATTCTTTACCCTATTTACAAGGGACATCTTTCTCTTAGCTCCGTACATAATATCGTATCTATTAGCTTTCCACTGATCCCTTTCAAACCCCTGGTTTCTTGGATCGGGTCTAGTCTCTGGACAATACGAGTGCCACATACGATTTCTACGCCTAACTTTGTTTACAAAGTTACCTCCAATCAGAACGCGTCTTGTAATTCTGTGCGACCAATGGGGTGCACGCGTTCAAATAATTTCGGCCAATGGGTGCGCGGCCCCTTCGTGAGACTGTCCTCACGCTCCGGCGCTTCACCCCTCCTTTACAATTCCAGCCCCGCTACCCGCCCGCTGCTTCTACCAATCCCAGCGCGGCACAGAGTGACGTCAGAGACGCTTCGCGGCTGACTCCCTCCCTTCACAAGGTAACGGAAACTTTCTTTCTTTCTAAAGTGCTTAGTGCTTGGTTATTTTACAACGAATACACATTCGCCACAGTGCTCAAGTGTCTAGACAGGAAAGATTTTTTTTACTGCAAGTAAACTACTTCCATTTACTTTTCACACGCTGCGGGTAGATCTCTTCCGCCTACCCTTCACCCTAGCATCGGTGAACCTGTTATTCCCCTAAACTCATCCACTTCTCCGGGATATATCCGAGTCTAAGGTTTCCCAGCGGACCCCTTTGCTTTCACCCAAGCTCCGAGGAACCTGCTACTCTTCCGATGTGACCCTTACTAGGTTACGCCACTATGGGAATTTTGCCAATGAACCTCGTTACTGACATTTATTCACACATGTATTCAGAAAAACCCTAGTTAGTGCTTCCCGGTTATCCTAACCTGCACCTAACTTTCCTCGAGCCTGCGACCTCAGGACAATGGATTCTATTCACCACTTGCCCTTTCAATTCCCCGGGGAGTTCGGACAACAATAAACGAGACGGTTTACAAATGCATGGATTAGTACATATAATAATATAAGAACAAGAATAATAATGAAAAAACAATTCATGAATTTCAAGAAGCAACACCTTCCAAGAGAGTGATCAGTTCCCTCGGAATGGCCGCTCTTCTAGCAGCATCAATATACTAGCAGCTACCGACTTAACTAGCCTAACTAGTCCTACCTATCCTTTCACTAGTCCCTAACCATCCTCTGCGCTACCAGAAAAACTGATAGAGCGCGCGAGGTCACCCAGCCAATAATTTCGCCGTTTCCGGCTTCGGGCCCATATACTTTCAATTCACAATATACATTGACCGGGCGACTTCACGGGCTCTACCAATTTGTGTGAATTCCCTACTGTTATTACTCAGCGTACCCGACTTACCATCCACCGACACGGGTACCTATGACCACAACGGATCAGGGAGCTAGCTGTAAAGGAAAGGCAGCAAAATATACCAACTCAAAATGACATTCAAATACTGTTGTAAAATGACCACGGACAACTGGAAGTTTTAAAATGTTTATCTAAAGTTTGTTTTCTTCTAACATAAGATTTACAAGAATAAGGCAATCAATAACCAAGATAATGAAAAGTACATAACTATAGAGAAATAAAGTCAGGGTAATCATTTAAATGCTAATATGAGATGCAAAGGGAAAATGCTATGCATTCAGGGCAAAAGTTCTTTGGACAGTTTAAGTAAGGCCGTTCTAGACCATATCAGGAAATGACAAACTGCAATGCAAAATATGATTTCCAAAAGGTAGGGTAACATGGGAACACGTTATGAAAATATGCAATGAATTTACGTTTCAATAATTTCGGCAAAATGCATGGAAAATCAACATGTGCAAAGGTGTGTCTTTATTGAAGCAAAAGACAGAAAATAGAAAGGTGCAAGTTTAAAGAGTTTAGAGCGACATTTACCTAGACTGGTGTGGAAACCAAACCCTGGCCACGGGTCAGTTAAGGACAGGAAACCCTCAAGGAAGGATACCCCTCAAAGGACAGCAGGTGCAGAATGGACACCCTGGACAGGACAGGATACCCTCGGATTAGGAATCAGGACAGGACCCTCAGGACAGGACAGCAAACCCTCAGGACAGGACCGCACCCGCAGTTTGGAAGCAACGCCTGCGCTCCACCCTCTCTGCAGCTATCGATCAAGACCCCGATTGGGTCAGCGAACTCCCAGCAAAGTGCTTCGCCAGCACTTTAAGGTTCAGTAGAACCTTAGTCTATGGTCAATTTCGGACAGAGTGCTCCGCAGCTCTCTGTATCTTCAGTCACCTATTGAGTACGATGGGTCAGTGACAGGTCAGCTAAACCAGACAAGTCGGACAATTCCCTAGGTGAACCCAGGGTAGATATACAGTTTGGGGACGGTGTACCACCCCCCAATGTTGCAAAGTGTCAGAATCCCTCAATTTGGATTGGTCCTAAGGTAGGATTTGGGTAACACACCAATCATAACACACTATTTGGATGCCTAATTTACATCTCTGGGTACCGCCTAGCGAGATTGGGGTTCCCATGAGAAAATTGCGCAGAGTACAGGCAAAGAATACATTTTTGCAACATAATGGAACAATATCGTGACGCTGCGGGCCGAAGGTACTGCTTCCCAGGCTTGCTTCTGGTATCAACCTTCTTTGGCAGCAATTCAATGCCAATATGACTTTCGTCGAGTCTGCGCACAAGTACCCTCCAAGATGGCTTTCGGCTCAGAAAGACCCCCATTCCCCGCGGTACATGAAAAATAAGCGAGAACAAATTAATACATAGAAATAACATTATGAAAACACATCACAGGGTTTGTACTTTCAACTTATCACTAAGAAATATACTTATGCAGTCTAAATGTTAGCTACATATAACCAAGTACAAGAGCAGTGGCACGAGCAGTACCACGTTATTGGCAAAGCTAGGTATTACGCATGCGCAACTATTTCCCTCCAAACCTGCAAACACATCAGGACACGTGAGTGTGACTGACGCATGCGCAGACCCTTATTTCAAAGCAGAGGACATTTTAAAGACTCGAATTAATTATTTTAGTAAAACACATATGCAAGCTTCGGGAAACCTCGTTTAAACATAAAATAAACGTTAGTAAGACGTACAAATTATTACTTTGTTAGACATGAACGAGGTTCATGACAAAAGCAAGTCGCAAATGCGAAGCTTTGCTTCATCACATGCACGTGGAGAGAGGTTGTGCATTTGGGAGACATGAGTTTTTCTCTACTTTAATTTCTGTCAGTTTAACAGTTGCGTTTACAGCTACTCCCGATTGGGGGCATTTATCCACGTTTTTTTTTTTTATGTCTCCGGGGGGAACCCCCGGACCCTCATAGGTTGTTCAGTCTCGCTCTCTACGCTTGCTCGCCAAAGGTGTAGAACGGCAAAATGTTTACGCCCCGCCACGTTCAAATGTCACCAGCCGCCACACAAGTCTGACCTCCTGCTGCTGGGAGTCCTTCCAGCGAGGGAGGCTTGGACAATAGGTTTCCTGTCTTGGGAGGTGCTAGCACCACCCCAGACAGGCCATAATGTATTGGGGCATGGAGGGCTGAATGAAATGAGACACTGCTTGGGGCACACAAGGTGTCCCTTCCATAGCCCGGTTCAAACCGGTTGCTGGGGCACTCCAGCCCCAGCTCTGGCACGAAACTGGGCGAAGGGAAAGGGGTGTAACCACCCCCTTCCCTGGTCCCACCCATAGGAGGGACCTAGCAGGTAATCCAGCCCCTCAGATTAGTATATAGGTAGGAGCTGAGTCAAGCTACTTTAGATTTATCCTGAACTGAAACTTGTAATGAAACTCTGGACCTTCGACATTCTACTGCAACTAGAAGACTGACGAATCTCCCTTGTGGTCAAGGAGTGACCACCCTGTACCTACAGGCACCATCCAGCAATCTGCGGTTTACTTTGTTGATGCTCACGCCAGAGCACGAGCACTGAGTCGGACAAGAGACAGACTTCTAGACTTCTTCGACCTTGATCCACAGTCCCTGCAAAGCTGAGACCCGTGGAGGCAACGAGAGACGTGGGACTGGTCATCTTGGAAAGCCTGCTCCTTGCTACTTGTGCAGCTTCTGAGGCACCCTCAAAGTTGTGCATTGAGGTTTGAGAAGCCCCAGCCCCGAGCATCAGCTGCATCGAAGTTCAGCCCTCCACACTCCACGAGTTCTGCGTGGGGCCCTTCTGCATTTTCCTGCTTGACGCGTCTGTCCGGTTACTTGCCCATTGGCTAGTGGCCTCTGTGACGATGAACCTTTGAATCTACACTACCTGCCTGGTTGCTCCAGGTGGGCCCCTGCTTCCCTGCAAAAGAGAAGCCCCATAGACCTTGCTGGTCTATCCCGAAGCGAATATTCAATTCCTGCGTGGGTTGCATTTGCCAAGGCCTGTTGACTCCAATCCGGAAGCCGATGCCGCCAACAGCGAGATCCTTTGTGGGACAGTCCATATCCAGCTCCTGGTTGTCGTTGACGCCTCTTGGTCTACGTGACTGCAGAGCCAAGCTTCACGACATCACCTGATTGCTTCGCGACATCGCCTGGTTCCTTCCTGGTTCCTTCCTGGTCACTGGCTAGTGACCCAGACTCTGTCCCCTCTGCTGTCAGGTACTCTTCATCCTCGATCCGCCCTTGGATCAACCCGGACACTTCTCTCCTGGTCGCCAGCAGCATCTTTCTTCAAGCCTCCATAGGATTCAGGGACGAAACCCGACACACTTTGACACCTATGCACCCGCTTCCTGTGGGTGAGGTAACGTGAGTACTCCAGTGCTCCTTTGGGTATTGACTATCCTAGTGTCCTAGTTTTCAGTAGCTTTCTCCTAGTCCATCCGGAAGTGCCCTAAAAGAACTAGTTTCCATTTCTTTCGTTCCCATTATAACTCTATGGTAACTCGCGTGTGTGTTAAGACACTGCACACGCCTCCCGTGGGCCTCCTGCTCCCTATCCTTTGGTAATACAGCATAGCCCCAGCGATTCCCTAGGCCCTAGGCCTATCCTTTGTTTGTGAGGTGGTCCTTATACCACTATTTTAGTATATGGTTTTACGTGCCCCAAGGGCCCTACTGTATTTTGTGAAGCTTATTGTATGATAATTGAGTATCTTGTTAGGTGCTTATGCCTCTGACCTCATAAAGAGTTCAGAGGGTTGTGTTAGTAATAAATACATATATATTTTTAGATATAACCTGTGTGGTGTCCATTCATTTGGTATTAAAGGGGTTACATATGGTAAAACAGCTGGCTTCACATGCCCTCTTGAGTTTAGCCTAAGACTGCTTTGTCCGTGCTACCACTAGGATAGCTGGTCTATAAGGTTGACTTTACAACCATCACCATAACGGTTGTTTAGACTGATACAGGGTGCCCACTAGAATAGTGGACATCACATATCAGGCCAACTTCTCACACTGACTTGCTGTGAATAAAAACACCCTGGAATCATACCATACTGGAGTATTGGCAAACTTATTTGGTAAAGAGGACGGAGCTGTGAGTGCGGAGAGGAATTCCTTTTGGGAAAGTGGTTGCTGATTTGAAACGGCTTGGTCCTGTCGTACTCGCAACACACCACCATAGATGCGCCCACAGGGTCAGAAAATGGAGCTATGCAGGAAATAATATATATGTGTGTGTGTGTGTGTGTGTGTGTGTGTGTGTGTGTGTGTGTGTTTGTGTGTGTGTGTATGTGTGTTGGGTATGCATGTATGTATGTGGTATTTCTATAGCACAAGCCTAGCCAAAAATCAGTGGAGCGCTGTACAGGGTAAAAAAAAAGCTTAAAGTCAATGAGCGGTAGAAGAGGTAGCTGGCTGGTGAGCGGTGTACAGGGTAAAAAAATAAAGCATGAAGTCAACGAGCGATAGAAGAGGTAGCTGGCTGGTGAGAAGGGTAATGCATTGTAATATAGTATTCTATAAGGAAGTGTATGATGCATAAAGAGTCACATGTTGCATGGAAGTTCAGGCCTTGCCACACAAAGGCAGAATTTATGATGCTGGGGGAGGAGTGGACGGCTACAAAACTGCTCCACGTGCTACTGCAGAGTACCAAATTGGAGGAACATTTGTTTCAGTTATGAGTCCTGTAGAAAGTAAAGTAGTCTTTGACAAATTTTCTCTTTACATTCTGAAATTTCCTTAGGGTTTTTTAATTTTGTTTATAGTCTCATGTGTGAAGAGTACTGAAAAATAAACAATATTTCTTATAAATATTGAAAATATTGATTTCAGTGTACAGTTTGAGAAACGTTAAGATATATGCTTGCTTTTCCTCCAGTATATTGATTTTTTTTTACTTTGTTAAACAATGCTTTTTAAGAAGGCACTGCAAAGCCAATGGTTCAACACACAAATCATAAAAAGGTGAGACATATTGGCTTTGCCATTGTTTGTTCATTCTGGTTTCATCCAGCGTATGGAAATATGAGTATACAAATGAAAATTCCCTAACAGCTGTTCCATGTTCGTTAACACAGCTGATAATTTCACATTGCGGTTTTGCTTCTAAATGGACTTTGTTATCCTAGTAACATTTAAACCCTTTAGGCTAATATTTACAGATAACAGGAGGTTTTTTTTTTTACATCTTTTAGTAGATTTTGCCTTCCTTACTTCAACTAGAGAATGAACACATGGTTCAAACGAGAGATGAAAGCCATGTCTGACTCTAGTAAATGCCTGGTGACCTTTGCCATTGTTCATAAAAACGTTGTCTTTGAAGATAGAAACAATAACATTTGCTGGAGAGGGTATTCGCCTAAGTTTCTCTTAAGCAATGTATTTCTTTTCACACATTCAGGTTAAATAGAACATTTGGCCCCTTCAAGGGGACATCTGGGCCTACTGCACAGCTGCAGGAAAACACAGATTTATGAAATAAACTTTTATCAAAATACTATGAGGAATGGATATGGCAGATATAGAAAAAGCGACTACAGGACCCCCACTAGTAAATGAAATTGCTTGTGATAATATTCCCCAAGTTCACAGGACTTGTCCACTACACAGCATCCTAACCAGATGTCTCATCATCTGATTTCGTGCAGGTCTGAAATACTGAAAACGCTATTACGCCTTCCCTTTTCCCCTCAGCCATACAACGAGGACCATACCAACAACATGATTCCTGGATACTTGCGCCGAGTCCCAACGTTGGCTGTTTGCTTCATCCACCACCCTTCGCTTCTGGGTAATGAACCTTTATCTTTACCTTTATTTTTGCCTATTTCCAATCTTTATTGGTCTGAGCAGCTCTATTGTAATTGTATAGTACCCAAAGCTTCAATAGTAAACAACCTAGCTTTATGTACATATTTATTTTGAACTTAATAATTAATTGCATGTAAATATCAAGTTGCATTATACAGTGCTTTGTGCAATTTTGGGGAAACTAAGTTTTGCCAACAACCAAAACTAAAAATTGCTCCTTTACAAGGATCGACCATTGTACCTATTTATCTCTTCTTACCAAACCCACTTACGGGCTCATTCACAAAGGTACACATATTATATATGTATATAACAGTTGTGTGTCAGCGTTAATTACACTTGTATAAGAATGACAAAAGTGACTGAATTATTTTCACAATAAATATGTATTTCGTTTCATTACATATTGAATACCACTTTAAAACCTGATTTGTTTGATTTTGCACTAAATAAGACAATACATGAGTAGATAAATAAATAAATAATACCTCTATGTCTGAATATTGAGATCAAAAATATAATCCTAAAAATATCCAAGCCAAAATATTTACTACAGCAATGTCGTGAAGGGAAGTATATTTAGGTTCGTATATGTTTACTATTCTTACCTCCACCATATGAGTGTTTGTGTGTGTGTGTGTGTGTAACTGTGTGTGTATGTGGAGATGAAAACAGTAATTGTATACCTACATGCACTTATATGTGGTCGTCGATATTCTGGCTGCAATATTTCTGTAGAACAGTATTTAAAATTTGATTTTCTGGTACAATACACATTATCCTTAGTTTCTTTGCTGACCTGGCCAGCTATCACCACAACAGCCAATCAAAGACTCGGGTGGAGTGGTGTAAAATCCTGGCTCGAGATTAGATTGTTTGGAGAGCTTAGATATAGCATATTTTACTGGTTCATCACCAAACCATTGTGCTGTTACTGAAACAAACATCCTCTTTATCCAGGAATGGAATTAAGAAAGGCTTATTTGTCCCTGATAGCGAGGTAGTTATTGAAGCTCCGGATTTTAAAAAAAGCGAAAGAGGCGGAGGCAGCGAGCTAGATGAGTCGGTGCACTGATTTGTGTGGAACACTGGCCCGGACTGCGTTTTTTATTGGTATCCCACGCCTGTCACCAAAAGAAAGAATCCGATAGATACTAATCTCATGAAAAAAATATAATGCATCATTGATGCACATGGGAATGAGGTTCAAAGAGGAGGCGCTATTACATGTATGTTTATGTAGACACGACAATGTAACCCTACTTTGAAGCTAAGGGAGCAGTCCCATCTATCTATGCACTCAGACTAACATTTAGCTTTGCTGAGTTTACACTGACTAGGGGCACCCGTCAGGGGTGCCCACTCTCTCCACTCATTCATCATTGCCATGGACTCTGTAATTCGTCACCTGCAAGAAAAACACCTTTGGCGCGGACTACAACATTACACTAGTCCACTTTTGGTATCACTCGATGCAGATGACATATTACTCTCCCTCAGACATCCAGCTACAAACATATCTCATATTATACAAGAGAACCAAAGATTTGGCCTTTTTTCTGGTCTCCAAGTTAACTGGGGCAAGTCTGAGTTGTTCGCACTGTTGCCTGCCACACAGTCGTTTCATTGTAAATTCCCTCTGCAATGGCGAGATAATACAGTCAAATACCTTGGTATCCAGATACACTGTGATAATGTGATAAGAAGCAGATACTCCCCTTAAATTATGGCGCAGCCAACAATAAATTAACATTACCAATTGAATAATGGATTCAACTGCCAATATCGATGGCTGGGCATATTGCCATTATTAAAATGGTTGTTCTTCCTAGATTTCTCTATCTATTCCTTAATATACCTGTTCCCCTTACTAACGCATTCTTTGTCACACTGAGGGGTCTGCTTCTGCTGCTCATTTGGGCAGGTCATAAAGCTGTGCATCAGTTCTTCCCTACGCAAAGGGCAGCTTTGCTGTGCTTCATTTCCAACTGTATTATTTGATAGCACTGTGTCAATATATGTACCATTGGTACCACAGGGGTGACGGCCTTACATATGACCGCTTGGACCAGGAAGCAGCTGGTGCCCTACCCCTGAATACTCTTTCACCAGAGGGTCTCCCTTTGGAACCCAAGGACATTCGGCCACTTCCCACCACATGCTGGGCTTGGTGACGATTGCTGTGCATGTTGGGAAGGGAACACTTGTACTCTTCCGCCCTTCCACTTGCTGATATCGTTGGCTCCCCCCGATGATGGAGACTGCAGTGAAGCTCACGCTTGACCGATATGCTCTTCATGCTATTGTCGACCTGTTTTTGGAGGGTCATGCTATCTCTTGGGTTGAGGACAGCCGCTTTGCTGATGCCACACTGCTCGATAGGTTTATACTGCATCGCATTCAGGGTGCTTTGAGGGCCCAAATCCCGACATACCCTCTTGCTCCTGAAAACTTTATCCACTTTATGCTTCACATTAATGATGACACTGGTGAGCACTTGGTATCTAAGCTTTACTGTGCCTGCCTGGACTTGTTACCTACCAATGACGAATGGCTGTGTGAGGTTTGGGGGGAGTAGCTTCGGCATCCTCTACCGGATGACATATGGTCCTACTGCTGTTAACAGACTAGATTTGTATCTCCTAATCATCGACACAAACTGTTGGATTTAAAGTTTCTCCGACACATCTATGTGACACCCAGTCTTTGGCTATAATTGACCCCACGTGTTAAGTGGCCTCCCTCAGGTGTAACGCTCCCGATGCAGACTTTTTACACCTCACCTGGATGTGCCCCCATATAGACAACTATTGGACTGATATGTTCTCCAAGATTTCCCAGATGGTAGGAATAAAACTGGCACCAGATCCTCGAATGGCGCTGCTGGGCTACTTACATGATGTTTCGGCAGAGGTATGCCCTTTTGTGGCAATTGCGCTTCTTCTTGCCAAGTGTGAGATTGCTGTATATTGGGGTAGTGGACAGCACTCCACCACAGCCCAGAGCCTAACTTTTTGTGATACTACAAGTGAAATTATGCACAGATACAGCCGCCAATGTCTCGCCCTCGAGACATTTGGCAGCCCTTACGTACTTACTTGCATCACGCCACTTTGGCTACTTAGGATTGACTATGTGGAAGAGTGCATCTAGTTGATAGTATTTACGCTGCATTTATTGCTACATGCGTTGTGTATGGAACCATGAGTGTTTACATCTACGTCCTAGTCCACCGACGTCACTGTAAATTACCATACATAATGTTACTGTAAGTTATTTGAGAATTTGAGTATTGTGTTGGAATACACTGCACCTCTGATTCACTGACATTTTTTCTAAGATTCAAGAAAGACAGTCTTAAAACATAGGTGTTATAATTGCTCTAACATTGAACCAACATCTTCCTTGTGTCCCTGAAAATGCCTCACTACACGTTAGCACTTATGAAATTGTCTGCAAGCATAAGACACCTGGAGCTCTAGAGGCAAAGTGAAGCATCTAGTGATGTAGAAAGCAAATGTATTTACTTTTTCTCTGAATTACAATATTTAATCGATTCAAAATCCCTGTAGTGAGATGGGCTGGTGGTGTAGAGGATAAAGGCCTTGTTTCCATGTAGGTTAGGAAAGGATGATGTAATTACTGCACCCATCAATGCCTTATCCAGGGTGTGAGCTGTGTTGTGGGTGAGACAATCAGTTCCAATTCCAATTTTAACGTATCCAGTTCCAGTCGTGCTTTTCTTTCATTGCCTTTCCCTACAATACATTTATTGGTATAAAATGCTGAAATCTGTCAGGGGGAAACAGTGGTGGTGCGATAATTACCATATAACTTGGAATTCCGATCCCTGAGCTAACTGCACAGTCCTGTCAAGTACCACGCTTCAGGTCTTAGACTAACGCATTTCAGTGTGGTGATCCACATCACTTCATATAAATGCATTGTCACGCATTACATGCATAGTGCCTCAGCTGTGAATGCCGTTAGTGTTGCCTACTAAATGCCAGCCTGCATGAATACTATACTAAACTAAAGCTGGTGGTGTGGCTGGTACCGCACTGTGGCGTGCGTGCGCTGCTCCCACAGGGTTGGCGGCTCAGCCCTTGCTGATCGTGCCAACGTGATATATTAATTGCCCCAATGCAGGTTTTTCATGGTACAGTCAGTGACAGAGGCTGCCTCCAAGTAAGTGAGACTGTGCCCTGCATTGCCTCACGCGATCAGCTGCGTGCAGCCAGTGCCATTCATAAAGTTCCCCATGGCATGGCTTCAGGCTCAAGGCTGCTGGCGTGCTGTGACCAAGTTTGTACTGCCTCACAGCCTGAGCATGCCTTGCCCAAAAATGTCCAGGGTGTGTGCTGATGTCTTTTGCCACTGTTTTACTTCACCCTCTGCTTTTTCAAATCAAGGCAGGCTTTGAAACCATAAAACTTTTTGTGTACATGAGACCCAAAGTTGGTCAGAAAGATTGGGAGCATTGCGAATATGTTTGAAACAGTAAACTTGCTAACGCAGTATAAGCCAGCTTGGAGTCCAGTTCATATGTTTTCCTGTACTTTCTCTCTTTGGTGAACTTCTAGTTTAACTTTAACAAGTTCAGCAGAGACTCAGTAAATAATTTTTGACTGAATTCCCAACTCGTATTTTGAAACTAATAAAGCTTTTGTCAGTGAACAAAGCACTCCAGTCCTAGGATGTCTGTTCCTTATTTCTTCTCAGGAGTAGCGTTTTAAAGCTCGCTCTTAAGAGCCTTGTTCATGAAGGGAGAAGCATAACGCATATTCTCACTGTCGCTTTGTCAGCTTTTACGTATCTTGATGTTAACGTATCAAAATAGAGCAATAGACCTTGTTTTATTGCTTTACCAATGCCTGTTCACTGCCGATATTGGCTCTGCCAATGCTTGCAGAATTGTGGCAAAGGCAATTGCAGCAGATGGTAATCTTGGAATGTTATTTGGTATAACTTCCAAGATGGCCCTCATGTTACATCTTTATGAAACATGATGGTCATCCTGGAACGATATAACAATAAGTACACAACATAACATGCTTTCACTATTCCAAGATGCCCGCCCAGCATTATTGGCTATGGAAAAGCCAACAGTTGCAGCAGTGGGAGACGGATCAGCAAGCAGGTGAGCTGGGCGGGCGGACGGATAAGGAGATGGTATAGGAGGGTCAGACAAACATCTAGTGGCAGCAGTGCTCTGTGTTGGAAGAATGGGAGGTGAGGAAGAAAGAGGGGAGAATAGAGCGATAAGGAGGAAGGAAGTGTATGGAGTAAATATGAACTATACTTCACCCTCAGCCAGCCAACAGCTCCAGCTCCACTTTTCTTAAGCTCTGGCAGCTTGTCTCTGTGCAGCAGCAGCGGGCAGCTGCTCACAGTAGCTGCAGGCTGGGCCGGGTACCAGTGCAGGAGGCCTTCCACCTCTTGTGACTCATCTTTGTCCCATATACAGTGCTTAATTTATGTAGGTGGTTGGTATGGAGGGAATTCAGTTTGGGGAACCGATAGAATCGTTTTCTTCCACCACATTTTGGCCCAGAGCAAGAGAGAATTACAGAAAGAGAGCAAGAAGGAGGCAGAGGAAGATCAGAGAGCAGTGACAACTGAAAATAGCAGGAATGAAAAATAGCCTACAAGAGTGAGATAAGGAGATGGGAAGTGTAGGTTGATCAAAGAAAGAAGCATGACGTGGAATTAAAATTTATATTTGTTTGCAAACTAAGCATGGTATACGTATACAATCCCAATTGGATTGGCCTGAATGGCACTGAAGCAAGCTTAAAACCAAATCGAAAAATTACACATTCATCAAACTTTGTAATGTTAAGACTAGTATTTGAACTGAGCTCAGCAAACCTAAACCTGGGGAGAGGATGTAGCCTTACGGCTGGAGCTGCTGACCTTAATGCTGGGGAACCATGTTTGAGACTTGGCGTTGGCTGAACATCCTGTGAGTCTGTTCAAATCACTTAATCTCCCCGTGCCTACCAAAAATGAATGTGTCCTTGTGTAACTTAACTGGTGCTCATGTAAAGCGCTCCAAAACCTTCGGATAGAGTTTGGGCTATATAAATCTGCAACAACAAAAATACATGCTGGATTCTTGAAGAAAAAAATAGAAGCCCTAGCCCATATCATCAAAGGGGTGTAATTCATGATATTTATATGTGTCCTTCCTCTTCATTGCTTGATTTTGTTTGCGAGAAAGTACCACTCATAGATGTTGAATGTCACTCATAATTACACTGGAATTATGAAAATGTCACACATGACAATCTGAAACCTTGGCAGCTATGACTGCACAGGGTTCAAAATGTAACCCCCATCTGAATAAGAGGTTCATGTGCCTTGTTAGAAGTGCCAGGAGCAGCCTTGTGGCAAAGACCAAAGCCTCACAGATTAACCCTTTCCGTGCTGATGACGGAACCGCTCCGTCATCAGCCGTGGTGGTGCTGTGCTGATGACGGAGCGGTTCCGTCATGGCCCGCCCGATGCGCCTGCGCGGCGCTGATTTCACGCCTGCGCGGCGCTGATTTCACGCCTGCGCGGCGCGTTCTATTAAGCGGGCGGGGCCATGACTGAACCGCTCCGTCATAAGCACAGCTCAACCGCGGCTGGTGACGGAGCGGTTCCGTCACCAGCATGGGCGCGCCGCGCGCCCCCCCGCCCCCTTAGCGCTGCGGCGGAATAGCCGCCGCAGCGATGAGGTTAAATCTGTGCCTGCTCTCCATGAGGTCACTGCACGGAACTGCCATTTGGCCACCAGGGGCCTTACAGGCTAGTCAGAGCTCTAGTTTTCTATCCGATGCTCTATTGAATTGTATTGTAATTGCATTTGTATATCGCTTACTACCCCACATGAGGCATCAAAGCGCTTTTTCGGCGAGTAGCACGCTACTCCGGGACCCACAGAGGATTAGTGTTGAATTAGTATAGTGAAACATGCAAGTACATTTTAAGTGGTGGATATGTTAGTAAGTTATTTGAATTCGGAAGGATAGCAGAAGGATAAAAGAGGAAAGAAGGTTTGTAATTATATAGCGCTTCTAACCCCTAATGGGGTGTTGAACCGCTTTTTTTGGGTGAGTAGCACGCTACTCCGGAAACCCTTAGAGGATTAGTTGTGAATTAGTATGGTGAAATATGAAAGTAATTTGAGTGGTGGATATTAGTCAGTTATTTGGAGTGAGAAGGATAGCGGAGGGATAGAAGGGAAAGAAAGGTTTGCATTCATATAGCGCTATGCTGTGTGGTCCATTCGTAGAGCTGTTGGGCAAGTGGCCAGCAGCCGATTTCCCCGTCCAGGCACATTTCGTGCTTCAGCCCAGGGATTGATAGAAATCTCCGGCAGTACAAGTGCTTCTCGCCTGCGGGTTTATGAATGAAAGGGGCTCATTAAGTGGCATGGGGCATACACCCACGTCATGCGCACGTCTCTCATTACTGCGTGTCACGGACATTTGTAGGAGCTGTGGTTCCCGCGTGGCGGATATGATGAAGAGGTTCTCGTTGCAGCGGTGCAGGGCTGGGCTTCCTGCATGGCTCTGTACCCAGGCGCTGGCCCGGCCTGCGCTCACCCGCCTCCATGAACGTGTAGGCCTCTGACGCTGACCGCGGGCGGGCGCGCGCCCAAGCCTGCCACCTGGGCGCAATCCAGGTTACCAAGGTTACCAGCAGTGCAGGTAAATCCAAGCCGGCTGCATCCGGAATGCTAAAGTCAATAACTGGACGCGGGATAGAGGCGGACGCAGGGACACACCCAGGCCGTGGCCGGAGAGCGGACTTGGGGAGAGGCACAGACCCCCACCTCCCCTCCGCCCCCCCCTTCCAGGGCCCTTCCCGCCCCGCCGCCAGTGACTCATCAGCCACCTTCCTCCTCGTCACACTTCACACAGAGCCCTTTGTGTGGCGTTGATCATTAACACACCTGTTTGTTTAGCCGCCAAAATTATCCAGAGTTTTCACTCCAGAGGCGAAGCACAAAGGGCTCTGTCTGGGTATGGAAATATTCCCGCAGAAACGCAGGCCTTTCGGTTTCGGAAACTTTTTTTGTGGAGTAACGGTTCCCTTTACGCCAACTGTAGTTTTTTTTCTCCCAATCAAGACCATATTTTTAGACTCGGCTGCGTCTGGCTGCTTCGTTTCGTGGCATTGCGCCAAAGGGTGGGGGGTCCTTCAAAGCCTGCCTTCCCTCCTACTCCACCCCCACTCCTGTCTCTATGTTCCATGGTTTTGGGGCAACCGCTCCTGGTAAGAGCCATGGAAATATTTACGGAGAACTGCGGTTTCAATCAATTTTCGCATTTTTGAGGCGACCACTTTAAACATTGCCTTTCCACTGTATGGGACTTCTGCCCATATGTGTATTTATTTTAAGACTTGCCTCTAGCTGTAAATGCTGTGTCTACTGACAGTGCTGCAAAAGTTGGTGGTTCCTCAGTGACAACCCCCTCTCCTGTCTCTTTGTTCCTTGTTCCTGCCTTTAAACACTCCTTGTAAGATTCTGAAACAAACGTATGTTGTTTGTGAGTGATTATGGGAAGGCCTTTATTTTTACCACATGTGGTACAGTGGGTGGGATGTTTCCCTTTGTGGTCACCTTCCCCAATATTAATCCTGTTTGGTTGGTCAATCTGTCCCTCAGCCTTCCAGCCTTCATCGTACAATGGATTGGAAACTTTTTTTTTTAACGAGATGGGAGTTGTTTAAATTTTTGAGGCGGGGGATGGCGGCTTACAACGTACTACCTACGTTGAAGAAAATCTGACCATGGTTTATTTCACACAACACACACATTCCCAGTATCTTACAATTCGTAATGTGCGAAGTTAATGACACAACACATTTTAGTACCCACCACAACAATTGTTATAATCGAGAAATGACTCAAATTGCATAGTGTGGTGGGCCCTGCCACAAAAACGTCCCCTGCAGCCTAGCCTCATCTCCGATTATGGGTTGGTCCCGCTCACGCCTTATTATAGCACTGTGTCCAAGACCTACCCTCCCTGTCCTCATACACCGAGGGTCCATGAAATGATACAGCCTGAATTTCAAACTAGAAGCTCCACCCTCAGAAATCTCAACTCAAAGTGAGAACAGAAGAAACGTTGTTAAGTAGCGTATCATTTCTTAATAATAGATCAAAAGAATATAGCAATCTCACCGCCCACAAGCTGACCTTGTAATGATAGTAGTGCAACAAAAAATAACACAAATTACCAAAAGCACAAAATTATAATTCCCAAGCCATAATGCAATATATGACCCATATATACAATAATGTTTTTCACTGTGGCCCTATTAACAAGAGGTGGTAGGGGGGGGAAATGCTGTCTTTGATGCCTAGAGGAAGGGAAAATAAAGAGGTCTGCAGTGCCTCCCTGTTGTGCTTTTAAGTCCCAAGCCTCAGTCGACCGGACATGAAGAGAAAGACCCAGTATCCCCAATTTGTGAAAGTAGTGATATGAAATAACATTGCCTTCCACCATATTCTGGAAGTGAAACTCGCTGCAGGTATTTCACCACTGTGCCCTGTCCACTAGCCCTCTATATATTATCTACACTGCGCTGCTCGAAGTAGAAAGGAAAGATACACTCTCTCCTTCTGGAGCATCCGCTGGCTCCTGAGTATCAGTGGAGCTTACTAGGCCCTTGTACAACATTTCATGGATCCTAGAGTATGCAATGGAGCATACTGGGCGCTCTAAGAATTCTATTGGGGTATTCAGGAAACAATTCACTTTTCACACCAATGCAAACAATTTCAAGCTCAGCTACCATGCAGAGTCATTCACTCTCTGAAATAAAATGCCATCTCCCAAACTCTTTACAGGTTAGGTGAGACCAGTAATTATGATCTTGAGAAAAAGATGAGCAATCCATATTTATTCACTTAGGAGTAGCTGCGGAGCAGGCTTCCTTTGAAGGAGCATTTAATTCCACCCAACATGTAAAATGATTATGCCTAAAACGTGAAGCTCTTCAATTAGGTTAGTCTGCTTACCACCAACACCTAAGAACTCTATGGATTTGATCGTTCACTGACCTTTTACAAGTGGATCATCATTTCGGAATCCGAATGGCATAACTCTAGGTGGATCTGCAATGAAATCTCAATAAAAAATAAGGATAATTATCTCCAAACCAAGAGAGCAAATCCAAGCCACAGTACATATGGCCGCAGATATAATTCTAATAAAAATGACTTTCACTTACCTATCTCCACTCCAAGGCCAAACTCTACTGCTGACGTGGAATCACTATTAGCAGAGGAGCAGCAATTCAATTAAAGTAAAGCAGTCTTATCCAGGGATGGAATTGCATCCCTTAGTCACACTTTCCTGTTATGACACATTTAAAAAAGAATTAAAATATTAAATTTTTCAACGTCAGCACACTCTGAGGCTCCTGACTGATTGGCAAATGACTTTGATTTTGAATTTGACAAAGGCTGATATGGACCTACATTTTTTCATACTTCAAAATTTTTTATTGAATTGAATAAGTTTCACATGTACATTGTATACAGTTGACTTTCTTGGGCTGCTTTACATGTATGCTGCTCAGTGGTAGCAAAGAGAGAGAGAAAGAAAGAAGAAAAGAGAGGGGGGGGTTGTTGTGGGGGGGGGGGGATTATTGCGTCAGATACTCGTCTAGGGCTGTCCACATGTCGTCTTTGGCTGTGTGGTTCGCCGTCTTGTGTTTGGCGGTTATGTTGTCTGCCGCTCGAAGGAATGTTACCCAGTTGAACCAGCGCTTGAAAGTGGCTTTGCTGGAGTTCTTCCAGTACCCCAGAATATTTTTAACAGCTGCCGCTAGGAGCATGTCTACCAAATCTCGTATTTCTTTGGATTGGAGTTGTGGCTCTAGGAATCCGGTGATTATCCCTGCTAGCCCTCGTTGTATCTGGCAGCCCGTGATCGAGTCTATTAGGTTATATACTTTGCTCCAGAACGCTCTGACTTTGGGGCAGTCGTATATCATGTGGGCTAGGTCTCCCCTTGCTTTGTGGCAGTTCCAGCACTCGCTGTTGTCGGTAGCCCCCACTCTTTCTAGTTTCGCCGGTGTCCAGTGTAGTCTGTGTAGTATCCAGTATTTTGTTTGTGCTAGCTGTGGTGTGATCTTGTTTTTGGACGCAGATGTCCATAGTCTGGCCTTCTCTTCTTCACTTAGCCGTCTGTGGATGGTCTCTTCCCAGAAGGCTATTGTTTTGTCATTAAGTGTGGTGGTGCGTGGTATGATTATTTTGTAGATCTGCGCTGTTTGGTGACCTGTTGTGTTAAGGCTCTGTGCGTATTGTATGATGGTTGGTTTGTGTTTGGAGAGGTTCGCTTTGGTGATGGCTGCTTTGATTCTTAGGAACTCGTAGAATTCCTTGTCTGGTAGGCCAGTTGTTTGTTGGATCATTTTGTAGGTGAGTGGGTTGTCCCCTGCCTCTAGTTGTGCCGGTGTTGTTATACCCCTGATGAGCCATTCTTTGCTGTCTAGCGTTTTCCCTTTGTATGTGATTTTGGAGTTGTACCATAATGACTCCCATTTGGTGCCTCTGATGCTTACTTCTAGCTCTTTATCTAATCTCAGTAGTGCTATTTTTGTGTTCCGTATTATTGAGTTTTTGGCTTCTGGGTGTCTGTTTGCCGTGAGGGCCATGATTGGATCTGCTCCTCCTAAAATGCTCCTTTCTAGCTCCAGCCATACTGGCATATATTCTGGTGTTGGTGCTAACCAGTGTAGCCCTTGTTTGGCAAGGCATGCCGTCTGGAAGGCCTTATAGTTTGTGAGGTTCAGTCCCCCCTGCTCTTTTTTCAGCCTTAGCTTTGCTAGACTTATTCTAGGTTTTTTACCCCCCCCATAGGAACAAGTTAATGGCTTTGTCGATTTGTTTGTGGAAGTCTGTCGTTAGTGATAGCGGTAGCATGGACAGCAAGTAGTTGAGCATTGGGGTGATCATCATCTTAACTGTCTCTACTCTGCCCCACCAGCTGACGAATTTGGGTCCCCATGTGTCTAGCTTCGTTTTGATCTTTTTCAGCATTGCTTCCTCGTTGTGCTCTAGTGTTGATCTAAGGTCCTTCCCAAAGAGGAGTCCCAGATATTTTAGGGGTTTCGTTTGCCACGCCAGGCCTGACTTGCCTAGTACTGCTCTGGTGGTGTGGCAGTTCATTGGTTTGCATTCTGATTTATCCCTGTTGAGTTTATACCCTGAGACGTGTGCATATTCCTCTATTGTTTGTACCAGTGCCTCGATTGACTCCCGTGGGTTGCTTGTGGTGATCAGGATGTCATCCGCATAGGCCGCGAGTTTGAAGGCTTGACCCTCCACTTTCACACCTGCGATCTGCGTGTTAGTTCTGATCATGTGGAGAAGGGGTTCTATTGCCAGCAGGAATAGTCCTGGCGACAGGGGGCAGCCTTGTCTTGTCCCTCTACTTAGGGTGAAGGTTTCTGATGTTGCTGCGTTCACTACCACTCGAGCTCGGGGGTTTTTGTATAGGGACATTATCATTCCTCTGTATCTATCTCCAAATCCGAATTTGCGCATGCATTCGTTTAGGAATGGCCATGAGACTCTGTCGAAGGCTTTTTCTGCGTCTAGTGCGATCATTACTGCCTTCTCTGTGCTGTTTGCCGTGCGGTTTATTAGGTGGCAGAGCAGTCTTGTGTTATCCTGTGAGAGCCTATTTCTCAGGTATCCCACTTGTGTTTTGTGTATGAGGGTGGGTAGGTATGTGTTTATTCTGGCTGCCATTACTTTAGCGTAGATTTTACAGTCTACGTTTATTAAGGATATTGGCCTATAGTTTTGTGGGAATTGTGGGTCCTTCCCTTCTTTGGGGATGACAATAATGTTTGCCTCTGCCATTGAGTCTGTCATGCTTCCTTTCTCTGCACACGTCTGGAATACTCTCACTAATATGTCCTTAAGCTGTGTTTGGAACTTTTTGTAAAAGGTCACTGTAAATCCGTCCGGCCCCGGAGCTTTGTTGGGTTTAAGTGTGTCTATGGCCCTCCCTACCTCTACTTTTGTTATGTTTTGGTCTAGCGCCTCACTTTGTTCGCGGCTTAGTTTGGGTAGGTCAAGTTTCTCGAGAAGGTTCGCCCCTCCATCCGCTTTTAGTGCTGTGTCTGCGGTGTATAGGTCTTTGTAAAACCTCCTGAAGGTTTCGAGGATTTGTTTGTTCCCTGTGTGCGTTATGTTGTCTGTGTCGGTGATCGCTGCGACCGAGTGTTGTCTCTGTTTGGCTTTTAGGTACCCTGCAAGTGCCCTTCCTGCTTTGTTTGCTGAGCATAAGTTTATGGATTTGTATTTGTTTATCCATGTCGTTGCTCTCTCGCTTAATAGTCTGTTGAGTTCATACTTTTTCTTTGTTAGTGCCGTGAGTGTATTCCTGTCTAGTATGTTTGCGATGTGGTTGTTCTCTAGTTCCTTTATCTGTTCTTCCAGTTCTTTAATGTGTTTGTTCCTTTTTTTGTTCATTCTTGCCTTAATACTTATAAGTTTCCCCCTTATTGTGGCTTTGAGCGCGTCCCACAGTGTCCCCTCCTCTGTGTCTTTTGTGTCATTAAATAAGAGATATTCTTTGATCGCCTCCTCAATCTCCCCGGTGTTGGCGGGATCCTCAAGTATATCGCTATTGAGGCGCCACCCCCTGCTCGGTAGCTCATTGTGTTTCCCGCTAATGGAGAGGGAGATGTGGGCATGGTCTGAAACTGTTATCGACCCTATTTCCGTTCTGTCCGTCAAGTGTGTGTGTGAGCTTGACATGAGGATGTAGTCTATTCTGCTGTATGAGTTGTGTGGTGCTGAATAGAATGAGTATTCCCTGGCACTGGGGTGTTGTAGTCTCCATGGGTCCGCTAGTGCGAGCTTGGTGCAGAGGTTTTTGAGTATGTTCTGTTCTTGTGTGGCATGGCTCGGCCTGTGCGGTTGCCTGTCTGTGGCATTATCCATCGCCTCGTTCATGTCCCCTGCCATTATCACCAGTTCTCCCAGTGGTATCCTGCTGAGCTCGCTCTCTACCTCCTCCCAGAACTTTTTTTTTGAGGCATTCGGCCCATAGATGTTAGCTATGTGCATTACTTCCTCTCCTCTTTTGATGCTTGTGACTAGTCTCCTGCCTTCCGTGTCTGCTGTACTGCCCAGAGTCTTGAATTTCCCTTTCTTGCTTATAATGGTTATCACCCCTCCTTTTTTGTTGATTGCTGGTGAGCAAGCTATGTCGCTTATCCAGTTTGCCTTAAGTTTGTTAGCATCCTCTGTGGTTACTCTAGTCTCTTGGAGCACGTACACGTCGGCTTTGAGCCTATTCAGGTAGTCTAGTGTTTTCCGTCGCTTGACGGGGGGGTTGAGGCCTTTGACGTTCAGTGACACAATCTTGATGTCAGATGTAATCTGTGCTAGGCCTTGAGTGTTGTGAGTAGTCATGGTATACCTATAGGATAGCTGCTCTCTGGGTTGTGACCTTTGTGTGATCTCTGCCTCCGGTGTAGACTCACCTCTCTCTCCCCCTCTGTGGGCCCCCCCCGGGGTCTGGGTTGGGATAGGGAAGTGTGTATAAGTAGGTGAAAGGGAAGTAAGAAAGAAGAAAAGAGTTTATAGCCCCACCGATCATGGATTGTCCGCGCTGCATGCCCCACCCCCTGCCTCCACCCCCCCTCCCTCCCCCCTCCCCCCTCCCCCTGTCAAAGTACTGTAAACGTGCGACAGCAGCGGTTCACTGCCCTCCGCCCCCCGGATACATTAGATCCTCCCCCCCGCACCCTTCAGTATTAAGCGTTGATAAAAGGATATCTTGTCTGTCTCTGTTCCCCAGTCTGGCTCAAGAGTTCTGGGTGTAACTGTGGTCTTGGCTGGGTCTTGTGTCCGTTCCCTGGGGCGACTCTCTTTTGTCTTAGCTTAGTTCTATACTCCTTTATCTTGAGGTAGGTGTGTCTTTTTTCCCAGTTGAGGTAGCAATGTTCAATTTTGGGTAATAGTCCGATCTGCCAGGTCTCTTGACAGTGTCCTTCAGCCACGACCTGCTGTGCCATTTTCGCCTGTCTCCGAGCCGTCTGAGGATGCTCTTCTTTTTGCCGTTCCCGGACTTCTTTGTTCCATCTCCTCTTGGTCTGGTTCCCGAAGGTATTTGCGTAGCTCTGCCGGATCATCAAACGTTCGCGTGCCCTTCCTGTCTGTTATCCTCATTCTTGCTGGGCCCACAAAGCTGCAAGTTATCCTGGCTCTCTTCATTGCCTCCCTTAGTGCCAGGAACGCCTTCCTTGTCTCTACTGTGCCCTTAGAGAAGTCTTGGGTGATGACAATCTTTTTGCCCTTCCAGTTGAGGGGTTGGCCTTTACGTGCATAGGAAAAAATGGCTTCCGTGTGGTTGGCTCTCAGCGGTTTGCAGATGATTGTTCTCGGGCCCTTCATGTGTGGCTGTCTTGTGGCAGGCACTCTGTATGCTTTGTCAATTTCGAATGTTCTTTCGAAGTTTAGCCCTGTCAGCTTGGGTATCAGAACTTCGAGTAGAGCTGCGCATGAGCCTGCTTCTTCCTCTTCTCCTTCCGGTATGCCCAGGAGTCTGATGTTCCCTTTCCTGTTTTTGTCTTCTTGTTCTGCTAGCGTTCTTTGCAAGTCGCTGGAGATCTTGGATATGTAGCGAACATCTTTTTCCATGGTGTCTGATTTGTCTTCCATATCACTGATTCTCCTCTCCGTTTCACCTACTCTGCCTGCTATTTTACTCTGGTCGACCCGTATGGCTGTGAGTTCTAGTTAAACATTGTCCATGGAGATCTTTGTGGCTTTTGCCAAGTCGTTGGCTTCTGTTATTTTCTTTAGGAGCAGGTCCATCGCTGTCTCCGTGTTCTGTAAGGTCTTCAGCTTGATTGGTGACTCTTGATTCGTTTTAATCTTTTTGATGTCGTTGGTCGTCATCCCGCCAAACCCTTTTGTTCCTTGATGCACGGGTGGCCACCCCTTCTTGTGCTGATCCGCTTGTTGCGCGCACTGTGTTGGGCTGGATTTGGCGTGGTTCGTGTGTTTCTGTCTTTGCTGTGTTCCCAAAAGTGAACCTGCTGGGCCACTTTATTGTCCTTGTTCTGGTTCACCCTGCCGCCAGGGCTGCTTCCACGTTGTTGCCTTCGCCCCCTTTGCTTCACTCTATCTTAGATGGCCGCCTTGATATCATGTCGTTTGCCCAGCCCCCTCGCTTGTGCCTTACTGTGTGATCTAGGGGCACCTGTGGGTACCTGTTCCAGCGATCGTTGGCCTGTGCCACACCGTTTATTTTTGTGTGGTACACACACTTCCAAGATGGCCGCCGTCGATGCTCGGTACCTTGGGTACTGTGGGCATGGGACCTGTACTTGCTGTGTTCGCTTTCCCTGCCGCTCTCTGCCTGGCTCCTTTTGGGATCGTTCCTAGCGCTCTGCTCCCATGCGTGCTGCACGTGCGCTCGAGGCCCGTTCTTCCTTGGCTTCCGCCCCTCACAAGATGGCCGCCGTTTATATTTCCTTCTCTTTTAGGTGTCTTGTGGGTTCAGTGTTGGGCATTTACTTGGTGTTGTGCGCAGAGGACCTGTGCCTGCTTCCCTTGGCTTCCCTTTGGCCCGAGAACTTCGCGCTCTGCTTCCATGCGCTATGCCTCGGAGCCTGTTCTCGCTTCTGCCCCTCCCAAGATGGCCGCCGTTGTTTCCAGACGTCTGTTTGCACTGTCTATGCCGCTTATGCTCAGCGCTTCAGATTTATTTCCTTTTAAAGGGAAAACGCCAGCGGCTTACTTGCTGAGGCTGCGGTTGCGGTTACTCCCTTGAGCGGCGCCTGGCCTTGTTGGCTACCTCCGCTTGGCTGGTGCGCGTCTAGGGTAGGTGTATCGCTCTGGCGCCTCTTCTCCGCATCTCCGCTACCCCACCTCAGTGTCTTGCGTTTTGTGTAGCTGCCCACTTGTGGATGTGGATGTGGAGGTTTCTTCGGTCTAGACGCGCTTCCTGTGCTACCTCCCCGTAGCCCACTGTTGTTGTGTGGACACCCAAGATGGCCGCCCTTGTTGTCTGTTTCCTTGCATCTCCGTCTTTATTCTTTTTCTTTTCCGTCTCGGTCAGACCTCAGTTGTTCTTCTACGGGGCGCCACACCTTGCGTCCCAGAGCTGTCTTGACTCAAGCTTGGTATTGCTGTTGCTTCCGCGGTAGCGATGTTACCGGGTTTTATGACTCCGCCATCTTGGGCAGCATCCTTCGTATCCCCTGCCTTGGAGGATTCAGGCTGTTTCTGCTTCGGGCGCGATGTTCCCAGATGCACTTGCCGCTCCTGTGTTGCGCAGTGTGTTCCTACACACCTCCTGCCGCTTTGTGCGGGGGTTCGATCCGTTTCGCCGTTCTTTTCGCTGGTTTTTTGCCCGGGGTCACGGAGCTCGCGAACTTAGGCAACCGCCTGCGCTGCCATCCAAGCCACGCCGCGGACCTCCATTTTTTCATTGCTTTTTTCTTATGAACAGTTGGTCACCATATTCTCTCTGTTTTACACGACTATGTATGTTTCTTACAGTTCAGTAGTCACATTGTTACAATGTGTGGTAAATCATCTGCAGCTACCCTATTAATTTGTGTTTATGCAATGCCCACACTTGTACCTTTATTTAGTCTCTAAAACATCTATTATACCAGGTGTAACTTGTAAACTGAAATCTGCTCCTATGTTAAGCACTCTGTTACCTTCAGGGTATATATAGTCCACACTACAGGCAAATAAATAAAGCCTGTAGTATCCAACGCCATACCCCAAAATGACTTGATAATGAGGGAAGACCTGTCCTCATGAATGAAGAAACCATTGTTAGTTGAATTCTCTGCTCTGCAAGGCAAATAGCCTAACAGCGCAGTCACCAGGCAGAAGATCATGAGAAGGCAGGACACATTAAAAAACCCGACTTCTACAATGTGCCTAAATCTGAAGACGACATAAAACCAGCTCTGAAAGCTCTCCTCAGACTCAAGGTAGATGTAAGGACAAAATTCATGGTGATTGTTCCAAATGCTACAAAGAGAGGGCCAGTGTATCTGCAGAAATTAACACCTCACTGTAAGCCAAACAGAGGTCAATGATCATAGACTACAGATAAATAAATAATTCCACATCTTCTGGCTCATATTCGCTAAGACCCATGGCTCATCACATTGGTGCAGATTTCCAGGCAGAGCTACGCCAACAATTATTTTATTGACCATGCTTACGGGTACATTAAAATCGATCTTGCAGAAAGGATAATTTCCCAAGTTCTTTTATTTTTCAAAAGTTTCCAGGTTGAGAAAACAACCGGCACGTTTCATTATCACAGATAACTTGATCACGGTTACATAAATAAAATAAAAATAATTGATCACCCAAAGAGTCTTAAACCAATGAAACACTGGTGCAGAACTCTGCAAATCCAGGACCAGCGGTGGCTCCTCCACTCTGGTGGAGGAGTGTCGCCCCCTCCCCCACCCCATCACTTAAAAAAAATTGAAAAATAAAACGATACTAAACCATGTTGAAAACCTATTTTATTATAATTTTATTTAGCTTGTGCCAAGGCTAGGGGCAGGGTCAGGGTTATGATCGGCTGGAGGGGGAGTGGTGGGCTCTACCTACACTGCGCACGTGAGTTCGGCCAGCTGTCTCAGGCTGGCCAAACCCACATGCGCAGAGAAGCTCTCTCCAACCCCAGCACCATTGCTGGGTTTGGAGAGAGCAGTCTCAGACTCCGAGTCTGTCTTTAAGCACAAATCATCGGCGCTTGGACCAAACCTGAAGCTGCACTCATGCATGAGAGCAGCAGCTTCAGGATTGGCCGCAGGGCAGGCTGGGAGCCTGTGCCTGCCTGCACTTGGCGGAGAGGAGCAGAAGAGTGCAATACGATGCTGGAGGGCAGCCAGGGCCGGCTTTAGCACTGGTGGCGCCTCGGGCGACAATCATTTTGGAGCCTCCAACCCCATGACCTCCTACTTGGATTCTCTCACAACCACAGGGCAAAAGTGCCCCACATCTATCCAATCATAAGTTAATGCTAAACAAAGCACACGCCCTGAGCTCAGCGCCCCCCTACACAGGTCAGCGCCCAGTGCGGTCGCACCGGTCGCACTGCCCTAAAGGCAGCAGGTACGTTTTATTTTTTATTTTTTGTATTGTCTCCATCACCCCACCTGCCTCTTTTCCCCTGATACGAGCCGCTCCTGTCCAGGTCCTTAAGTCATGCAATGCCCTGACTCTCAGCCTGAAGGCACAATCAAACCAAATGTGTTACAGGAAAAGGTGGAAAAACATTGCTCTTCCTACTCGTAAATGACTCCCATCCAATACTGACATTAAGATAGAAATAAATGTGAGGGAGACATTCCCTTTAGTGATTGCACTATAAATGTCTCCTTTTTTATACCTCACATCGGGCATTTTTGCTCAAAAAGCTGACCATTTCACTCCATGTCATCAATTGTACTGTGTGTAGTACCAGGCTTTCATAAGACAAGTTCATGCATTCTGGTTGTTGTAGTTGCGGTTTCCATCAACTGAAGGAATTAGACCAGCATATGTGGCAGCTATTATGTGTGAGGGAAAAGTTCATTACTGAAAACAGTGTCCATGGTGATAAGTCATGAGGTGGTCACCCTATTGCTCCACAACCACACTTTGAAGCAACCTATGGATGACGCAAAACTCTCTACAAAAGTACTTAATAAACAAATAAGTAATAGCCTGACTATGCACCACCTGCAGGTCAAGAAGGGACGCTCTTTCTTTCTTTCTGACCAATTTTTGACCAGGGCTATATGTACACAAATCACCCGTCCCCAACTTTACCTTTCTCAGCCTTAACCCACCAGTCATATCCATGTTGGGCCCTTAGGCAGCTCACTAATTCTGGAAACAACACAAAGGGCCCTTGCTCTGAGCAAAGCGATACCAAAGAGGATGATGGCGGAGCGTTTGAGCAAATCAAACACTCACCCCCAGTCAACTGATCTGGGTTTAATCCATCACCATTCTTTAGCTCACTCCACCACCCCAGTTCAGACAAGGCCATATGCAAATCAGTCTGACCCTGTGCCTCATGGGAACAGTCCAGCCCGAACTGCCAAACCATGTCTTCCCTGGACCGGAAACAAGCATCCTGGGACCGGTTTCGGATTCATAATCCTCATCAGCCAGGCTATCTTGAATCCAGTGGTAGAGTGAGCAAGGGACCCACGTCTGGGCATACCCTGCCAACTTAGGCCGAACAAAGCGATATCAAAGGGGATGATGGACGGAGCGTTTGAGCAAATCAAACACTCACCCCCATTCAACTGATCTGGGTTTAATCCATCACCATTCTTTAGCTCACTCCACCACCCCAGTTCAGACAACGCCATATGCAAATCAGTCTGACCCTGTTCCTCATGGGAACAGTCCAGCTCGAACTCCCAAACCATGTCTTCCCTTGACCGGAAACAAGCATCCTGGGACCGGTTTCGGATTCATAATCCTCATCAGCCAGGCTATCTTGAATCCAGTGGTAGAGTGAGCAAGGGACCCACGTCTGGGCATACCCTGCCAACTTAGGCCGAACAAAGCGATACCAAAGGGGATGATGGACGGCGAGTTTGAGCAAATCAAACACTCACTCCCAGTCAACTGATCTGGGTTTAATCCATCACCATTCTTTAGCTCACTCCACCACCCCAGTTCAGACATGGCCATATGCAAATCAGTCTGACCCTGTGCCTCATGGGAACAGTCCAGCCCGAACTGCCATAACCATGTCTTCCCTGGACCGGAAACAAGCATCCTGGGACCGGTTTCGGATTCATAATCCTCATCAGCCAGGCTATCTTGAATCCAGTGGTAGAGTGAGCAAGGGACCCACGTCTGGGCATACCCTGCCAACTTAGGCCGAACAAAGCAATACCAAAGTGGATGATGGATGGAGCGTTTGAGCAAATCAAACACTCACCCCCAGTCAACTGATCTGGGTTTAATCCATCACCATTCTTTAGCTCACTCCACCACCCCAGTTCAGACATGGCCATATGCAAATCAGCCTGACCCTGTGCCTCATGGGAACAGTCCAGCCCGAACTGCCAAACCATGTCTTCCCTGGACCGGAAACAAGCATCCTGGGACCGGTTTCGGATTCATAATCCTCATCAGCCAGGCTATCTTGAATCCAGTGCTCTGAGCAAGGCAGACATAAGTAGATGCTCAAACTATGTAAAGTTTGGAGACCAAAGAAAAGAGTTTACTCGCATCTAGTGGCCTTTTTCAGTCAACGACTGCTGAAATCTCCAAGTAACAATCTTCCATAGGCTGCTTAATGAAAAAGTATGCACCCAGTATTGAGTTCCTGTCATCAGACTAGAATGTGGCAGCTGTGACAATGAGAATACACCAGCTTGTATCCCATCTCTCTCAAAAACCCGATAAATCGCACCATACCCTTGGTTGGGAATATCCAGTACTAATATTAATTCTTACAAAACACAGTAAGAAGAAAAATCCTTCTCACAAGCCAGTTTGTGTCTAGGCGCCAATAAGGATGCAATCAGCTCTTTTAGGATATGGCACCAAGCCTTCATAGTTCCTTTAGGAAGACCATCCTTTCCTCTGCAGCTGTTGGTTGGAATATTCAAAATTCCTGTATCTAAAAAAAAGCTAAAATATCAGAAGCATAATTTTGCATGCCAGGAAACTGTTTCACTCTGAAAAGCACATTATCTTCTAAGTCAGCCAACAGCAAACGCTTCAGCAGCTGGATCATGGATCATTATCGTGTAAAACATGACGCCCCTGATTTGTTTATGGCTTTGCCAATTACTATCGGACAAAGCTTCTATCCCTTTGCTGCCCAGCCCAAGTCTGTACTGCCATCCCAATCAGAAGAATTTCCAAGAAAGTAATGTTTTCTCACCAAACCAAAATAACTGGATCCTGCACGCTGTCTTTGCATACATTTCATGTCGCCAAGAAATGCTCGAAAAACAGCGCTATTTGCTGCTTCAGTTGACAATCCCAATTCCACACCTGACGTTACGACTGAAGGTCAATTGAGAGTCCAACCGTACATCTGAAGGAGTTCCTCTCAAATGAGCAAATAGTCCTTCATCCCACCTAATAACTGCATTCACTGAAGCTTGCCCTTCAAAGTTGGCATGGCCTGGGAAATTGAATGATAAAAAAGGTAGCACATCGGAATAATAATTCAGACTACAAAAGTAAGCTTAAGAATTAGCATTTGAAACTGACATTACTTTTTGGGTGAGAAACACAGTGAAATGAATTCACGAAGAACTTAACTTTGACTGATGCCAAGCAGCAGTAATCTCCAAAAGAATCTAACTCTCTGGCCAAGAAAGTTAACTGGAAGATGAAGAGATTCTCATACCCAAAGCTAAAGGCTCTCCAAAATCATATATCACAATAAATTAAGCAATTCCTTACACTGAAGCAATGATCCATTCAAGGTGCGCCAAAGAGCAGGAAGTGATCCGGATAACTAAATAAATAAAGGACCTGATTGACCTGGACACTTTCCTCACTACCCAGTTAAAAAGACTATGCTCGGGCAAATCAGTTTTCCTCAATTCTTGGGAATCATGCTTGTGTTGCAGCACATTTGACAAGTGTTTAAAGTCTCACAATTCACCAACAAGATTCAACCACCTGTTCGAATGAGGGTTGGGGGCCTTCATTTCAAACAGGAGTGACACATATTTTTGAGAGGCCTATAGAGTAAAGACCATGCAGGGCTGTGTAGTGTGCCATCTTTTTAGGTTGAACCTACCAGACAACAAAAGCTATCTGGTTGCGCAAGACAGAAAGTGAGCTTGCCAGGAACATACAGGGGCTTGTAGCCTACACATGAGCGAGAAAGAGAGAGGGAGAAAGGTATATGAGGAAGACAGATGAGAACACATGCACTCTCATGGAGTACTTAAACACAGTGAAAAAAGTTGTTCCCTAAACATGAGCAGAGGAAGCATAGAAGCCAGACAGTCAAGGAGTTGATAACGGGCCTGTGCTATATGGGAGGGACTAACATAAGATGGTCAGGTTGAATCAAGTAAAACCATCCAATAGAAAGAAAGCAAAAAATAGTGATGGTAAAGCCATCTATTGTTAAGCAATTGGCAGTCTGCAAGCACATGTTTCTTCTTCTTAAGCCTACAATATACCTGTCACAACCAGAAAGCTTGCACCAATTTGTAGCATCGATCTACATGCACATGTAAAGAATGAATGCTTAGGCTGGGAAAATCAAGTCTTTGGACTAATCCAGAGGAAACGTGCCCTGTAATTCCACGCTCAGAATTGGTAAGATCTTACAGAATGCTCAAATTCGCAGACATCCAGGGGATTTCCACCTTAGGACATTTGACAGCCGAATTCCTGAAACTCAAAGACGAGTAGTCAATAGAATCTTTCCTGGATGACATCCAACCCATTGTTTTTGCTGTATCCCGATTTCTGACCTCGATGTGGCATACGCGCTGTATGTTCTTAAATCTGCTATCACAAACTTAAAGGTACATATTGTCTGCTTTTTTAACTGTGTTATCCTAATTTTAACCTTTTTTAAAAAAATTTATTTTTAAATCTTTTTATTAACAGATTAACAAAGAAAAGAAAAATATCGGGCGGGTTAACAGTTACTCATTAGTCAATAAAATAAAGTGCCGCTCATACAGGATCATAATGACAATACATATGTAGTGAATCATGGGGATTCTTGCGCTTCCTCCAAAACTTGCCGCGCCAGGGGCGTACAAATCTCTCCACGGTGGCTATTCCAGGCCCCCATATCTTCCCCCACTTCTCGGGGCACCCCTTGCAACATATAACGACTTCTCCCGGAACATACACCAGTCCATTTCCTCCGCCCATTTGGTGACCTGGGGTGCCTGACTGGCTCCCCACAGCTGAGCAATATTTTGCTTCGCTACCATACAAGCCAGCGTTACCCACTGTTTCCGGTACACATTCAAGTCTGTGGGTTCCCACACATTCAATATGCACCTCCGGGCCTCCGGTATTATTTCCACTCCAGAGCACTGCTCATCTCATCATGGACCCTGGTCCAATATTCCTGTACTTCCGTGCAATGCCACAGAGTGTGCATAAATGTGCCAAGCTCTCCACACCCCCTCCGGCACTCCCCACTCTTGCTGCGACCCATTCGTACCAGACAAGGCCCCGTGATGTACGACCTATGAAAAATCTTTAGTTGCACCAGTCTAAGTCTCATCTGGATCGCAACCACCCTAGGGGATGAGACCGCCTCTGTCCAGTGCTCGTCGTCTAGTTCCAACCCATCAGCGGTCCACTGTGTCCGGATATGGCCTAACGGGTCCTCCATATTGTTGATAGTTTTTTTATATATTAGAGAGACAATCTTCTCAGGGGTATACCCGCCTAGTACTCGATCTTCGAGAAGAGAGGCTTCTGGAACTGTGGTGCCCCGAGGTATGTGTGCGAGGAGTGCATGTCTAACCTGGAGGTAGCGATAGTACTCACTGTCCTGTAGACTATATTGCTGCTTGAGAGTGTGTGTATTGTGTCTCCACCCCAAACTTCTTTGATCTGAGTGATTCCAATTAGATCCCACTTGTCAAATCCCTTAGACTTCCACAAACTCCCAAGTCTTTCCGAATTCCATAGGGGGTGGCCAAGGTTAGCTTCCCATCCCTTCCCGCATGCCATACATGGACTGCATGCGCCATTGGGCCTGCCAGTGAGAACCGCCTAGGCCTGGTATAAAGCGCCCTGGTGAAACCCCCACCCGGCGCCTGTCCGCGGTCCGTGGCATACCCTGGATCCCCTGGAGGTCTGTACACAACATGATTTACCGCTACTAGATGCGAGGCCCAGTAATATTTCCGCAGATCAGGCAGTCCAATCCCCCCACTATACCAAGGGAGGGTAAGCTTACTGAATGCAATACGGGGACTTCCATCCCAGAGAAGCTTCCTCTGGAGGACTTCTATTTCTTCCATTGTATTCTAGAGTACATGCAAAAATCGGGGTAGAGCCATCATCTTAAACAGTACCACCCTACCCAACAGGGAGAGCAGGAGAGCCTTCCAGCACTCCACGTCTCTTTGAAACCGGCTCAGCAGGGGGGTCCAGGTTATTGGTATATCGCAACTTCGAATCAAGTGCCACATAAATACCTAGATATTTAAACCCTACTTGCTCAATTTGTATAGGGCATGACTGAGGGATCACCGGCGGCTCGCCCTTGAGAATGTAAAGCACCGATTTCGACCAATTAATTGCGAATCCGGAATATCTTCCGAATATGGCAAGCAGGTCTAGAAAACCGATCAGAGATCCCCTGGGGTTGGTGAGATAAAGTAAGATATCATCAGCGTACAATGAGATTTTGTCCTCCCACTCCGGTGTCCATCGCAGGCCGCGTATTGACCGCTCCCATCTGACCCAAGCCGCAAGAGGCTCAAGAGCGAAGAGAAGTGGGGACAAAGGGCATCCCTGTCTCGTGCCCTGACCAAGGGGAAAATCAGCCGACTTGCAGTTATTAACAACTACTCTAGCCAAGGGACTAGCATAAAGCAAACGCACCCAACCAATAAACTCTGGTCCAAAGCCCATGTTCGCCAGTACCGAAAATAAATAGGACCATCGACCCTATCAAATGCCATTGTGGCATCCAAGGACACAAATACTGTCGGCTCATGAATCTTCTGGGAGCCACCCAAAATCCCATGCAACCTCCGCAGGTTAAGAGCTGTGTTTCGACACGGCATGAAGCCAGACTGATCCGGGTGTATCAAAGTGTTGATTACCTTAACCAATCTAGTAGCAAGTAGTTTCCCCAGGATTTTAGGCTCAGCGTTAAGCAAAGAAATAGGTCTGTATGAGGTACAAAGCTCCTTAGGTTTACCTGCCTTATAAATAACCACGATATTAGTCACCCACTGGTCATATGGGAGTCTACCTTTTTCCCTACTTTCTGCGAACATAGATCGAATATATGTGGCGAGTTTATTAGCGTTCAATTTATATAATTCTATATGAATTCCGTTTGGGCCTGTGGCCTTCCCGGATCTTACCCCTATAATTGCCTGCGCCTCTTCGTCGTCAGTAAAAGGGGAGTCCAAATATCCCCTATCCTCCGAAAGCTCAGGCATACAGACATCCCATATCATATCACTAGTCTCAACCTCTAAGTATCCACCGGCCGAGGTGTATACTCCGCTATAATAGTCAGAGAATTCATCCGTTACTGCCTGTGGGTCCGTAACCATGACTGAATCTGCTCCCTGCAGCTCAGGCACGAGCCTAGACGCCCACTCCTCACGTTCAAACCACACAATCAATTTACCGGCCTTGTCTCCATGTTCATATATTCGAACCTGAGTAACATTATTCTGGGCTACCGCCCTATCTCTAAATTTTAAACTTTTTAATGTTTCAATGGCTAAGTCCGCTGATGAAATGACCTTTTACTCTGACAAATTGCATGCAAAGTTGTTTATGTACCATGTGGCTTTTACTTAGGGGAAATACACATGGTAGTTGAATGAGGACGGGATGCAGACTTACATTTCCCGGACCCCCCATTCTGTGACCCCATGTGAGGCACTTTATTGTTGTTAAACTATCAATTTGTATAGCTTTTAACGGGGGCTGTTTTATAGTACATGGTTTTATGTGTTTGAATTTTCTGTGTATGCACTTTTATGGTCCTCGATGACCTAAATAAAGTTTGTTGGAATGGAATGGTTACCAGATCACAACAAAGAGGTGGAGGGCCTCTTCTTTTTGTATGGCTACTTGGAAATTGCGTACAATTTAGCAAAATGGGGACGGGGCAGGGTTTCACTCCTCTTCCTCCTCCTTCCATACAGTGTTGTCTGATTTCTATATCCGTGAAGCCATGGTCACTTGAACTTTGCAAAGTAGACTACCACCACGGAAGAGCGAAGGTCCATTCCTCCTTCTTCCTTATCTGCTGTGCTTTCCATTTAACTATGCCCATATAACCACAGTTACACAGGCATAGTAAATTGACAACAAAGAGTTGCCAGTTTGATCAGGCAAATATTCTTTATAAGGTACTACTTACTAAGGAATAAATTGGATATACCCTGCCATGCAGGACCTCATTTTCACTTGCTGGAGTACTAACAAAATAATAAAGAACCCATACTTTGCGCAGAATCGAATCACGTGCCCTCAACCTATTAAAAAGTTTGAAGGTATGAGTACATTCAAAAAGCTATGTCCAAATAAACAATTAGTAGCTTTGAAATGTGACAAAAGAATTATTACATTCATTTCAGATTACGTTGTACTCTGTGTGGAGCTGATGAAGGGAAATTTATAGACGGTCTCATATAAATTTGAGATGTTTTAGTGAGCGAAGTAACCACTGCCAGCCTAGCTTAGAACCAAGTGTGTGTCTTGCCTGAAGCCTTTTAAGAAAATCGTGCCTTGAGGCTGTAACTAAAACCTAGGGAGTAACAACACAAGTAACAGGGGGCGTCCTCATGGGAGATTACAAGACGAGACGAGGCGGTACTAAGGAGGGACTACTAAGCCTATTGACCAATTAAAAGCCACCATTTACAAAGGACAGGGACAGGAGTCAATTAAAAAGATGGGCGGAAAGTGGGCAGAGCTTTATGCACATATCCTGAATACAGCATGTCTCGAAGAGACAGCGCAAGCACTGCCTAGGTAAGACCTAAAAAGACATAGGTCATAAAACTCATACCTCTTATCATCCCATTGTTCACTAATGCACTGCCAGGGGCTGAAAAGTTATGAATTTGCCCAAAAAGGCCCAAGACATTAATTTTGGAATATTCCAAGTGCACAGCAAACAAATCAGGGTCCACATTTAAGAATGGGGCTTCCTCCAGAACCCCTGTTTTGCCTGTGCTCCGTGTCTTTTTTGATGGTGGGATCAGAAGTTCCTCCAACCACTGTAATTTTACAAATTACTGTATTTAATTTCTAAGCTAGACCTTTCCTTTGATTAGGAGCCTTTGTTCGTGTCTCCTTGAATGCAGCGAACAGTGGCTCAGGTGGCGGAGGCAGAGGATAACGCTGGCAGGTGCTGGTGCAATCACCTGGTTGCCTAAACACTCCACCCTCAAACAGCACCATCAAATTGACAGCATCTATTCCTAAATCCTCTTGATGTACATCCCTTATCCTCAAGCAACTATGACCCACATATGCACCTCGAAGCTGGCCCAGCATATGCACCATCATACTAAAAACTTAAATGGGGTCTTCCTCTAATTACAATGATCAAGAAAAGGAATCTTGCATCCCGGACAATTGTCTGTCGCTATGACAACACATAAGTATTATTCCACTTCCTGATAAACTGCCCTCACTAGTAATCATTCAAAGGTAATAAGACCAAATATAAGCATTCAGAAATTGTTTTCTACTTATTGAGTGATTTTTCTGAAGCCACCTCTCGATTTATGGTCAAATTCCTGGGACAGAAGAGGGTGGCAACCGAAGTCAAGCTCAAATACTGATGACGCTGCCAAATTACTGTAAATTGAACATGAATGACTCAGTAAAAATCCCGAAATGACTATTTTTCTTATCCTCTGTGACGTTGATTTTCTACCTTTTGTTCAGTTGTTTACCATTTCACATGAATGACCCATGAATTGAGGATTCATTTGGTGTATTTTATGCTAAATACAGCTCTGCTGATAGCATTTTAGAAAAAAAATCTAAAACCTCAAAGGAAAGGTTGAGTACAGGAACAATAAGAAAACAAGGTTTGACAAAACCAATAGGTTTTTCAATTTTCTTCTGTGGTGGGCAGATGCACACATTGAATGGCGTTTGCACAGATAAGTGATTGCAAACAAATGAGTAAATGCTCCTGTAAAAATTATAATAAAAAAAAGAATCTAGTAAAACAGTTAACGCTACATCTTGGCCAGACCTAAAAAATGATTGGCACCAAAACATATCATTTCATGTTAAGTTCCATAGTGGGAATTGATAGAACCAGTATCTTCAAGACATCCTATGGGTCAAAGTGTAGCTGGGATTGGCTTCGAGCAAAAGGATGCCACAATACAACAAAGACAAGTCTCAGTGGTCTCAGCAAGTTTGAGATGTGCTAAAGCTGATAAACGCTCCTTTTCTGCGATTTCCCAGGCTGCAGGAACCTGCAGGAGTCACTCCACTAGTCACATAGACACCACAACATGGTTCCAGAACGTGGTGCATGCGATGGCGACAATATGCAATGACATCACCAACTGCCACACGCAGGAAATGAAATACCCCTCTTCTCTGTGTTCATTGGTCCTTGACCAAACTGCCCCTCCTCAAAATTAGTTATTTTGAAGATGGTGCTTTTGCTACTCACTTCAAAAACAGAAAACATTACACCACTACATCATGGTGGTGCCAACCACACGAGGATGTGTTTGCTTTTAGCAGCCTCTAACAAACTCACCAAAGGTTGAAAAATATACAAGAAATCTGAACATGTTATTGGTGAACAGGGACTAAAGGGGAGGACAGAATATGAGGAACAACCAAACTGCAGACAGGGAATACACAAATGAATCCCCGGCATAATGTGTAAATGTTGTTAATTCAAAAGAGCAAGGCAGCGGGTACACCTGAAGTACAGCCTTTATCTGTTTGTCGGCACTGAACCAACATGCCTCTCTAATTTCTGAATGTGTCCACAGGAGTAGGGTGGCATGCGGTCAGGGCCGGCTTTGTCAAGCAGCACTACTTCTGTGTTGGAGCCGTTTAGGTATAAAGGACACCTCGTTATCCATTGCAGAACCTGGAGTAGGAATATGTTATTTCAAGAAGAGTTCCAGATCATCTTGTTCGGTAGAGCAGAATCTGTCTGTCTTGCGTTTTCACTTGAAGTAGTGCTATTACTTGATTATATAGGTCAAACACGGCCTAAAAACATTGAATAGAAATGGGAGAGGACATGGTCACAGGGGACAATTCATTACACCTTTTGAGTGTTAACCGAAAATGCGCCTAGCTTTAGGTTTTATGAGAAGTTTTGCAGGTAAAACCTTAACTAGCAAGGGCAGTGCCTGATTGCCAAGATCTGATTCCTTGTATAAAAGATATGCGTACAATACTAAGAGGTGCAATGCGTGTTACTAATTTACTAAGCGTAACGCAGCGCACAACATATGCTGCTAATAGTTGGAGGAGTATTAAGGCTGCCACTGGACTCGTTTCTAGCAGCTGCTTTGGGCTGTTGGTTTGTGAAGAGTATGTCTCTCTGAAAGTCCTTAACCCAGACCCAGGCCGTTTACTCGCCTTAAGTTATAGATACTTAGTTACCACTCGTGTGAAGATTTTGCTTTGATTGGGGTGGAGTGGTTGATGTGTGTCAGTAGTTTACGTGAGGGTTTTTCTCAGCAAGCCGTTGTACAGCAATGGGGTAATATGGCATATGCCTACTGGAAAATCTAAGGCTTAAGGGGCAAGATAAGGCTAATTTAAGGGTCTGCTAATATTGAGAGCAAGATTTAAGGAAAGAGTTAAGGTTAACAGAGAGGTATTAGGATAAATGGATGAGTTATCTTTAATGGGATAGTTAAAGCTAAGACTGAGAGTTAAAACTAACAGCAAGAGGTAAAGATGGCAATGGATAGAGTTAAGTCTATGTGAAGAGTTAAAACTAATGCGGCAAGTTTAAGCCAACACTGGTATGAAATCACAAAGCTTACCCTAAGAATGAAGATAAGGTGAACAGGGAACGAGAAAGCTAATCACAAGAACTTTGGTCAACAAGGGTGAGGAGGACGTAAAAAGTTGAGTTTAATGGTAGAGTTAAGTTAACTGGAATGTTCAAGTTAATCGCAGAGATGGAGCAAACTAGGAGAGTTAAGGCTACAATGAAGAGTTACAATTATCAGTTTGAATTATGGCTAGTTCTGAGAGTTATATTTAACAGTGAGAATTAATGTCACCATGGGGCACTAAGGTTAAATGAAAGTTCGGACTAATGAAAGGAGATAAAACTCTTGTATCAAATTATTACTAATAAAAAGAAAGCTAATGGGGCAAGTTAATGATAATGGGGGGGGCTAAGGCTAATGCTCAGCCTTATGGCTGATAGGGAGATTTTGGGAGGGGAATGTCCGCTGCATCGCTTTGTAGTATGTGTACACCTGCCCTGATTTACCCATGTACCCAGTCTGCGGATGCTTTTTATTCGTATCTCAGCACCTATGACAATCATGCATGAACACTAAGGGTCTCAGTATAATGAAATAAGGCATCGGGTCTGGAGGAGGTCTTTACAGCCACCGTCTCAGATCTAGAATTGGTGCTCATGACAGCCAGTTTCCCTGCCAGTTTAGGGAACATAACCTAAAGTGTAAGGAATCCTCCTGGAAGCATCGAATATCTCCCACAGGAAAGGAATGTGCCCTTGCTTCTGGGAAGAGAAACACTCGATATGCCCTCTGCAGAAGGAAAACTGGCTGAAGGGGATCCCAAACCAGCTGCCTGGAAGAGATGAAACTAACCAGAGGGAGGTTACACTCGGATCATCTGTGAAACACCTGCACAAAAAGCCCCCCGGACACGACCAGTTCTTCAAGAACTGTGGTGACCCTATGCATCCTTGTGACTCAAAGTCTGAGCTTAGCTGCCCCCATGTGCACCTTGAGCTCGTTAGCCATTCCTCCCTGGTTGGGGGTGTTCTGAAGAGCTGTCAGTGCAGTGTGAAGCTCTTAGCCCCACTGAGCACGTTACAATCTGCTGATTGCCTGTGCCCTGCAAGCCATCCAGGATCTTGACTAAGCTCCCTGAAGCATGTAGTGCTGTGAAACAAAAACCTCTACCAGCATTTTTCCCAACTATCTGTAGGAATCGTGTGCAGCACCAAGGAGTGTTGCTGACTAGTGGCATTTCCCACTTTACTGCCATTTCTTGGTAGGGGAAGGCACCAGCAGGGTAGTAAATACGTTTCAGCAACCAATAATGGCAGTATGTCCCTGATCCAAACATCTGAACTGCAGGGGAAGAGGGCTCTCTACAGCTCACCAGCTTTGACACTTTACTTCTTGACACAGCGGTCTTCAAAAAACTAAAACTCGATTTGGACCTTCTCAAGCTGTGCACAGAGAGTCTGGAATTCTATCCCACCTACATTCCGGACAAAACTCTCTCTTGCAGCTTCTAAAAATGAGAACTCAAACAACTCCTTCTTAACTCTTACTTCCCCTCCTCCTTCAGCTAATCCCTCACATATATGTCCAGGTAGGAGACATCCCTGGGCTTGTGATACTTCAATCAGGTGATTAGCCACGCTCTGAAAATTCATATAACATAACAATACACACATCCTGTACATAATTTGATGTTTTTTTCTCATGCTGCAGGTACTTTTCGATGGTTATCACTTGATTTCATGCTTATTAGCTTAGTGACTTTTACACTGTGATTCATATTGATCTGTTTATAGACTGTTCTATCTCTATGTAAATCCCTCTTCTGCTCTTGAGCCTTGCACTCACTGTATAAAAGCATCAAATAAATAAATATGGGACTTCCAACAGGGTGTCCTACCCGTAGAGAAAATAACAAATCGTAGCCACGCATAGTGAAACAAAGGAAGGTCCTTCAGTCTCCAGAGGTTAAAAACTCTCCTGAAACATGTATGGTAGAGACCCAATTCTCCCCAATGCCCCCTCCAGTAGAAGACAGAGAGCCACCCTGTTCAGGGCTGAGAAGTATTATGAACTGCCCTGATGTCAGTGTCACTAAGTAGGAACCCTTTCATTCCAAATTCACTGTAAAGCATCATTTGTCATTCCCTTTTGTATACTAGAGTATTGATTAATGTATCCACGTTTTGTGTACAGTATCTTGCTGTAGGCGTAGAAATAAGTGATTTCTCTAAAAAAAGGATAAATCACCATATGAACAATCATTTATTAAATTCTATATGATGTGTCATGGAAATCTGAGCCTCTAGCACACATCACCTACCTGAGTAACACTTGAAACACCGTGCTTCGCTAGCCGGAGGATGAAGTGCTAAAGGGAGGATCTCGTGCTCAGCTGGAGGCCCATGTCATCTGAGGTGCAAGGCCTCCAGCGAGACAAGTGGAGCTGAGTTACCTCTGTTTGCCAAGGGAAGCCAGAACCAGTTCCCTCATGAGAGGTAAAATGAGTGGGGAGACTTGAGACTACAATTAAAACTAATTTTGACTAATGAAATTGTAAGCTTTTCAGTGCTGGCGGGCTTAACAGTGAAGGGCAATAGACGGGTCTTGGTGATAACTGGTTTTATTGTGCTAAGTAAATAGTCCGAACAAGTCTTTCTCAGGACTGGGGTTCTCCTGGGAGATCTACTTCGGGACCTCCGTCGTCGGCGGTTGTCGAGATGTGCAGTCCTCCGATAGCCGGTCAGGCTCCGTCGGGCTGTGGTATCTTCGGGGTCCGTCTTGGCCTCGCCTCCTCCCAAGGGACCAGAAAGAAAACAAACAAAGGACACTCGTGAGAGCGATGTCCGGCTAAGCCAGCCGTATCAGGTAAAAAGGGTGAGGATTCAAACCCACGCGTGCTCCCGCTCTTCTGTATCAGTGAAGGGGGCGTGATGGGGGTTATGTGCTCGGAATGGGAAAACAGGGACCCAGGGATGTCTCTTAAGGTACCGTAGGACCTCCCTTTCGTCCCACCCAGCCCCTGAGACGATTACGCACCTGCACGAGCCACGCACCTCCCCCGGGTGAGTGGCTGGGCGACACGTGGGGTCGTTGGCCTCCTGGCGTCTCCACGTCCGTCAAGGCTCCTCGTCCTCCGCCTAGCGCGTCTTCCGTCTCCTTCGATCCTCTCTCTCGCCGTCCTCTCTCCTCTGCCTCACTCCAGGTGTACAAACACACCTCGTTGTCCCGGACTTCCTCTTTTGACGGCGTACCTTCGCTCCGTGACTCCGCCCACTCATTGGCTCCTTGATAGTTAAAGGGCCAGTCTCTCTCCGCCTCCTATATCACAGCAAAGTCTTCCCCTGACCCTTGATAGTCTGTCTGCTGAGGGATAGAAGAGGGGTTAATGCAAGCACTTTGCAGAGACTCTCGCACTCGCATAGGTCCCGAACTCTGAACGGGGAGCCAAGCCACGGGCGCCCCGTTACATTCCTCCCCCCTAGGACGCTCACGTTCGGGGAGCGGATGGCGGGACAGGAAATCCGCACCCACATTTTCAGTCCCCTTCTTGTGCCGCACCGTGAAGGAATACGGTTGGAGGGACAGAAACCAACGCATAACACGTGCGTTATTGGATTTGTTTCTGGCCATCCAAAGGAGGGGGGCATGATCAGTGAACAGGGTAAACGGATGCCCCTCCAGATAGTATGAGAGATTTTCCACCGCCCACTTCACTGCCAAACATTCCTTTTCTATGGTGGCATAGCGCAATTCGCGTGGAAACAATTTCCTGCTAACGTAAAGAATGGGGTGATCCCTACCGTCCTGTCCCAACTGAGAGAGTACCGCCCCTATGCCATATTCTGAAGCATCAGTATGCAGGGTGAATGGCTTCGCGAAATCAGGGGACGTTAGCACCGGGGTGGAGGTGATGACATGTTTGAGGTGGGAGAAGGCAGATAACATGGCCTCAGTGGGTTGGATGGATGTTGAGGACTTACCGGGGTGTCGCAAGGCATCCGAGAGGGGCGCCGCCAAATGAGAGAACTGGGGAATAAAGCAACGATAATACCCCACCAGACCCAGGAACGCCCTCAACTGTTTTCGGTTGGCTGGGAACGGGGTGTCTGATATCGCTCTGATCTTCTCAATCTGGGGCTCAATAAGCCCGTGGCCCAAGACATATCCCAGGTATTTTACCTTTTGGTAGGCGACTTTGGATTTTTTTGCAATTATCTTTAGACCTGCCCTTTCTAGGGCCAAAAACACCTCATGTACATGGCGTAGATGATCAGACCAGGACGGACTATGGATGACTATGTCGTCGAGGTAAGCCGATGCAAACTGTGAAACGTCTTTCAGCACGGAGTTCATGAGGCGCTGGAAGGTGGCAGGGGCTCCATGCAGTCCAAAGGGGAGGACCGTAAATTCATAATGGCCTTCATGGGTACTGAAGGCAGTTTTCCGTCGGTCTTCTTCCTTTAAGGGCACTTGCCAATATCCCTTGGTGAGATCGAGTGTTGTAATATATTGGGCATCCCCTAGACGCTCGATTAATTCATCGACTCTCGGGAGTGGGTAGGCATCCAAACAGGAGATCTCGTTCAGTGCTCTAAAGTCCATACAGAACCTGCGCGAGCCATCTGGCTTGGGGACCATAACTATAGGGCTAGACCAATTGCTCTTGGACGGTCGGATGACACCCAGGTCTAACATATCTTCCACTTCTTTCTGTATCGCTCTTCTCCTAGATTCTGGGACTCGGTAGGGTCTGATTTTTACCGTTTTCCCTGGCGCCGTTTCGATACTGTGTTCGGCCATGGAGGTTCTTCCGGGTAGATTGGAGAAGAGCGAGTCATGGCTTATTAATAAGGTGTTTAGTTCCTCCTTCTGGCTATACGTCAGCTCTTCGTTGATCAGCAGTTCCTCTCTGGTGGAGCGCCCTGCTCCTGGGGCAACCACATGGACCTTGGATGGAGCCGGTCCCAACCACTTCTTTAGAATATTGATATGATAAACCTGAGTTTTATGGGGCCCCGTCTGAAGGCGATAACTGGTGGTGCCTATAGTGCCGACTATTTTGTGGGGGCCTACCCATTCGGCTCGAAATTTCTGGGTAGATGACGGAAGGAGTATCAGGGCCCAGTCATTGATTCGTAGCCGTCTCCATTTCTTTCCTTTGTCATAACAGGTTTTTTGGCGCTTCTGTTCCGTTTCCAGATGGGTATAAGCCAGGTCTCGTAGTTTTCCCAGTCTGGACTTCAGACTTTGTGCGTACTCTAGGGTGGTAGCCGTCTCTTCAGGTAGTTCGTTCTCCCAGGCGTCCTTCGTCATCTCCATCAATGATCGGGGTTGTCTCCCATATAACAGTTCAAAGGAAGACACTCCAAGGCTACTCTGTCGCTGGCCTCTGATGACGTACAGAGCTAGGGGCAAGAGGTGGTCCCATTCCGCTCCGCTAACCTCCAGCATTTTCCGCAGCGTTGTTTTGAGAGTACGATTATACCTTTCCACAAGGCCATCCGTTTGCGGATGGTACACCGAAGTGCGGATCTGGTTTATATCGAGGTTTTTACATACTTCTCGCATAAGTTTGGACACGAACGGGGTGCCTTGGTCCGTAAGGATTTCTTTCGGAAACCCGACTCGGCTGAACACTTCGATCATCTTATCTGCCACTTGTTTGGTGGTCGTAGCGGTTAGTGGGAAGGCCTCTGGAAACCTAGTCGCATAGTCAACCATGACCAACACATACTGGTACCCCTTTCTAGTCTTCGGGAGGGGGCCAATGATGTCCATGTCTACCCTTTCGAAGGGTTTCCCTATGATGGGAAGGGGTTGTAGGGGAACCTGCGGGGGCTTGGTCATGTTTTTCCGCTGACAAATGCTACACTCCTGACAGTACACTGCAGTGTCTTTGTACATGCCCGGCCAGTAAAAGTGTCTGAGGATGTTTTGAGTGTTTTTTTCCCCCCCTGTGTGTCCCGCTAACAAGTGGCTATGTGCAAAGAAGAGCACCTGACTACGGAAAGACACGGGTACCAGCAGCTGTGCTTCCTCATTGGGGTTCCCCTCCCGGTACAACAGGTCATGTTTAATGGCAAAACGGGGAAACCTGTCTGGATCATGTCCCTGACCCTGATGGGCCTGTTCCCATGCGTTAAAAAGAGTGGGATCATTTGCCTGCGCATATCGGAAGCTCCGGTTTAATAACCACGGTTCAGGGGTGAGCATGGCAGGACAGGGGTTACTGGGACCGTTCTCTGGAGATCGGGTTCTAGGGAGATCGTCTGTGCTAGTCTTAAACAGGGACAAAAACCGAGGGTTGTCTGTGCCTATGATAAGGTCCTCGGGCAAAGATGCAAGCACTCCCACCCGCACCGTCTGCGTATCTCCTTTTCTTATGTATATGGGTATGTTGGCCACGGGGTAGGGTCGTACGTCCCCATGGACACACCGAATGCTCACCATTTGCCTGGGGATATACTGGGATAGGGTGACATGCTTAGTCTGAATCACTGACTGTCTACACCCCGAGTCGAGTAAGGCTGAAATGGAGGTCCCGTTTACCCTGACACTTACTCTGTACGTGCCTCCCATCTCTGCGGAGAAGAGAACCGGTTTTGGGAGATATCCGACTTCCATAGGTTCGTCCGGGGGTCTTCTCTTGGGGCAGTGTCTTGCGATATGCCCCCAGTTCCCACAGTCGAAACACTGGGGCCCAGCTGTTCCCTGAGTCAAGGGTTGCCAGGGCCGGGGCTTAGAAAGATCGCCCTGTCGTAGCGGCTTTTTCTCAGTTTTGAGAGCTTGTCTCTGCGGTTTTTCCTGCTCCCATCCTGGATTCCGGGGCTGTGCCCTTGCGAAGGAAGAGGCCATGTCGATGGCTTGTGCAGCCGTAAGGTTGTGGTGCTGCCTTAGCCATCTCTGAGTGGGGTAGGGGAGAGCCTCAAGATACTGCTCCAGATAGATTCGGTCCATTATTTCTTCCTTTGAGCTTACAGTGGGAGTCAGCCACTTGTCAGCAGCCATTCTGAGGCGTACGAACAGGGTTCGGGGGTTCTCCCCAGGGGCACCCCGCTCCTTCCGGAAACGCAAGCGATACGCCTCTGCATCTAGTCCCAGATGTTCCAATATGATTCTTTTCACCTCCTGATACGGCGTATCCCCTGTGGGATTAGCCACCTGGTAGGCGGACTGTGCCTCCCCCACCAGGAGCCAGAAAGAACGGCCATTTCACCACCGGCCAACCACAGGCCCTGGCGGCGCGTTCAAAATTAAGGAGGAACGCGTCCGGATCCTCCCCCGGTTGGTATTTCTGAAGAGCTATGGCGGCCGATCCATGTGGGATGACTCTCTCGGCACTGCCGCTGTGTTGGACGGGATCCACCCAGGGGGCCGAGGACCGCGTGGTCAGAGCCTCCTTTAATAGTTCTCTATCTGCTTGTGCGGCTGTGAGCTGCTGTTCTGCCACCCATTCTAGTCTTTCTTGCCCTTTTGGGAGCTGTTCAATCACTGTTTCCATCTTCTGTGTGCAGACGGCGTCTATGCCCGCATTCTCCACCACTGTAAGCTTTTCAGTGCTGGCGGGCTTAACAGTGAAGGGCAATAGACGGGTCTTGGTGATAACTGGTTTTATTGTGCTAAGTAAATAGTCTGAACAAGTCTTTCTCAGGACTGGGGTTCTCCTGGGAGATCTACTTCGGGACCTCCGTCGTCGGCGGTTGTCGAGATGTGCAGTCCTCCGATAGCCGGTCAGGCTCTGTCGGGCTGTGGTATCTTCGGGGTCCGTCTTGGCCTCGCCTCCTCCCAAGGGACCAGAAAGAAAACAAACAAAGGACACTCGTGAGAGCGATGTCCGGCTAAGCCAGCCGTATCAGGGAAAGGGGGTGAGGATTCAAACCCACGCGTGCTCCCGCTCTTCTGTATCAGTGAAGGGGGCGTGATGGGGGTTATGTGCTCGGAATGGGAAAACAGGCACCCAGGGATGTCTCTTAAGGTACCGTAGGACCTCCCTTTCGTCCCACCCAGCCCCTGAGACGATTACGCACCTGCACGAGCCACGCACCTCCCCCGGGTGAGTGGCTGGGCGACATGTGGGGTCGTTGGCCTCCTGGCGTCTCCACGTCCGTCAAGGCTCCTCGTCCTCCGCCTAGCGCGTCTTCCGTCTCCTTCGATCCTCTCTCTCGCCGTCCTCTCTCCTCTGCCTCACTCCAGGTGTACAAACACACCTCGTCGTCCCGGACTTCCTCTTTTGACGGCGTACCTTCGCTCCGTGACTCCGCCCACTCATTGGCTCCTTGATAGTTAAAGGGCCAGTCTCTCTCCGCCTCCTGTATCACAGCAAAGTCTTCCCCTGACCTTGATAGTCTGTCTGCTGAGGGATAGAAGAGGGGTTAATGCAAGCACTTTGCAGAGACTCTCGCACTCACATAGGTCCCGAACTCTGAACGGGGAGCCAAGCCACGGGCGCCCCGTTACAGAAATGTAGTTAAAAAAGTTAAAGTTAATGCAAAGTTAATGCAGAGGTTTAAAATTAATTGCAAGCTGGGGTTACTGCAGAAAGATGGAAAGACTGTTAATTCTCATTTTAAAAGTGAATGTCAACAGGGAAAGTTACGATAATGAGATGAAATTATAATGCTGATTCAGAGAATAAAGAGAACAGGCCACACCTACTGGAGATTTTTGTCCTGTTTCTCAAAGTAGTATGTCTTCTATTTTGTCTAACCAGCTGGGCTGCAAGGTCCTCAATACCTGAACGGCTCAAAGCGACCTTGATGCGTGCTTCGTACTACTTTGCTCGCTTCTTGTCCTCTTGAATAGAGTCCATCTCATCTCCACGCTTTGCTGTATGGCTTCATCCTCTTTCTGGCCAGGTCGCACTAGGCATTCGCCAAAAAGAAAGAACAAGCACACAAAGCCCTGATTCTGACAAACATTGCTCTGTGCTGATGCAACAATTTCCCCCGATGTCCAGATGAAATATAATCTTTTGACAAGAGGAACAGTATCAGGGCTTAAGTGGATGTCAGAGCATGGCAAAAGGTGCCCTGTGTACACAATCATTAACTCTGGTCAACCACCAAAAGGAACAGGTCCCTGGCTCTTCACCACATAGAAAGAGTGGCAGCAGACACGAAGAACTGAACTTGTATTTCAATAGGAGGGCGTACTTCTATTATATGGGGGCACTGCAATTTCAAGCCAGTTATCATTGCAGGACCACAGTTGGCCACATAACATGAGTTTAAGGAAAGACCGAACAGATACATCAACCATCAGTAGTTCAATGCTCTGCAGGGCTACAGACAAGTCTGTAACAAGCATAAACAGGTTTAGGTACTGTGTCCTCTGGAAGGGCTCATGCCTGGCTAGCAATGAGTTTAGATTCTCCAAGATGGGCGTCAGGACACTATTGGGGGATTCTGTGTGGGGGAAGGCACACTCAAAAGGCAACCTGGAGATAACCTCCAACTTATACTGCACTCACCTAACACCACACAGGAACACAGCATGAGTTAGAAGAAGGCACTTGTTACAATTGCAGCATACATACATGGTACTGAACGAAACTAGTTAAGGGGAAATCATTAGTTAAGGGAGTCTAGCATATTTTACAGAGTGGAAGTCAACAGACTCCTCTCCTGAAGATATCAAGGATACCAGAAAAAACCCTGTCCCGCTCACTAGTCATAGCTGCCACCAGCTAGCTGCCTGTCCGCCTTTAGACTGGTGAGGGGGCACTGTGCCAATACCCCAGCGGGCTTCAAAACAACAAGAAGCACGTCCAGTGAGATCCAAGATAGGATCCCCCCCCCCCCCCCCTAAAAAACCTAATCCCGTTAGCTCTGAAATGTTATGTGTTTTGGCGAAGAAACTACGCCAGCAGTGTTTTAACAAGGCGCAGTTTTCCTGTTGTTTTCAAGCAATCTATGATTTGTGCACTCTTATATAATTGGCACACATTGTTACCCTCGCCATCAGACCCAGCTTCCCGCTCAAACCGTTCTTCTAATTCTTAGCCCTTGAAAAAAAATCTTCCTGTTTGGGAAAAAAAAAGCGAAATGCTGGCACGCGCGCAAGTATTTCAGCGTCCAAATTGTCGAAGCATCCAGAAGTTTCCTTCAAGCTTGTCTGGCTCCCCCTTCCTGGCTCCTGCTGGCTGCAGCTACCGAAGCAGACAGGCCCTGACCGCCGGCCAGCTCCTCGCACGGCATCGTGGAGCTATTTCAATGGGGGGGGGGGGGGAGCTTGGCACACATTTAGTGCCTGGACATGGTGCTTGCTTATATTTAAAAGGGTTAACCTTCAATATTATCTTCAACTCTGTACTCCCCAGCGTCGCAGCTCCCCGGGCCGCCGTATAAGCATTCTTCCATTCTGACAGAAGACGGGAGCACTCTAGCACAGCAGAATAACTTCCCAAATTTGGAATCCTTGCAGTTTGCGCGGCCGCATCCCCACCCCGTGCACCCACTGACTGCCTCTGACGTATTGCGGGGTTTCATTTTCTCCTCGCTCACTAGGATTAGATGTGAATTTGCACAGTGTGCACGCGCCTCCCACCCCCCCCCATCTGTGCTCATTTTGTCTTCATACGTCAGTACTAAGTTTTTTTTTTATTTTAATTTATTTTTGCGACCAGGGCTTCTTTGCTTGGTTCCCAAGCTTCTACGCACTCTGCGGGTCACTAGTTTCGTGGAATGTGGGTGCAGCAGCCCCCCTGGAGAAGCTGTTTCCACTTTGAAAGACTCCTTGTCCTTCAGGACAGGTCATGGAAGGGTCAAAGGAGGAATTGACAATGGTTTTATTTGTCTGTTGTACCTTTCCCTGCCTGGAACCAACCAAAGGAATTTACTGCCCAGCCTGATGGTCAGAGGCCAAAAAAAACTGGAAGAGGGGAGTGGGAGCGTGGGGGGCTGGGCTGCTCGACTTTCTCCTTATGCCTTGAGTGAGAAGAGACCTTTGAGTTCTGTCTGTGGTCAGACAGGGTGTGGGCCTTGAATACTGAGTAGGGAATATATTTATTCACTAAAACTACTGACAGGTAAGTATGTATAGAGTTTCCATACTTTACTCCATAAATATGCATTGACGATTTAAATATCTCCATGGTACGTAGATGTGGAGTCAAGAATAGTAAATCTGTACTTCCCTATAGGCACGTACTTTTCGCTATTGTGGTCCCCAATATTTTGCCAACAATATTAACGTATCATGATATTCCTGTACACAGTATTCCAGGCACAGCCCTTGTATAGGAATTTAGTGGCATATTTACAAGCCCCTTGCGGTGCCGGTGCCTCACTTTTTGTGATGCACAGGTGGTGCAATTTGCTGCTCCATATTTACAAGACACGTAAAGCCACCGTGCGTGGCTTTTCGTGTCCTTCTAAATATGTTCCCCTTTCACGCAGCACTCTGCGTGAAAGGGGCGTTCAATGGGTGTTGCTGTGGATGTTCCCACGCAACACCCATGAATTCTGTAGCATTCCCAGATTTAGAAGGTTTCTTAAACCTGGGAATGCCTCAGAATCCTAGAGGCGCAATGAGTAGAAATACTTTTATTTCTCCTCGTTTTTTCCTCTTTCTATGCATGCTGCATTCTGCAGCACGCATATAGCGAGGAAAACACCTCTTGCGATTGTTTTTGCGCAGGAAGGTGTTTCTTCTTCATAAAAACAATCATCCTCGCAACAGAGGCACCCTGGCACCACATGGTGCAAGGGTGCCTGCATTGGCACACGACAGCCAGTTGTGCGCCAGCGCAGGAGAGAGTAAAATATCTGTTATAATGTAAATATGACACACCCCTGTGCTCTGAATGTAACACAGCACGGTGCAGCCAAATGGCTAGCGGCACCAAGCTGCGTTACTTTCTCGTAAATAAGGCCCTCATAATTCCTTTTCCCCTTGCCCAATCTTCCCTACTTTCATAGAGTTCCTCCTGAATTGCACTTCAAATGTCCACAGTGTCATGTACCTGGGGTCATATAACTAGCTCCAGAGAAAGTGCTCTTCCGGAGATGCTATTACTGTTTCTTTGCAGAGGACAGCATCTTAGGGGATCATTGACCTAATTTGGATATTTGCTTCTTCTTACTCAAGTTAGCCATAGCAGACCATGGTGCACATCTTGTTTGCTCTGTAGCTGAGGAAGTGGCTCTATGTCATAGACTGAATGGTTATGTACTTCTCCAACCCTGTATGCAAGCCTCAAAGATATGTAGGTTAGGTATGTGTCTGGGAGATACGCTACCAATACGTAGGGTCCCTTTCAGGACAAAATTGCCTCGACAAGTGTTCAGGAGGCCAAAAATGTAGTGGTATTTTTGACGATTTTCGATGTTCACATTTAACCAAAGCCTTATGCATCGTATGTCTTCCTTGCTTTATGATCTGGGACGTTCTAAGACCCAAGCAAAGCTCTGCCTGTATCATTCGGATTTTGAAAGAAAAGATATTGGCAGTGGTACATAGTGAGCATAGTAAGGAAACTCCATTTGTTTATTGTCTATTTATTTATTGTCATTGGTCTCCCATTCATTTTAGTCCCTCAGTTTGGTGATACTTGGTTTTGGCAATCCAGATAGGTTTCCTGTTTGTTATTTATTGAGAAGTCCCCTTTCTCTTTTTATGCCGTGTTCTTTTGTAGCACTTGGACACCTGTTGAAGTTATCATAATTTCTCTGACTCAGTCGTACAGTACTAGTCCAGTGTGTCAGTATTTTATTTACCTATTGGTATAGTATCATATCAATGATAGCCAGAGATGTTAATTTTGTGCACCATGTCTCCTGTAGTGTAACTTAGGTGGTACTGTTGAGTAAGTATGATGGTACATACTTGCCTACATGCAGTGCTTAATTTGAGCTGGTGGTTGCTGATGGGGCCACCAACACTTATTTTTGGGGACCAGCACTTCTTTTTCCCCATCAGACATTTAGCGAGTGCAAAAGAGGGAAAAATAAAATGATCACAAAGGGAGAAAGCAGGAACCTGCAAGAGTGAGATAAAGTGGCAGGAAGTGTCTGGCAGCAGATTAAAGACTACCATCCTTGGTATTTGGGGCAACAACATTTACTTGCACAATCTGCTGGCTTCTGAGCAGAGCTTCAGGCACCAGCACAAATTAAGCACTGCCTACTTGCCACTTCATGGAGTGAGGTAACTGTCGGAGAACAAACATGTGTAATGTCTAGCTAATCTTAGATGTATCTGGATGGGGTGGGAACGTCACATTAGTGTAAGGCCCTGATTATGAGTTAGACGGTCTTCTTGTAGGACCACCACAATTGTGGTTCCACAAAGAGCGCCAAGCCCGTGGTGAACACATCCACCGGATTCCGAGTTGAATCCAGGGCTGGCGGTGCGGCGGCAGTGTCACCGAGTTAGAGATGTTTGTCTCATAGGAGAGTCTAAACATTATACCGCCTTCGTGACAGTGCCTACAGTGCATTTGTGAATGGTGTGGCATGCACCATGCATGCATGACTGTGGGTGTGAGTGTTTGATTGGTTCAGATGCTCCGTCCATCACCATCCCCTTTTGTACCGCTTTTGGCCGCCATAAGTGTGGCAGGGTATGCTCAGACGTGAGTCCCTTGCTCACTTTGCCACTGGATTCAAGCAAGCCGGGCTGAAGACGGCTGGAATGCCAGAAACCGGTCCTCGGAACCTTGTTTCCGGTCCAGGGAAGGCATGGCTTGGCAGTTCGGGCTGGACTGTTCCCATGAGGCACAGGGTCAGACTGATTTGCATATAGCCATGTCTGAACTGGGGTGGCAGAGTGGGCTAAAGAACGGTGATGGATTAAACCCAGATCTTTTGACTGGGTGTGAGTGTTTGATTGGTTCAGATGCTCCGTCCATCACCAACCCCCCTTGTGTGCATTTTGGGGGACGCATCATGACCCCCCTCACGCACCTCTATGGGCAGGTTTGCCCTGGGGGCCACGTTGGGGGCCCCTTTCCATGCCTTTCCATCAAGCATTTCATGGTGGGGTCCCTGCCATGAAATGCTTGGTGGAAAGGTAGGTCGGAAACTGCTGAGCGGTGCCGGCATCAGCGTTGCCGTGATTCCTGCTTGCTTTCCATACAGCAGCGGGATTCTGGATCCTGGCGGTGGAGGCGGCCTTGTGGTGGTCCCACCACCACCATCGTAATATGGCAGTCCTACCGCTAGGATAGTGGCGGTCAGACAGCCACCGCAAGTGTGGCAATCCTAGGACCGCCTTCCTTGTAATAAGGCCCTAAATGTTACCTCTACCCGTCATCATTCTTTCAAGCTGGGCTTGACCCATACATATGAGAACTGTCCCTGATCCATTGCCAGGTTCATGAGTATTCTGTTGTTGTCTCGATGAGTCTTTCTATGTGGGAGGGTATGCAGTGATGTGCTTCTGAGTTTTCTTTTCCATAGCCACTTAAGCTGCACCTCACCAATGAAGTCCGAAAGGTTAAACGTATCTGGGTTTGTTTGTGATATTGTACAGAGGAAATGTGGCCTGACAGTTTGAGCAGCGCTGCTTCTCTGCGGGTGGGGTGAACACTTGTCTTCATACTGTTGCCCCATTTTATTTAGCACAAGTGAGCTGTAAACTGACTTGGAACGATGCCTTGAGCCAAGACCTCTTTTAAGAACAGTTAGACTAAGAATTCCCATTCATCACTTTATGTGTGGTGTGGCTCACTGGTTAGAGGCGGCAGACCTGGAAGCAGAGGACGGCCCGGGACGAGGGTTCTATCCCCGACGCGGCAGGGTCGTGGACCAGGGTCAGCGGACTCGATAATTCTCGTCTCGTTGCCTACTCTAACCAGGGATCACACTCGGCAACTCTGGGCATTAGCTTGCCTCATCTCCACAACGGCCCCCCACATACGCCGGGGATGCCTGGTTTCACCTTGGAGATACCCAGTAGGGACCATCTCACAGGGAAAGCCAGGACGGGTTCCCCAGCGGTCTTCAGCGCAGAGATACTCCTTCGGGAGTCGATTCTAGCGCTTTAGAAACCCACAATTAAATTAAATTATCTGTCTCATTGTTATTATGTGAAAAGAGTAGTAGTTTTGGTACCCACTTTTTGTTTTTAAGGATTAACAAATTAGCAGATGGGGGTGGAAAATGTTTGCTGTGGCTTCTTAGTCAAGTTACCAATAATCAACGGATGACCAGAGCCTTACACACCTGCCCATCAGCAAACATTCCCAAATTAAACCTGTTGAACACAAGTCCTGTTTTTAAAAAAAAATGTATATAGCGGGAACTAGATCGGAAGGTATCAGAGCGCTTTACATGAGCGCCAGCTGCGTTACACAAGGACACGTTGATTTTTTGTGAGCAATGGGAGATTAAGTGATTTGCCCAGAATCACAGGATGTTGAGTCCCCCAGCTTCTAGGTTGACCGCCATAGCCGTTATTCCACATCCTCTCACCTTGTTTATAGAGTTTGATAATTAACAAAAGTTGGATATTGACACTGACTTCAAATGGTTATTCATTTACCAATCTTCTGTGTGAAATGGCGTAAAGTCAAGAGGTAGCGGGAAGCAACGTAAATGGTGGGAAGAGAAACTGTCAGATATTTCCCGCGTATGATATATGAAGGTACAGTTCAGCCGGAGATACTACAGGCTCCAGCATTTCGTGGTTTGAGGTAGAATGAAAAGATGTATGCAGAACAAATACGTTTGGACACGTTTCAAAATACATAGCAATCTACAAGCCAGCGATAGATCGAATTTAGGCTACTGGACCGTACTAAAAAGGAAAGAATAAATGTTTAAAGTGGAAAAGGAGGTGAATGCAGTTAAAGAAAACAGCGCCCTAGAATGTTGCAGGTTTTCATCCAAGGGGCAGGTGATCCCAGGAACCAGGGAAACTTTCCAGAGGTATTTCTGGAAACAGTTTAATATTATTCTGTACCCTGAGAGCTAGAGATTTGGTAAAGTTCAAAGAAAAAAAGATGATATAGGTGTGATTGTAATAGTTTCCATGGGATAAACTGAGTAAAATCAATAGTCGCCATACTGCTGTTCATAGTCACCATACAGCTGTGCCTTGTCGCATTGTAATTCATTTAAAGAGTTTTAAGGAATGGAAGGCCCCTTTACTGCAACACTGCTCACTACATTTGGCAGATTGGCGGTGTACTAGTATACTCGTGCAGTGGCCTTATAATCCCAACATACAAATGTAGCAGGCAGTAGTTTCAATATCATACCAATGGATTTCATAAATATATACATTTGAGGTTTTTCAACTTTGGGTACAGGTCTTGTAGTAATGACTGTGGTTGAAAAAATCCATGTGGCTTCCAGACAGAGGTAACAGTGTTCTTCTGTGGATATCCGCATATGCTTTCATAAGCTGGATAGAGCCCTCCACCTTTGAAAATTAAATGAATCCCAGCAGTACTACAGAGGCTGATTCATGCTTTTTATCTAAGTGAGTAAAAAGTACTCTTGAAATAACCCTAACTCGAGGCACACTAACTTATGGTGGTGTTCTCAGAGTTGTGTTTTGACTCCATATCATATTTTTTGACAGATCTTCAAAAATGGATTTTCACCTAGATGAATTGGGCATTCTGTTTCAAATAATAATGTCAATTAAGACTTCACAAATGACATAATAAACGTAAGCAGTGATAAAGTTACATCGAATGTAACACTTATCTGTTATAATGAAGAGAGGCGTGCGCGAACGTAGAAAACCCTAACCTGAATCTGGAATGTAGACACACCCCAGTACCCATGTGTTCTATCGCTAGTAGTCTTGTGTCCTCCGTTTATACTCTTGGTGGCATGTAACAACACCCTAGCTACACAGGTCTGTCGTGTGTGCTACTAATGCTCAATTGGTGGTCATGTAGCTTTTACACAGACCTGGACAATGTATGCTCTTTTCACACTGGTGAACCAAGAAGGGCTGAACCTGAGCAAGTTTGCATCTTCAGTACACCATCGTTTTAATGCTTCCCCAAGTCTAGCATTGCATGCAACGGTCTCCCACAGCCCAGTACCACCCCGCCAGCTCACTCATTCTCAGTGGTTCCCGCTCTGCTCCCCTTCCATCCTGCTTCCTAAAGATCTCAGCCGCCTGCACTCACTCCCCGCAGTTACCTCAGAGCCTCGCGTCTGCTCCACAGAAGTCGCCACGGCTCTTACCTCAAAAATTGGTCAGCTTACCTCCTCACTGCATCATGGCTGCTCCCAAGGCACCATTGACCTGCAGCTGGAAAATGGGCATTTGAACTAATAATCCCGCTTAACTGAAAACAAAAAATGATGGACATGTAGTTTGCATGTTGTTAACTTTAAAACAACTAATACTATTTTTGGGGGGCTACTTCTCAGTTTCTCATGAGGTCTTTTTCCCTAGGTTGTTTTCATGAAGCTTGGTCTATGACATGAACAAGAGGCACACCTTAGTATCATCTGATTAAATCAATTTAGTGAATGTTAGATGTATTATGTTTGACGCCAAATAATTGATTGCACCAAGCATATACCCTAAAAACGTTGCTTATTATTAGCCAAACAAAGGAACCATCCACATTAAGATTGTTTAGTGTTTTTGGGCTTACTTTTTAAATTATTTTTGTTCAGGCTTGCACAGTGTTTCCAGATTGTATGTGGTGTAATTCGATGTGTACGAAGCTTATCAGGTCTCTTTTCTTCTTTTTCGTCAATAGTTTTCTCCAGTATTTATAACACGTAAAACCAAGCTACAGATATGAAAATGCAAAGATAAGAAGAAGTAAAAGCAGTACTAGTGAAATCCCAACACCTGACTTAGATCAATTTGAGACCGTTGTTGGTATGATTCAGTCATTCGTTCACAAGGAGATAAGGATTTCCTTAGTGCCCTGTTTAGCCAGTACGTGTGTATCGATAAAAGTGATGAAACTGCTGTATGGTCAGTCTGCTCTGGTACTATGCCCTTCCGATAGGGCACTCAAGATGGCTGATATGCTCAAGGACAGGACCCCATGGCTGACTCTGGATCTGCTGCTACACTAGATAGTAAGGAAGTGATGGGATGGAATGGCAGTAGAGTCTCTGAGGTGTGTGTTTCAAGCAGTTCTTGTTGATTCTCCTACTTTAACCGCATGCGTGCGGGCGGAATTCCGCCCGTACGCTGGGTTTTTAAAAAGCGCACTTTACGTGACGAGCTGGGCTCGTCATGAGCGTGCGAGGAGGCTACGCCATGACGAGCCCAGCTCGTCATGAGCGTCGAAGGGGTTAAGGCCAGTTTTGAACACCTATAGCCCAAAAACTTTTAGATGTACTCCAAAAGATGTATGCTGAGCCTCCAAAGCCAGGAGATTTCTTGGTGGACTGGTTGTATCCGTTTTGGTTTGACTTGTCCGTTAAGCATTTTCGTCAAGTACAAAGAGCAATGTTTATCCATTATTTTCTCAAAAGAGGATTGTAGTACCAAGCCTACACAAACCTGAGGAAAAGTGTTCTTCTGATCACCATCATTTGTACCGGGACTCCATTGCTTTTTCATTGCCACCTCGTGTCAAACACTTCCACACGACCCACCTGGTCGTTTTTGCTGATACCTAAGGAAAATCTAAACTGACACGACAAAAACCATCTTGTAGCCTGCATCTCTGCCAGGAACTGTCACACACCCAGCCCACCTGTTCTTTGCAGTTCAACAGAAAGCCACGAGACATCCACGCCCTGTGTAAACAAGCCTGTTTTCCATCTCCTGCTCCCAGCCTGGTAAACATCCTTGACACCGTGATCAGGTTATCTAGACAATGGTCTGACTGTGGGGCCCTGATCAGGATGAATAAACAATGACTTGAAGGACCGGGCTTTGATCAAGGCAATTGAACAATGACCTGAAAACGGAGCCTTGATCAAAGCCGAGTGAACAATGATCTGTGTACCAAGCCTTGACCAGGTCACTAACTACAAACATCATCTGGATCTGGTTATCAACTGTAAACACTGCCCTGATTAAACAATGGTCTGACAGCCAAAAGACTGGGATGGAAAATGTATAAAAGGCTTGTAAGCTACAGAGTGAAGTAGCAGCCTCCTCTGTCTTGTCTCTGACTAGCTTGGGACTCTGTTCCATAGCCCAGGCTATTGAAATAAATCTGGGTTCCTCCTGCAGATGAAGGCTCCTGTGTCTCCTTTTACTAAGTATGGAAGGTATGGAAGACTTGGGCGGTTTCCCCCGCTGCCGAGACCCAGTAATTGGGTTATCGCGGTTCTTCAAATGGCGCCTGAACAGGGACTCCACGAGCACGAAGGTCAGGCCCGGTGGATGTGAGGGGGTGCACAGAGAGACTCCGACGGAGGTACCCTACCCGAGGGATTCTTGCAATACGGTAAGCCGAACGACTCGCCTGCTGTTCCTCCCCACCCGGTCTGGGCCACTTGACCGTGTTCTCGCTGGAGTCCCCTAGCAAAAATTTTCTAGAACAGGACACAGACCTACGTCTGCAGAAGAGAACTACCCCTGTAAGGTAAGGGTGGACTGATCACCCACCAAGTCTGTATGATTCTATTATTGACTTTCGCAAAAGCCAAGCTGTTATTGACTTTTGCCAAAGCCAAGCAAGCGAGGTGAATTTAAAAAACCCGCTGGGGTCTGTTCTGTATGACTCTGCTGTTATTGACTTTTGCAAAAGCCAAGCAAGCGAGGTAAGTTTTAAAAACCCGCTGGTGTCTGTTATCTGTTTTTAAGCATGGCAGTCAGTAGTAAGTTCAAGAGATTATGTTGTTGTATGTGTAAGCAGGACTCCCAGCTGGAGGCGGCTTGTCCTCTTCCTCTAGAAGGGACCCCTGGCCATACAATGTATGTCCGCAAACGGTATATATATATATGTATGCAGTAGTCCCACTTCACATTTAATTCTACATTCCCAAACGTGTAAACAAACAACCCCACATATACCTGTAAGCTGTTTACACACAAATTCCCAGATCTATGTGTTTGTGCATACAGAGCCCAATCTACACCCATTCTATAAACATAGACCTCCTATAAGTACAGAGGCACTCAATTGTAAAAAAAAGTCCTAGTATCACCTGGTCTGCCACAAATGTAAACACCCGAACCCAAATGAAAAATATAAAAAAAAAAACGTTTTCACTTTGCTATACTGTCTTGCTTGACAAATAATTGTATACGTATACTGCTAGGTATATAGACAAGCATCCTAACTTACGTTAAGCCACGATATAACTGCAATAGGGGAAACAATCTTATTGTTGCACGTTGGTGACACTTTTCCTTAGCGCGTTGCTGCTGTCTGATCCGAAGAAAGGCCTAGAGGCTAAAAATCTTTTTCATAGAGATAATAGTTCTCAGGAACGTTGTTCTACACCAAACACAGCCTTTTTTCAAAACCCTTTTTACTGACTCAAAGTAGTGACCCCATCCACCCGCTCGAAGGTTTCTACAGAACCTGAGCGATGAAGCTTAAAAGATGACTTATATGTTTCCCCTACGCAAAACAGAGAAGAACTAGGTCAGGGTAATAATAGCTATTATTCATATCATGGGATACATCTTCATGTATGAGGAATCACTTTATGTAAATGCATCGCATGGATATTCATTTTGAATGTCCTGAGAACCGGTCATGTTCATCCTTCGAGGATCAAAGTTGAACATCAGAGTTAAGCTTTCGGTTACAACATTTTTGCGCTCTCCTCAGCCTACAATGCTTCACGCTGGGCAAAGACTCCAGCCACGTTTTTGGTGCTGCACAAGCTGGCAGCGGCAAAACTACAAGCATTGGCGGAGAGACAATTGCGATCCAGCAGGAAAGTTTGCAGAAAGCACGGCCTGACAAGCCTCTGACACATGCAAAGTCTGACCACTTCACTCTTGGACTCTCTTGCAGACTTGGAGGATAGCGAGAAATCACAACTTATCGCCTAACCCAATGGACCTACCTAGATCAGGGGAAAAGCAGCAAATCAACAAGATACACTACTAATGTAATGGAAAACATTGAAACTTCCCGACGAAATATGTTTTAATATAGAGGAGAAGCAACTTTCCACCATAGCTTTGATGGCGGCGAGACTGAGCAGTGATCCGTGTTAATAGATTTTACAACTGGGTTTCTTAAAAGAATAGAATGCCATCTATATTCATAAGTTGTGCTCTTTTTCTTTTCTGTTCAGGTTTGGTTGCTCCGCTAGTGCAGAGACAACACTAAAGTTATTCATTGATGAGCACAAGTCTATACATATGCCCTTGTTTGGGTCATCAACGTCTACTGTGGTGGTATAAACTCACTTTTACTACAGCTTCAGGGGTAGGAGAAGGGAGACGGTTCATGGTGAACTGGCTATTGTCCATTCATGTCCCAAAATGGATACTAATAGCGCAAGCCACTCCCTCCCTGGCATCAGTACACCATCGCCCGGCAGTGGTCACATGAAGGGTACCCCAACAACATGCTCCTGTGTGTATTTTTCAACACCGCAGCCTTAGAGGCCAATGAGTAGCAGTCAGCTGCACTTAAGCCCCTGGGTAATGGTTTTAGGATAGGAATACGACTTTGAGTCTATAAGGAGAGCCTAGTACAGTGCACGCTGACCTGATGGAACAGACAGGCTGTCAGCGGCTCTCTCCTCGCTGCCCATGAGCTCGGTGGTTGGCTGGCTGTCTCACCTGATTTGTCTGGCGCAAACTTGCTTTTCGCTCCTGACTGAAAGAATCTGTGGTGGTTTTTACTTTGCCTTAAAATGGGAAAAGAATGCCCGGCTTTCCTTCGGTGCAGAAATGTGCTTACTGTGCGCAAGCTTGGGCAATATTTGGAGTGTTGTTGTCATATCAACTGGAGAGCAATCAAAGAAAGGGGAGGGAGGAAGCAAGGCAATGGTCAGGGAGAGACATGAAAGGGCGGCGGGGGAGAGAACAAGGAAGGAGAAGCGAAGGACAAGAGTGGATTTTGGGGAGGGAGAGATTACATAGGAAGTCACAGGCACATTTAATTACGGAGAGCCCATCTCCCAGGTTAGTGGACAGCCTAATCACCATGGAGTAAAAGATTGCCTTCTCTTGTGTGCTGAGTAAACACACCACATTTACATCGGCTTAATGTTTACATTCCACTGGAACACAGTTGTGCTGTGATCAGGGAGGGCGGAGCAGGCGCACATTGTGCAAGAAGTAAGAGCGCGGGCCGTGAATATAGGCCTTGTCCTGCGCGACAATAGGCAGTTAGCAGAGGGCAGGACCTCGGGGAGGAGTGAGCTGCATAAACTGCAAGAGGGCAGAGTGCACAGCATCAGTCTGCTTTTATTTAATTGTGCTCTGCCCAAGACCATGTCATTTTTTGTAGTTTATTTTTTGTTAAATTCCTAAAATGCTCTTTGCTGTCTGTCAAGTGGCCACCTCACATGTATTGCTCTCTGCTTTTAAACTAAAATCACTTTGAATTCTGGGACTTGTAGTTTCACATTCGCCATTATAAAAAAGGTCCTCAAATGGAAATTGTTGATAGTTACAAAGTCAGATCTGGTTGATAGTGCCACAGACGACCTAGAGCTGGCCTGAAATGATCTTGGTGGGAAAGGAAGCAACAGAGGAGTGGTTAAAGAGTTCCACAGACAGTCATCGGTGCACATTTACTGACAGGCAGTGTGGCAGACAGACAAACTTCTTGACCAACAGTACAGTTGTAAAACTCGTATTGTTAGTTTGTATGCGCTGTCTGATTGTTGCCCTCCAAAAACCCTTTGCAGGTACTGAAAAGCAGCTTACAACACTGTACAAAAACACAAAAATACATATATATATATAAAAGGCAAGAAATAAAGCTTTGAAAGAAGGAATGACAAGACGACATTGAGAAACTGACTGATGATGTAGGGGAAGGCAATGCCCTTGCAGACCAAACAGCAAGACAGACTGCTCTAAGTAAATCAGATGGAATATTTGTGACAGGACCAGCCAGATGGGTGGTGGAAAGAGGGATGTTGGGTGTGTATATCCGAAGGGAGGCAATGGATGTTACCAGGCAGTCATGTCCCCCCAGTTGTCACTATGGCCCATGGCCCTGCCCATATCAGTGCAAAGGGAATACGAATTAGTATTCGGTGAACCAGCTAATGTATGGGGCATACCAAGTTTAAATAAATTGTCTGATGATTGAAAACCCTGTATTAACTGATTATCTGTACAGTCTAACGAACACCTTTTGTACTCTTTATCACCAGGTGCATTTGTCTCACTGCCGACGTGTGCCTCTGCCCCTCCCCTATGATCAGTAGGTGAGGGAAGGACAAGGAGACTCAGAAATAGAAACAGTCCCGACGTTTGTCCCATTCAGCGATGCCAGACTGCATTCTACATCTACGGAAGCAGAGAGTGACAGCATACTGAAAGGAAGCGTGGAACCTTCCCTTAACTCTGCTCAACACCAAGAACAATTGTTTCCCGACCATACTGTCCTTACTTCCGACCGATATAACTTGCGCCCCCGAGGGAAGGCTTGTCCTTGACTTCACCGAGTACCTATAGGCTGTAAGGCTGTGATCCTCCCCGGCTGAGAGTAGTGCTGGTGTGTCAGACTGAGGTAAGCCATAAAGGCCCTTGGCAACTGCGCCCAGTGAAGCAACCACCAATCACAGACAGCCACTAGAGGTCCCTGGCTTAGCACAATGGCCGCCGTCCAAAACACCTGAATCCAGAAACAAGATGTCAGCCTTCGACATAGTAAATGCTTCATGGTCACCGTGGTGACGCTGTTTGTCTCCCTCATCCTGTCTATCTTTGGTTGGCTGTTACTAATCTACCATCCGTTACCTCACCAACTCCTACCCCGACTCCTGCAGAACACCAGTATTACACGTTACCAGCCCACGAATTACCCCGCTGTGCAGAATTCTTCAACAACACCTATATCAAAATGTTGCATCATCACCAGCTGATCATGAACACTTCCAACTGCTGGGTGTGTGGACTGATGTTGCATTCCATGATACACCCTGTCCAATTCTTTCCCTACCCCTTTTTAATCTCTGGGTCTTGTCTTGCATGGTGGATGTTGATACAGGAGGCCTACACTGTCAATGGTACTGCCAAATCTGCCCTTGGAACATTTCGGGATGGCTTCTGGCAAAACAGATCCGGCCATGCCAATGCTCCTTTTTGCCCGACCAGCTCACCCACAATGCTACTACCACCAGATGAACTCGGTGAGATGGTAGTATTCAAACTCAACTAATCGACGAACATTTTCCAGATTCCGCACAAGAAGGATACTGCCTGATGAACGAGATACTGTGAATGTCATAAATGTGCAAAGCTGTGTCTGCATTCATGGCCTAAGGACTAAGAAAGTTGGTACCAGTTTGTGTGATACAAAAACTTTAAACTCTACATCTCCTCTGGAGCTGGTGGCATCCCCCAACCAGTGTCTGCTAGTGCTCTGTACAATGTGTGTCCAGACCATCAAGCCTTCACCCTCTAACATTCACCACACCAATATGATGATGATGCTCCAACAAGAAACTGATGGCCTTATGAACATTGACATTTCTTAAATTATTTGCCACTCAATGGCAAAAGGAGGGTCTGAGGAAAAGTGTTCTTCTGATCAGCATCATTTGTACCGGGACTCCATTGCTTTTTCATTGCCACCTCGTGTCAAACACTTCCACAAGACCCACCTGGTTGTTATTGCTGATACCTGAGGAAAATCTAAACTGACACGACAAAAACCATCTTGCATCCTGCATTTCTGCCCAGGAACTGTCGCACACCCAACCCCCCTGTTCTTTGCAGTTCAACAGAAAGCCATGAGACACCCACACAATGTGTAAACAAGCTTGTTTTCCATCTCCTGCTCCCAGCCTGGTAAACATCCTTGACACCGTGATCAGGTTATCTAGACAATGGTCTGACTGTTGGGCCCTGATCAGGGTGATTAAACAATGACTTGAAGGACCGGGCTTTGATCAAGGCAATTGAACAATGACCTGAAAAACTGAGCCTTGATCAAAGCTGAGTGAACAATGATCTGTGTACCAAGCCTTGACCAGGTCATAACTGCAAACATCGTCTGGATCTGGTTATCAACTGTAAACACTGCCCTGATTAAACAATGGTCTGACAGCCAAAAGACTGGGATGAAAATGTATAAAAGGCTTGTAAGCTACAGAGTGAAGTAGCAGCCTCCTCTGTCTTGTCCCTGACTAGCTTGGGACTCTGTTCCATAGCCCGGGCTATTGAAATAAATCTGGGTTCCTCCTGCAGACGAAGGCTCCTGTGTCTCCTTTTACTAAGTATGGAAGGTATGGAAGACTTGGGCGGTTTCCCCCGCCGCCATGACCCAGTAAGTGGGTTATCACGGTTCTTCAAACCCTCCACACAGAGGGCTGGAGTTGCTCGCTGTTACTGATTAGAGCAAGGAATGGATGGTACAGCAACCTTTTTTCAGGGTTCTTACTGGCTCCCTGTCTAACTATGCACCTTGCCTCCCTAAATCATTAATCTAGGTAGAATATTTTTAATTCAATTTATTTCACCATTTTACAAAGTGCAACTCAACTGGAAGGGTATCAGTGCACAGCACATAAGAGCTATATGGCGACACTTGGCAATCCCTTACAGAGAACTGGCAGGTAAAAATGGTGATCACACAAGTAACAATCGATAAGACATTAAGCAACAATCTCTGCGGAAAGAGGGCGGGGCTATACGCCAAATTAGCTAAATGGTTATTTAAGGTACAGAGTCACAACGGGGTAGGAGAAAAATGAAAAAAAATAAGGAAGCGAGATATAAGGTCATGATAGGTGGAAAAAGAGTAGCATGTTAGAAGATAGAGAAGAAAGGGGAAAGCGGGACAATGCAGAAAAAGAAATGTAATGGAAAAAGGGACCACAAAGAGGGCGATGTTTGAGAAGGGATGCGGAGTCAAAGAAGGAGAAATCGATCTAGGAGAGAGTAAGAAAGATGCGGAGAAAGGCGGTGCTGCAGAGGAAGAAAAACGAGGCTGAAATGGAGAAGGAAGACAGGTGTCAAGAAATGAGGGGTGGGGGGATAGGAGTTGAGATGGAGCTAACAGTGTCCTTTTGATTCCCTGAATGTCTTGACACCATTATGGGAAGATCTAGTGTAATTATTTCCCTTATCAATGCACATAGTCTTGTGAGGAGGGTCAGCCATATATGTCAGGCATTTCTGATTTGTCCACTTTGGAATGGACTTCTACTTCCTGCCATAACACGGCCAGCAAGCTGATCTAGCGCCTCCAGTCATAGATGTGTGCACAGCAGCTTTCTATTTTTTCTAATAGGGCAAATGGGAGTTCTAACAGTCAAAATGAGTGGAGTTTACCACAGTTTTATGTCATGTCGCACTGCAGTCTGAACAGAACAGAGCACTGATTGGATCTTTGAATGAGGACTGATTTTAGCACTGCATCAGTGATTGTTGCCTATAAGACTGTTGCTATGGGTGAGCAACACTTGGATGGATATTTCAGTCTGTAATCCCTTTCAGAGATCCCATCAGGTCTGAAGTTTAGATGTTGCAGTATCTCTCTGGGCTCAGAAGTCTTTTGAAACAATCTATACTAACATAATAAAGAGAGAGCCCAAACCTTTGAGGCGGGTAATCTCAGGAACCACAGCACCAATCACAACACCCAATACAGCGTTGGAAAGGGCAGTTGCAGCAGAAGGACATAGGCTATGCAGACACCCACCATATACATTTAAAAGGTAAAAGAACCGTGCCAGCAAAGTAGTCCCTTGTGGGTGTGTCTGCGTTGTGCTGTGGGCATGTGCTGGGAGTGTGACAAACGCTGGGGGCGTGTGGTACGTTCCGCCCTTCATGCCATGTCTCATATCGTGTGCTGTGGGCGTTTGCTGGGGGCATGGGCGTGTGCGGGGCGCGTGATTACGGAAAAAAAAGCGAGCGTTGTGCCCAATATTTCATTGTTTTTTCTTCCCAGGTTCTGTACTTTCCAGCTCTGGGTGTCCACCCTGCTCCCTTTAAATACCCCTGCACCCCATAATCATAACCCACCCTTACTCCTTAAAATACCCCAACACCCTTAAACACTAACCCATCTTAACCCTATAAATATACCCTGTACCCCAAAACCCAAACCTATCCCTAAACCCTAAAAATACCCCTGTACCCGAAAACCCAAACCTAGCCCTGAACCCTATAAATACCCCTGTACCTCAAAACCCAAACCTACCCCTGAATCCTAAAAATACCCCTGTACCCCAAAACCCAAACCTACCCCTGAACCCTAAAAATACCCCTGTACCCCAAAACCCAAATCTAGCCCTGAACCCTAATACCCCTGTACTCCAAAACTCAAACCTACTCCTGAACCCTAAAATACCCCTGTACCCCAAAACCCAAAACGACCCCTGAACCCTAAAAATACCCCTATACCCCAAAACCCAAACCTAGCCCTGAACCCTAAAAATAACCCTGTACCCCAAAACCCAACCTACCCCTGAACCCTAAAATACCCCTGTACCCCAAAACCCAAACCTAGCCCTGAACCCTAAAAATACCCCTGTACCCCAAAACCCAAACCTTCCCCTGAACCCTAAAAATACCCCTATACCCCAAAACCCAAACCTAGCCCTGAACCCTAAAAATACCCCTGTACCCCAAAACCCATACCTATCCCTAAACCCTAAAACTACCCCTGTACCCCATAACCCAAAACTATATCTGAACCCTTAAAATACCCAAACACCCCAAAACATATACCTCAGTACCCCAAAATATATACCCCTATACCCATACTTACCTTATCCAAACATTAAAAAAAACATGCTTTTACCATTCATGCATTTACAGCAAATTGTGTTGTAAATGTATGCGTGGTAAAGCATATAAAATGTAATGCCATGCGTTATAATGGCATTGCGGAGTCATGGTACTTTCGTAATGAAAGTATGCGGAGTGATGGTATGCGGAAAGAAAGTTGCGGAATAATGGGTGTTTACCCTCCCCCGGTAAGTACATTGGTGGCACGGCGGCCCACATCTCCAGCAACATACTCATATTTTTTCACCACCGATTTGTAAAATGCACAGGTCTCTCTCATTGATGGCCAGCACCGACATACACTTTTAGACACACCTCCTGCCACAAGTTCTAGAACTGCGAACTTTAGAGCTGGGGAGCTACGTTCGAATCTCGGCATCAGCTCAACATCCTGTGATTCCAGGCAAATCGCTTTGTCTCCCCGTGCCTACCACAAATGAATGCGTTCTTCTGTAATGTAAATTGTGCTCATGCCATGTTGTCGAGTTCGCACTATATAATATTGCAAGGAAAAATAAAGTAGGGAAACTCGAGTTCACACACTACTGTACGCGCACTCTTAAGTGCATCAGCAGTGCACTGTGAATCGGAGCGTTTCACAGGCCTGTCACAGATAAGAAATGCTATCAAAATGAAATCCTACTAAACAATACACTACTGGCCGGCAGCAATATATACCTGGACAATGTTGGGACGGGCTGCTAGTTATCACTAAACTGCTGATGCAGAGGACCGCTTTTCCTCCTGTGCTCACTTTGGCCAAGAGATTGAGCGAGTTCTAATCTCTTTCCTGTGTAGAAATCCTTATGTTTGCACATACCCATAACATAATTTTCAGCACTAATCTCTCCTTTTGGGTTTTCAATGTACACCTTTTACCCTTTTTGTTGGGCGACTCCTTTGTGTGCTGAGAGGGTCCTTAACAAACTTAACTTCAGATAGCCCCCAAGGCGGAGGAGCCTCGGAAAGGCATTTTATTAAATAAAGTACAGATAACAGATCTCCAAACCTTTAGTTGTGTAGTACAATGTTCCTGCTAGCAGGAAGGGCTCCACTGTGCATTTACAACTTATTGCTGGTGGTATGTCTGCCTGTGCAGCCATGACCAGCCAAGCAACAATGGGTCTTCAGTCACAAGTTGAACACATTCCTCAGCATGGCATGGCCATCCAGAGTGTGTATAATTTATAAACTGTGTGTGGGTGTGTGTATGTGAGAGATACTCCTGTCCCACTGAGTGTGATCCACCCATTTGATGACGTAGCACAGAGGCAGGTACTTGGGTCACCTAGTAGTGTTCATCCACTGACCGGTAGAACACAGACAGAAGCAAGAATGGCCACCTGTCACACACTAATTCAAAGGCAGAATGAGCAAAATGGTCATTGATGGTGATTTATACACTTCACTGCATAACTGTGCAACAAGTAGGGTCACTGAGCATGGTCAACCCACTCTACAATGCAAAGAGACAGAAAAGCGCATGTGAGCCATCGCTTAAGGCCCAAGCACTGCACATTATAACAGAACAGAAGGAACACATGGACTAGAGTGTTTGGTCCCTCCACTGCGGTTTAACATACAGACCGAAGAAACACTAGGGCCACCAGATATCGTTGCTCTACTGCAAGATGTAACACAAAGACTGATGATGGACATTTTGTTTCATGTCTGTCCCTTTTTACCACTCAGAAGCTAACACTGACAACTGTGGCGTAACATTAGTCTCCACAGCCCGTGTGGTGCAGGGGGCCCCCTCTGGCACTGTGCATGGGCGGCGGGCCCCTGGCCTGAGAACTCCTGACTGGGTCCGGAGCGTGGGGTCCCCCTTCATGTACTTTGCAGGGGCCCCTTCAAGTTTAATTACGCTACTGACTGACAACAGGAAATACTAAACATGCTTCATAAAATGTGTTTCATTTATAGGAAGTGTAACGGAGATGAATGGGATCTCGATCACATATGTCCCCATCCAATGATTTATCACAAACAGTAGGCATTCACTGACCATGCGCTAAGTCCAAGTCCAATTTGTAAGACAAATATGACTGAAGAAACGTGCCCCATCCACCTACCCAGCAAATAGTGCTCCATTTCTGACTTAGGACCTGGTTTATAGGTCTTGGCAGACAGACTACTCGTCACAATGATGACAGATATCCCATCTGCCGAAATATAATTCCCATTATATCCTATGGGATTTATATTTCAGCGGATGGGCTATCCGTCACTGTTGTGACTGAGTAACCTGTCCACCTAGATCTAAATCAGGCCCATACACGAAGACTAAAGAAAGGAAATTCGTTGAAGACTGTTCTATGTGGATCGTGCAGGGATACAGAGAGTTCCCATGTTCCATCTAGCTCACCATGCGCACTATGGTGTATCAAGGCTCTCCCTCCAACTACACAGAAGGGATGTAACAGAGGCAGATGGACCTCATTGCACATAGTGTCAATGAGTCTGCCCCTAATCGCAAGGTGCAGCAGGGACACGAGGGAACCATGATGCATCTAAACTATAAATCTGCCTTCTACCACACAACAAGACAACTTCTAGAGGTGGCAGAAACTCATCTCACATCGATTAGTCCCCTAGCACATGAAGTAGCTTGGGGTTGAGGGTTCTTAACTCTCATCAAGTATCCCAAACGAATATATCTCTTTACAACGCATGCTTTAGATCGCATGCCATTACAACGCGGTTGTTACAACGACCGCGTTGTTATAACGCGAGTCATTACATTGCAAGTCGTTACAACGACTTGCTGTAGGGGGCACGCTGGATTACGACTAGTATAATTTACTGTTCCTACTCCAGCTTGTGCAACAGCAGGGAAGGTCTTGGATTGTAAATCAAACACCTTCTGCCCCCTACAGCAAGTCATCGTAACGACTTGCGATGTAACGGTTTGCGTTGTAACAACACGGTCATTGTAACAACCACGTTGTAATGGCATGCGATCTAAAGCATGCAATGTAAACGCTGTTTCCCCTCCCAAACTATATGGTTTCTTCATGAAGAAAAAAGTAACTCACTATCCCTCGGCCACGCTCCTCCCCACAAATTGTGAGCTAAAGATTAATAAAAAAGATGCAGGGTTTATAGAGTTCGTGCCCACCATAAGTGTGGGTCAGAGCACAAAGGTGCAAGGTACACTGGGCATGCCCCCCACCACTTGTAAGCTACATCTGGGGAGCATCACTGGTTAACCAGCTCACCAAGGGACCAATATGTACAGGAGTCTCAGTCACCCCTTGCTCATCTGGCCTTGGTCCTTACAGACAGAGGTCACGGTCCTTTGGGTGCCCCTCCCCCAAACCCCCCACCCTCCCGTAGTGTTTGCCTTTTTTCAGCTAAGTCTTAAGCGCGCTGGTTGTGCTCCTTGCAGACACTGCCGGTAGATGCAGAAAGCCTCTGCCCGTTCATCGCCAGCAGCCCCCCTCTGCGAGGAACTCCCTTCCTATCGCACATGCATGTGCCTTTTCCCACCTTTCTCATCTGTTTGCCTCTACTGCAAGTCCCACCTCTGTGGAGGGGCCGTGCCAGGTTTGGCGGGGGTGGAGCACGGTGACTCACCAGGTTCTCGGTCTGTAGTGCTAATGCCGACCTCCCCTTCTCCCGGGGCCCCATATGGCGGGGCGGCGAGGGCAGGCATGGCGACCTGCCAACATCTTACTGGTTTCATGAGACCTGGACAGAAGCCGTCTAGGAGGCAAATTGTGGCAGGCACAGCCTGGAAACTGCAGGTCATGTGGCTTTGATATTTCCTGAGCAGAACAAGACAAATGTGGTATGAGTCAAGCAGCTAGCACCGGGTATGCCGAGGCCTTGCCCCCGACAAGCCTCCTCTGTGTGCACACCTCTTCCTTCATCAGCGGTCTGTCAGCAGGCAGCCCCCCCATCCTGTTACCCACTTGCAAGATTCCATGAATATGAGAGTGGGCAGGATGGCCCTGTAGTGAAAGCAAACAGTAATCTGGCGGGGGAGGCGGGGGCTCTCAATGCAAAGGCTGCCTCAATCTGGAAACCGGCCGCCCTCTGTCAAAAATGGTTAAGTCATCGGCAAAGTGGGCAATTGCCCAGGGCCTCCACCTTCTAAGAGATCCGCTGAAAAAGTTAACTTTCCCTGTGTCTCACCTCTCTCTGACTTTCTCTCTCTGGGTTTTGGTGCCATTAAAAAGCCATATTTAAACTCTTTTTGTTTAACCACATTTCTGAACGTTTGTTTTGTATCATGCCATCATGATCTAGAAGGAAATGGGCAAAAGATTATAAGTTGGTACGAGCAGGGGCCCTAAGATATGTGTTGGCAAGGGTCCCTAAAATCCTAAATTTGACACTGCTCTGGGTTCCATCTGAATATTGGTGATTGAAGGAGACTCCGTCCTGGACCCTGGTACAAACAAGGAAAATGTCCCGTTCACTGCTGTTGAAGTAGTGAAATACAGCAATTATAAGGGTTCAATGGGTCCCTCGTGCAGGGCCGGACCTAGGTCTTGTGGGGCCCTGGGCGAAAGGGAAGATGTGAGGCCCCTCTAATTTGCATGTGACATCACAAGAAGTGACATCATAGAAAACCGACATCACAAGACTATTGATCTTTGTCATTTCTGAAGAGATAGTGTTGATATCAGTTGATATCAGTAACATGAATTAAAAGATAAATATCCAAATGAAATACGTCTATCTATTTTAAAAATGTATTAAGTGGATTACATTAGTCACATTGGATTGAAAAGCTAGATACAGATCTCACAAAGATGGCTATTCTAACTCCTAGTTAACTGTGTGTTACCAGATTAGTGCATAGTAATAATTAGAGAGCATTGCAGAAAATACATTGAATTGCATCACTGGTAAAAATTATGCAACAGATGAAGTCGAATTCTTTTGAGAGCTTCATGAATCAAACTAGAACAAAAAAGGACAGCAGAGTTCTGTAGAAAAAAAGCTTTCGGATTTAGGATTCAAAGTGATTATATTCCCCTTACAGGGGATGGAATGCAGGTGAGGAAATATTCATTTCTTATTAAAAGCATATAAAAGGAAACATTGCAATCTGACAATGAGGAGATAAGTAAATTGATAAGTACATAAAAAGACAATTCCAGTGAAACATAAATAGAATGACTTTAAAGTTCTAGGTTATTCTCATTGGGTGGCTCCCTGGTATTGATTCATTACGTGAAGTTTAGTATCTGCGTGTTTAAAGTAAAGGTATGCTGCAGATTTAAGGGGTTTTTATACCAAGGTTTTTCATTTGGTGTTGGAACTGTTGAAAGTGGTAGTGGCAGAGGGGCACTATTCTGATGACAATCCCTCAATCAGCACCAAAAAGATAGTCTTTTTCTTTTATATATTCCCAACTTTATGTAGTTGCCCAACTTAATAAAAATATGGGGTAGGGCAGGAATGTGAAAAAAAAGAAATTGCCATCTTCGTATTATGTCCTGTACACATCTGAAAGTTATTGGTAGAATGTGCCCTGTTTCGTCTACATTCTATTACAAACATAAACATATAACAGGTTATTCCAAAAACTCATTCATAACTAACAGGGAAATAATACAAGGCAACAAAATTTATGCTATTACCTACCTTCTCCTTCAATGATTAGGTGGTGACGATCCTCTGAGCCGTTCAGGATATTCCTTAAGACACTGGAGATCAGAAGTAAAGTTAACTTGTGGAGACACATAAAAAGTGTTTTTCACAAGGCTCTCGGGTCAGAGAAGAGCAGGTATATCAAGGGTGGGGGAGGGGGTGCAGGAGCGGTTAGATCCTGCATAAAAGCTCCTTACTATATGTAATGATCCAAAAGTTCTATGAAAAGATCTCAGTTAAAGTGCCCCCTTGTGGGTGCCCTTTGGGATTTGCAGTGCTGGCCCAACAAGGAGTTTGCCCGATGATGAAGTATTACACACATACAGGTGTGTGAGGGCACTCGTTCCTATTGCAGCATATTCCCCCTCTGATAAACGGTATTTTTACACACTTATTCCACCATCTTTAAAAGGAACTGCATACTCTTGTTGGATCAGAGAAGAGCAGTGCCAAGATTGAAAAAGTTGAGAACTACAAATCTGTGCCATGATGCTCTCCTAGACACATTAATGGAAGCAGGGCAAGTCTTATTTCTTCAATTGTGTTTTTTTTACCCTCATATGTCATTACTATTAATACTGAAGGTGAACATTTCTGGGAGAAAATTCCTAAAGGTCATGAGGAAGTGTCCTCATATTCACTAGAATGAACAAGGCTCCCTGGGACGCCAAGTAAAATATTCGGCTTGTGTGGAGTTGTGATGCCAGCACAATTTGCGCTTGTGCTCTCAGGGCAAAACCCTACCAAGTACTTTGTCACTCACCCTTCCATGTGCAGGGTACCAGTGTGGCTGGGGTCTGAACCACAATGCGAATAAGACCCGTCCGACTGGTGATTGTCTGCTTTTGGCAGCCTTCTGCAGCTTGAGAGAGGCTTGTGTGAAGTCCGGCTAAAAATGTTGACTTCTTTCGGGCCCGTAGAAGTAGGTGGAATTTGGATGTTTTAAAGTTTGTGTTTTTTCTGCTGAGGTTGTCAGCCTTGATTTCTCTTTGGCTTCCTTCCTGCTTCATCAGGTGTACGTTTTTAGTATTAGGCCATATCTCTGCCTCTAAATAAATAAAAAAATAAAATAATGCATGGCTAGAGCTTATGTCACCAATTACCATTCTACAGATTTTGGTGTCTTTTTACTCATTGAAAACCTTTGCTGCCTGGCACATGTCGCCATATGGATTACTGGGCCTTCTGTGATTATCACCCTTTTTGGGGTACAGGCACACATCATTCCACTATCACTGTGGCTGAGCTGGAAATTCCTTATTATAATTACAGTTTGTGAGTCTTCCGCACCCATCTCACCCCCTGGTGCTGCGTCCCATAACGTAAGCTCTACCTCGTTGGCCATCACGCATGACATAAAACACATTACACATAAGCTCAAAACAACACAACACCCTTCCAACCACACACTTCCAAAGACAAGTTTTAGCTTGCTATCTATGTTGTTAAGTGCTTCAGCGCCTCACATATGGGTTGTAAGCGCTAAAAAAATGCTACAATACCATACAATATCTTAATTGGACACATCGAAGTAAGACACACTTGAAAAGCTAAATCCCATTTAAATGAATTAGAAATGCTTCCAAATTGCTGCTGTGGGTTACACAGCATTGAATATTAATCTATAAGGCTGTTTGGTGGGGTAACATGACTTCTGTTATGATCAGTGTGCAACCTCAAGCAGGCTAGCTGACATAAGGTTGGCATGGAAGTTCAGACCTCTCATCTTTCATGTAGCATTTCATAAGTGTACCTATTTAATCGCTCACTTAACAGGCTGTCCAGCCTACGGTTAACCTATCATTAAACTGGGTAACAGTAACGTATGCTTTTCGCAACACTACAAATTATGTTTATCAAGGATAAACCTTTGAAAAAGAAGGCTCCAAATGTCTGCCATCTTGCCAATGTACCAAAACCAAAGTCTGAAGATGGGGATTAAGGAATGAGTTAGTGAGCATCACTGCCATACTATGGCTACACCTTTACATGCGAGGCCAATAGGAACCCCTTGCACAATGTCCATCTTCTTTCTGATCTCTATGTAAAGTGGATTTGTGCTCAGTACATACAGCAAACAAGGCTAAATGCGTGCCAGGCCTTTATCCTTGTGTGTTGTCGCTAATAATTGGGGCATAGGATTGGATAGTAAATCTGTTGGCAAACTTAGCCTGGTGAGGAGGCAAGCAAAGGCCTCAAACTGTTCACAGTTGGCAGCAGAATCGTTTTGTGAGTTGCACCCTGGCTGTTTAACTGCAGTTCAGCAGTTTGAATCTATGCATGGCACAATTGTCTTTCCAGGATACATTATTTGAGTGTCATTAAATAGTATAATAGTAACTCCTTAGAAAAAGTGGAATGAAACACCTTTATATGTATGTGATAATTCAAATGACAGCTAAAAATACCTTTGAGACACCACAACATAGGTATTGTGCGTTTCACCACTGCGTTAATATCCAATGTGTTGTGTGCCTCTTTTCATGCTAAATATTATAGGCAAAGGCTCAGAATAACATCACCATTAACAAGCATTGGTAAAGCCGATAAGTCTCACCTATAAGAAATATTGGCTTTGGCAATGATGAGTTGCCGTGTTGTCAGGGCCGGACTGGCCTTGTCGGGCACCGGGCATTTCCCCAGTTGGGGACCAGCTTTGGGCCCCTGGGGGGCCGGTTTTGTTACCGGGGACCGGCAATATTTGCCCCTTGTAACAAAATCGACAGAAACAGCCCCCAGCAAACAGCTCGGCCGGAACCCCATCCACCCCCTCCCCTCCCCCCCCCCGGGGACCAGCTGAGCACTTTGCCAGGCCCGGTTTCGGTTCCCAGTCCGGCCCTGCGTGTTGTACACCAGTGTAGCTGCTGTTCAGTATGGTTAAAAGTTAGTGGCATTGAGTGTCCTTGAGTGGTGTGGTAGAAGTAGAGTGTCATAGACTGGATTTGTTGGAGTAGTAGTTGTAGAGTGGACTAGGGGGAGTGGAGTGTCATACAGTTGAGTAGAGGGGAGTAGAGTTCAGTGGTTCAGTGGCAGAGAGTGTCTTAGAGTGCAGTGTCATCAAGTGCAGAGTCGTAGAGTGGAGGGCCATAGATTGGAGTGGGTTGGAATCGGGTGGAGTGGGTTGGGTGGACTGAGGTAGTGGGTGGATTGGATTGGAGTAGATTGGGGGATTATGTTGGATTGGGATAGAGAGATTTGGAGTGAGGGGAGGGTGGTGGCCTGGGTGGGTGGGGTGGGTTGGCTTGGAGTGGGATGGATTGAAATGGGGTGAGGTGGATGGGTAGGGTGTATTAGATTGGTTTGGGGAGAATTGGATTGGAGTGGGGTGGATTGGAGTCTGGTGGGCTGGAGGGATTAGGCTGAGTGGAGACGTCTGAACTGCAGCGGGGTGGATTGGATTTGGGTAGAGTTGGGTGAATTGGATTTGAGTAAAGTGGGGTGGACTGAACTGCAGTGGAGTGGGGTGGATTGGAGTGAGGTGGACTGAATGTGGTGGATTAGACTGGAGTGGGATGGATTAAAATGGGGAGGGAGGACTGGATTGGGGTGGGGTGGATTGGATTGGAGTGGAGTGGAGTGAACAGGAGTGGGGTGGACTGGAGTGGAGTGGGGTAGAATGTAGTGAGGTGGGGTGGAATGGATTGGGTTGAATTGGATTGGGGTGGGGTTGATTGGAGAGGAGTAGATTGAATGGCAGTTGGTGGATTGGATTGAGTGGGGTGGATTGGATTGAGGTGAATTGGATTAGGGTGGATCGAACTGGATTGGGGCCAGGTGGGTTGGATTGGGGTGAGTGGGTTGGATTGAATTGGGGTGGGTTGGATTGGAGTGAGGTGGGTCAGATTGGAGTGGGGTGAATTGGATTGAAGTGGGGCGGATTGGATAGGGGTGAGGTGGATTGGATTAGAGTGGGGTGGAACAGAGCGGGGCGGATTGTTTTGATTGGAGTGGGGCAGACAGGAGTGGTGCAGATTGGAGTGGGGCAGATTGTTTTGGATTGGTGCTGATTGGAATGGGGCAGATTGTTTTGGATTGGAGTGGGGCTGATTGGATTGGAGCACATGGTTTTGGATTGAAGTGGGGCAGATTGTTTTGGATTGGAGTGGGGCAGATTGATTTGGATTGGAGTGGGGCAAATTGTTTTGGATTGAGTGGGGCACATTGTTTTGATTTGGAGCGGGGCACATTGTTTTGGATTAGTGCTGATTGGAGTGGGGCAGATTGTTTTGGATTGGAGTGGGGCTGATTGGATTGGAGCACATGGTTTTGGATTGAAGTGGGGCAGATTGTTTTGGATTGGAGTGGGGCAGATTTCTTTGGATTGGAGTGGGGCAAATTGTTTTGGATTGAGTGGGGCACATTGTTTTGGGTTGGAGCGGGGCAGATTGGAGTGGGGCAGATTGTTTTGAATTGAAGTGGGACAGATTGTTTTGTATTGAAGTGGGGCAGATTGTTTTGGCTTGGGGTGGGGCAAATTGTTTTAGATTGAGTGGGTGAGATTGTTTTGGAGTGGAGGGGCAGATTGTTGTGGGGGAGATTTTTGGGGGATTAGAGTGGGGTGGAGTGGAATAGAGTGGAGTGGGATGGATTGGGGAGGGAGTGGAATGGATTGGATTGGGGTGAGGAGAGGAGGATTGGATTGGAGTGGGTTGGGTTGGGTTGGATTGGAGTGTATTGTGGTGATTGGAGTGGGGTGAACTGGGATGGAGTGTGGCGGATTGGAGTGTGGCGGATTGGAGTGTGGCAGATTGGAGTGTGGCAGATTGGAGTGAGGCAGATTGGAGTGTGGCAGATTGGAGTGTGGCAGATTGGAGTGTGGCAGATTGGAGTGTGGCAGATTGGAGTGGGGCGGATTGTTTTGGATTGGAGTGGGGCAGATTGTTTTGGATTGGAGTGGGCAGATAGTTTTGGATTGGAGAGGGGCAGAATGGAGTGTGGAGATTGGAGTGGGGCAGATTGCTTTGGATTGTATTAGGGCATATTGAAGTGGGGCAAATTGGGATGTGGGTGGGAGGATTGGAGTGGGGTGGGTTGGATTGGTCTAGGGTGGATTGGATTAAGTGGGGAGGATTGTGTGGAGTGAGGTGGGATGGATTGGCGTGGAATAGAGTGGGACCGATTGGAGGTGTACTGAACGATTATGTGTTAAAGCATTATTTCAGAAAATACACATGAGAACCAAAACAATGTCGACTTGCAATAAAATTTGAGAACAGCGCACACAAGCAAAAACAAAAGAAAACATGAGTGCAAAGTAAGAAAAGAAGAAATGGCAAAATAAAATAAACTTAACTATAGAAAATCAATCTTTGCAACTTTGTTTGTCCTGCTGGGCACGTTTTGCCAGTCTCACGTCTTCTGTTTTCCGGGCACTAAAAGTGAAACAGAATAAAATATTACCTCAATCAGATCGGGAGCAGCAGACGTGCACTGATTAATTTGAATCAATCAGTGCTTGATCCCTGCTCCACAGAGAGGAAGGGAAATTATGTTAGGTCTGCCTTGACAAATTATGAAGTTGTAAAGAAGAGTACCACACAAATCAACATGGGGTAAGCAACAGGCAGTTTCCAAGCCCTTTTATATATACAACAGTGTCTTGCAAGCAAGACACATGCGGTAGCGCATGCTCTTGCAGGCACGACCCCAAAAAGGGTCAGAGTAGCACTAAAAGATGATCACCAATCACGTGCGCAGTCGTATTTTGCTCTCAGCAGAGATCAACAGGAAGAGCAATTGTTTTGGCTTTTTAAGGACCTTACGTCTTTTCCGAGGAACTGATTGAGGACAAGGAGTAGTTCATCAGAATGCATCTATTCCTTTGTACATACACTGAATAGATGTTTCAATATCTTTCAACTCATAATATCAATAAAGTTGCTTGTCATTTCTAAATCTGAAAAGGCGACAACTAGTTTTCATGGTTAGTAGCTGACAGAGTGTTGCACTCTTTCACAACGAGAAAACTTGTCCAGCTACAGTACTTTTCTTCTGCCTTCCACCACACCCCACCATCCCTGCCCTGTTAAACGACACCCAAGTGCAGCACATTCATGGGCTGTTAAAACAGTATCTATAAAATACCCGACAATTAATTAAATGAACAAGAAATTCACAGCCGCTCAAACATAAGTGAGGGACTCAAAGTGTGTCACAAAGCAGTCAATCTGCTTAATTCACGATAAGAGGAGCCACAGAGCTCCCTGCTGGGGAAATTGGGTGGTAATTAATTTTTACGCACTTAGCTGCATTTACTAGACAGCCCTCTAAGTTTATCACTGGTGGCCTAGGCTGGGAAGCAAACATGCTAGTCTCTCTGGGAAATAAAATGTAATGATCAAACAGTATAGCACTGTGAGGCCAAGGACAGGGCCCCCCTGTCCTGGGCCTCCAAGCACTACATAATGGCTTGCGAAGAGGGCCCCACATCTGGACCTTGTAGCCTGATGGAGAGCTGTGAGGTCCACCAGCTATGGACTACGCAGCACGAGATAATGGCCCAAGTCCTTGGACTTCGCAGCATTAGATAACGGCCCAAATCCCAGTGAAAGGGGCCCCACACCTAACCTTGCAGCCTGATTCAGTGCTTCGATGCCCAGGGGATAAGGACCACCCCCTGTGCCTCAAAGCAGTAGTGAGAAACTTTGCTATACACTGCCCTAGTGTGCCAGTCTGAGCTGGATGCTCCCTCCTCCCCCCATCATTCTCTCCTTACCTGTTAATGTCCGGCTCGTTGTGGAAATAAAAGGGCCATCTGTTGCCTGAAGACAAAATACACAACGGGCAGACAAGACTTTACCACAGGTTTTTAGGTCGAGCTAGAGTTGCGCTGTCTAGCTCGACAACTATTGTTTTCAGTTTCACGGGTTCGGCCACGCGCCTCTGCTGTCTCAGATTTGTCCTCGTGAGCGCGCTTTTGCTGCTCGCTGCTTGCTGTGTGTGCGCTGTTTCGCTTTCGCGTGCATACAGACAGACAGACGGGCAGACAGACACTCGCCTACACACCACCTCCCCCCACCACCACCAACCAGTCATCGGGCTCTTTTAACACACACGCATACATACACATGCATACACACACGCGCGCACACACACAGACACACACGCGCACACATCCCCCTCACACCCCACTCACCAGGTTCTTCTTGCGTGTCCCTCGGCAGCCAGCGGGTCAATCTGGTTAACAGGCGGGGGCCGCGGATCTCTCCACGAGCACGGGAGCCCCGCTAGCTAAGACGGAAATCTTCAGGCGGGCACAGGAGCGCCTGCTTCCTGTATTTGTCTGGCCCCGCCCCCGTCCCAACAAAGGTTGCCTGGCTTCCTGTTGAAGCCGGGCTGCGGCGGTGAGTTTGGTTGTTTATGTTTAGGTACAGTATTAAGTGACTATGCACAGACTCACGGGCTGTTCTTCCTACACCGAGACTCGAACCTGGGTCCCCAGTTCCATAGTCTACAGCTCCGCCCTTACGTCACAATCACACGCCTATATATATATATATATATATATATATCAAGCTGAGGCGGGATCATGCATTGGGCAGTACTGCACAGCGCAACTACGTTTTACAACAGTGCACACACGTGTTATATATTTGGCAAATGTACAGTTGTGAGACTCATGGAGGTGACCGGGAGTCTGTGACAGCCACCATTAGTCGCTGCCTCTAGCGCTCCTTGGCGGTAGTCACCTGGAATTTCCTTCTGTGGCTTGTTTGACTCGACTACAGCCCGAGGACCCCACGCTGGTTCCACCAGTGAAACTCACTCACCCCTGCGGCGAATTTCATTTATGTAATGCAACTGGTCCTCATGTAAAACGCTCTGACACCTTCGGCTCGAGTTCGCGCTATATAAAATTTGTAAGATAAATAGTCCATATGCATTCAGTAGGTGTTACGTAAATCACTCTGTAAATGGATTTATTTGAGGTATTCCTTGGAAAAATTGCATCTGCATCTGTTGGGCGCTATGCTATGGTATACATTCCTCCTACATGGGCGTGGTACCAAGTCAAGACTGCCACATCCAGCCAGTTTTTGCCGTTTGAGTCTGGAGGACTGCACCAGTAGTTTCAATCCCATACTTCTAATAAGAAGAGAGAAACTACAAGTCCCACCATGCACCTAGTTAGATGTTCCTTGAACTCTACGACTGCTGGAGGATGGCTATAAGCACGACATATGCAAAACGGCAACACCTTGTTCTTGTTGGACGCAGCGTTTCACCGAGCGGACAGGAAAGACTGTTCGCCAATCTTGACAAATGATATGCACCAGAGGTAATTACGTTTTCTGAAGTGATATGGGCAAGCGACTCTTATTAGGTTTCGCTGGAGGGCGGAGCTCTTAGCTCCGCCTCCAGAGAAATCTCTTGATTTCCAGTAAGGAAAATGGAATACGCCCCCCTGTCCCATTGGCTAGCTCCATAAATGGAGGCTAGCCATTGGAACAGAGATCTGTCCGTCAAGGCCGGACCAGATTCGGGGGCGTTCCCGAGATTTTTTCCCTGGGCGGAGTTTCGTTTTTTCCCGTTCCCTCCCCTTTCACTGAAAGTGATTTCAGATGTGCTGTCCATTCCCGCCCCCCTCCGTGTGCCTCCCCGCCCCCGCCCCCCCTCGCTGTCCTGTGCACGTTTCCCGCCTCTCTCCCGCCGTCCGTGTCCTCTCCCGCCCCCCCTGTCCTCTCCCGCCCCCCTCCACGCCCACAAATCCTCAAAATCCGGAAGCTTGTGTCCGCCATTTTCTCTCCTTGCAGTGAAGGTAAGCCCGTGTTTGTTTCCCTCTGTGCCTTCTTCCCCCTGTCCGTTTCCCGCCCCCCTCCCGCTCTCCGTGTATTTTGTTTCCCTCCGTGCGCTGTGTCTCCCCCTGTCTGTTTCCCGCCCCCCTCCCGCTCTCCGTGTATTTTGTTTCCCTCCGTGCGCTGTGTCTCCCCCTGTCTGTTTCCCGCCCCCCTCCCGCTCTCCGTATATTTTGTTTCCCTCCGTGCGCTGTGTCTCCCCCTGTCTGTTTCCCGCCCCCCTCCCGCTCTCCGTGTATTTTCGCTGTCCGTGTCTCCCCCTGTCTGTTTCCCGCCCCCCTCCCGTCCGTAAATGCTTGTTTCGAGGAGTATTCGATACAGGCTTATCTCTGTTTTTATATTGGAAGAAAGGAGTGCAGGTTTTCATACAGTGCGTCACTGCTGCTGGCTGCGTCCTGCAAACTAGCCCTCATTTTCTTCAAAAGTAAGATAACTATGGCAAATGTTTTACAAGGCAGTTGTACAACTTGACTGCGCACGTTAGGATTCACGGTGCAGGTGATTGTGTGGGAGCGTGGTTTGATTTCGCGCAACCTTGAAGCCTCTGTGCTACGTCCAAGCAAACGTGGAGTTGCAATGGACGCCTTTCAGTAACTAAATTGTGAGAATGCAGAACATGTCGCTAGCAGCTTTTCACAGATTCATTTTATTGAGAGCATCTTTAAAATACTGACACGCTTTATTTTAGAGAATCCGTACGGTGTCGACTTGCTCATAATTAGAGCCAACACTTAAAACACACACTATAGTTGTGCACCTGTGGCGTAGTGCAGAGATCAATGCATGTCCAAGAGTGTATCTGAGTGCAGTGTTGTTTACAGACTTCTAGCATTAGCGGTCGCTGTATTGCTGAAGGGGGCTGCTGCAAGAAAGCAGCTGGTTGTATTTATGCCTCCTCTTCACTTTTAAAAGCTGTATTACTGTTCTTTTAAAAGGGTGCACACATTTTTGCAAGCGTTTACAATGTTAAATTTGGTCCATTCTGTATATTAACCTCAACTCAACTGTCCCAGACCACCTTCACACAAACTCCTCACAGCGTGGGACACAATTCAAGAATATCAGAATCGCTTATGTTCCTCTGACTGAATGCTAACTGCTCCCCCAACACAATTCTGGCATTTTACGTTCATAAAAGCTACTTTGCTCGTCGATGCCTGTGATGCAACTTCCGAAGGTTTCACCTTCAGACTGTTGCACACAATTCCAACATGCACCATCACACACGTGTGCTTGTCAGTGCCGCCTACAGCAGCATGACTGCTGTTGACACTCTGGGCACATTTAATTGCAGCTACTTTGACAGGTTGTTTACCAAATCCAAAAATGTCTTGTAATGATTATGCTCGCCTACACAGCCCGGGCGGAATCTCTTGTAATTAAAACAAGCATTGGCAAAGTCAATATGTTTCACCTGTACAAGGCCTATTGGCATTTTCAGTGTTTTTTAAAGATGGTTCACAGCAGCACAGGCTTAGAGTAAAGAAAAAAAGTGTCAACGCTGCTGTGCAAAATCTTTTACAAAATTGCCAACGCCAATAGGCGAAACCTTTTGGCTTTGCCAATGCTTGTTTTTTCTTAATGCGGAGCCCTGTGGCATTGGCACCGTGTTGCCTGGCAATGCGGTGCAGAGCACTTTTGCAAGAAATATTTAACAGCTTCATTACTGCACTTATCCTGCCTACTCTCTTTATAGTATTTTCTTTTACTTGGTATTAGCTTGAAGTTTTAAAACATGTTATGAAGCTTTTCATGCTTGAGGATGTGACACTTTAATGTATATATGTATAGTTTTGATGTGATTGCGTCCGGAGCTTCCTGTTCCTCGCTCTGCCCCTACGGACATCTAGACGCTGTCTACCTTAACCACGCATAAGGGAGATGCGTGGATCAGACAAGCATTGTTCTGCCTGCGGAGAAACGGCACAAGCGGCTCGGCCCACGTTGTCAAGGCCCTTAATTTGAAACGGTCTTTGCACTCATTTTTGGGGACAGGCCCTTATTTAGCCCTGTAAGACATTTTGCAGGCGAAAGAGAGGGGAAAATACACAAACGGAAAGAATAAGGTAGAGAAAGACGGCAAACCCTTTACCTGTTGATGAAAGCAGGAACGTGCAGACGTGAAATAAAGGGGCACAAAGTTCTGGTACAGGATTAAAGAGGCCTGAGGTGGATTCAGTTTTACAAGTACTTGGTATTCGACTTGCTGACATTTAAAACAAGCATTGGCATAGCCAATAGGTCTCTCCTTTGCACATAAGCAATCTGAAAACTTGGTAGCTATGCACTGTACCTGAATTACAACGCACATCCTCGCCGTGTAACTCATACACTGTAACGGGTGTACAGGTAGTGTTTTCAGAGCCAAAGGATATTCAGTTGGTTACAGTCAGAGTGCAAATAGAGGGGGGAAGCAGAGTAGAAGACGTGAACGGACAGCTATGTGGTTCTGTCCGCATAACAATCACTAATTGCCTGGGCGATCACGTGTAGTCAATTTTCTGTGTTCAGCCATTCTCTTCCCACAGGTTGTCATGATGACCGTCGTAAATCCGCCATTTGCGCTTCGCTGCGACAGGCGAAGAGGCATGAGCGGAGCTGAGAGCGGGCTTAAGGCAGCAGTAGGAACCAAAGCCTTTCTGAGCCCGAGGGCAGCTTGTAGTGTGGAAGGGGAGAGTCCCGTGCGCACATGGCATAATTGAGGCTCCCGCTAGATGATGGGGAAAGGAAGTGGTGAAGCCTCTGAGTAGAAATATTTTGGTGAGTTTTTTTCAATAATTGGGCAGCCCTCACTACCTCTGCAAGCTGCAGCACACAAAGTCGCTACCTCAAATCCGGTTGCAGCCAGTGCTCCTGCTCAACACCCGCCTTTGCGCCTGCCCGAGGCCACCCGGTGGCCATCAGGAGGGCGGGCCCTTAGTCACGTAGGGCTGCCCCCGACCCCCAGCTAATGGTTGCCACCCCTCAGGGCAGGTTGCCCGGTGGAGGTGGGCGGAACTATGACGCACGTCCGGGGCTGGCAGGGAGAGGGTATATCTCCTCCTCTGGCCGTTGTGGTGGCCTCTTTGCCGCTCCGGACGTTGCGTCGAACACGTCGGGACACTCTTTCTCCTCACTCCGAGCACGCGTGGCCACTGCCTCGTGGGACACGCCGTTTGTCCGTCCCGCCATCTTCACTCGTGCTGAGTTTCAAGCCGTCTGAGGGAACTGCAAGTGGGGTGAGTGGCTGCCCCCCCTCTCCCCGAAGCACCTTCCGGTAGGCCTGCCCAGCATTTGCTGGTTTATAATGCTTTCAGGGGAAGGGGCAGATTTAAGAGCTCCTCCGTACTTGGTCAGGCTCCCTGGTTTTGCGACGGAGAGGTAGAGATGTGAGAGGCTGGCGCCGATAATTTCAGTGTCCGCTTGGCGTGCGTACGGAGGGTGCAGGTTCGAACCCCTGTCTGCGAGTGTAGGAAAGCTTCAGTGCATTGGGGCATACTGCCGGGCGTTGGACCGCTCGTCTGTCTTGGCAGTTTTGCGTTATGAGTCGAATCCCCATTGCTAGATCTGTCCTCAGGATATGGCTTCACCCGGTCATCGACGAGGTTGGACTGCCCGAGGGCAAGTTGGGGTGAGGGCCGCTCAGGCCATGTGTTTGGGCTGTGCTCACTCGGACATGTGGGTGTCTTGCCGTTGTTTCGTGCGGGTCCGGCGTTCATTGAGGCAACGAAGGCCAGGCTCCTGCCCTTGGGTGGCGGGGCTTCAGGACCGGGGGCTAGAGCGCAAGGTTCGCCCCCACCCTTCTTTCAGCCTGCGCTCTTGGGGTCGATAGCGCAGCTATAGGTCGGAAGGGACGAAAATCACCGCAGGGAGGCTGCACAGTGCCACGGTAGTTCATAATGGGGCCAGCGCTTCCCGCACTTAGCCCGCTACCGCACTCCATGGGGACCCGTGCAGTGTGCCGGGGACCAAGACCGTCTCCGTGGGCAAGGCGGGGGGCCCCCGGAGTGTATGCCATCCTTTCCTTCTGGGTCATGGTGAGGGGCAGAGTGCATAATTATGCATGTCGTCCTTAAGTGGTCGCAATGTGGGCATAACAGGCGTGCAAATGTTTAAGTTGTGCTCAGGCCCGTAACAGGCGTGCAAATGTTCTAGGTTGTGCTCATGTTGTTACGATGCCTCATTGTCTCCCCCTCGTGGCTACCTTACTGATCCGGTGCTTTTGGGCAAAAGTAGATTCATCCACGCTTTATGCCGCTTATCGCATCGCCGCCAGTTGGGGGGAGTCAGCCTAGCATATGCACGAGGTTAGGATCGTCAGGCTACGTTGCGATGTTGGTTAGCACTGTTATGCTACGCTGCCATGTTTACCAAGGAGCTATAGCTCAAACGTAAGGCTCGTTCCTTTGGTGTGGACAGCCCTCACAGGCCAGGGTTCGAATCCTGCCAATGCTGTAGAATTTTCCCAAGGTAGGAAAATTATCAAAGTTTTAGTAAGAGGCACGAGGTGAGGACTGTTAGGCTAGGGGGTTAGTCAGCCTAACACGGGGATAAGGATTACTGTTTAGGCTGTGTTTCGAGTGGAATATGCAGGGAAATGTTTTATATTCTTTCCATGCTCAGTCTGCTATGCCGTAACATTAGGGAGAGAACGTGGCTTAACGGCTAGGGCGGTCGACCGCAGAGCTGGGGATACGGGTTCGAGTCTCGGTATGGGATTCAAATTCCCCGTGCCTTACAAATTTGACAGTAGCCGTCGGTAACAGATCTGGTGCTCATTTACAGTGCTCTGATACCTTCAGGTCTAGTGCGTGCTATATAAAACTAGAAATGCAAATTATTATTTTCTTAACTTCCTTCGGTGTAATTAATGCAGGCAAATGTTAGTGGTGCCGATGCTCATTTGCTAGGCGGTAGTACTATCGCCATCGTGTGCTCATACTTGCTGGATGAGTCTGCCCAGCACGTGATAAGGCTCCGACTGTTAATGCTGTCCTGGGGCAGTATTTTTGAAGGTTTTCACTGAGAGGCCCGAACAAAAGTTGGTCTGTTTCGGCACAGGGGGCCACAAAAAGCTGCGTGTGCCTCGCCTGCTCCGAGATCCGGTGATTAGTGTACTGCATGGCGGGCCTCCGGCTGTAAGTGGAGCCGAACTGGAGCGCTGCAACATGCTGTTGGGGGAGGGCGCCCTCGTGCGATGCCCCTCCCTCTTGTTCGGCCCCTACATACCCCACCCGATCCACGAGCCTGTTCACGCACCACGTTCACAGCTGCTAAATACGGGCATCTGTGCGATCCTTTGCGGGTGCCAATTGGGCACAACCCCACGAGTATTGGTGTGGGTCATTCAGCAGCTAGCAGGCACAATGTCGCGCTGCTTGGTAACTCGGTTGAGCTTAATCCGTGAGCTTAATCCGCTGCGGTGGTGACCAATATCGTGACACTGACGTCGCTGATTCAGCAAGGACAGGGGTGCCTTATTTAGCTCCGACTGATCAGCGTTTCCAGGCTTGTTTCAGGCCTCTCCCTTGCGCGCTCCTTCCTGGAGTAATGTTATGCTTTGAGGGGAGGGGCGCGCCCAGGGGATTACGTGTGTTTTCTGGCCTGGTCGCTTGGGTGGCAGCTGTCTCAGCTGTTGTCATCCAATGGGTGTCGCGGTATGCTTGTAAGAAAGACTTCCGTCATCTCACACACAGCAGCACTCCGCCATCTGTGCGGGGTGAGTGGTTTGTTTTGTTCCGGCCCGGTAATGTCAGGGGAATGACCTCAGTAATATACTCAGTCCCATACATCGCACCGTCGTGCAGCCAGCCGTAGGAGCGCGGTCGGGCGGCGGGGAGGGGATCAGGGGCTCGCTTAATTATGGACGATCCCCTATATTTCTGGCACCCGTCGCGGCAAATTACTGAGGTGGGGGGCAGGCATGCGTGCGGTGTTGCGCCCGCCAATAGCCCTCCCTCGTGCCCGCTCCCCCCCCTGCGGGTTTCGCAGTTCTGCTGGGGCGACACGCTTGGGGTTGGAGACCGATACAAAGTCTGTTTGAATTGAAGTGGACTGAGATGCAGTATACAGTGCTTTGGTATACTGAGGTATGCATCGTACAGTGCCCGCATAACATGCAGCGCTGTGTTTTACAGAGTGGCACGGTGCTGTGAATACTGAAATACACAGTGTACAGGTCTGGGCTCCACTGAGACACAGAGCGCTGTGCTATACTGAAATGCAGCGCCAGCCCTGAGCGGTACTGAGATGCACAGCAGCGAAGTGTTATATCGAAATGCACAGTGTAAAGCGTTGTGCTTTCAAGAAATGCACAGCGCCGTGTAATATAGAAAGGATGTTCTGAAATGCACAGCGTCGTGTAATATAGAAATGACTGTGTATATCGAAGGGCCCAGTGTTAAGCGATGTGCTCTACTGTAATGCACAGCGTCGTGTAAGATAGACATGTTGTTCTGAAATGCACAAGCGTCGTGTAAGATAGAAATGAGGATCTGAAATGCACAGCGTCGTGTAAGAGAGAAATGATGATCTGAAATGCACAGCGTAGTGTTAGATTGAAATGCACACTATATCTGTGTTATATCCAGATATAGTGTCCAGCGTGTGCTCTACTACAACACTCAGTGCGTTGTGATATCGAGAGGCACAGTGTTCGCGCTGTGCGGTACTGAGAAGCAGAGTACTGAGTGCGTGGTTATATCGAGATGCAGGGTCAGCGCTGTGCGATACTGAGATGCACAGTGCTGCCATATCCTAGGCACAGTGGACAACATTGTGCTCTACTGAAACGCGCAACATTGTTATATTGAAATGCACAGTGTGCAGCGTTGTGCTCTACTGAGATGCTGTGTTATATTGAAATGTGCAAAAGCAACGCTGAGATGCGGTGCAGTATTAGATTGAGATACACAGTGTGCAGCGCTGTGCTCTTCTGAGATGCACAGCGCTGTGTTTCGTTGAGAGGCACGGGGTGCTGCGCCGTGCTCCAATGTGACCCTCAGCGCTTGTATATCGAGATGCAGTGTGCAGCGCTGTGCTCTAAGGTGAGGCGCTGTGCCCGTTCTATTGAAATACACGCTGCACAGTGCTGCGCGCTGTGCTCTAAGGAGAGGCGCAGTGCCTTTTCATGAAATCCACGGTGTGCAGCGCTGTGCGGTACGGAGACGCACAGTGCCCTTTCTTATATTGAAATGCACATTATTCAGCGCTGGGTTTTCCCAGATGCACTGGGATCCTTCCCAGCCTCGCCTCATCCATTTCTCGGGCCTCCTCCCGCCTCACACATTCTTTCATCGGCTCAACCCTTTATCGAGGCTGTTCTTGACAATTTATGGCGGACCCCCCCGCCCCCTGACACTCACCTCTATTCGAGTTCAGCTGGGGTCTTCGTGAAATATTTGGGCCCCACAAAGTAGCCATTGTTGCATTCCTCACGCGTGGTTGCAAATTCCTCCTTTGGCCGGCCTTAATGTAAGACGAGTGTCTACGGCGCTAGCGTCCACCTCCAAGTTGGGGAACCGGGTTCGGTCCCTGCGGGGACGCTCAACATCCTGTGATTCTGGGCAGATCCCCCCCCCTTTACCTAACAAATATGAAGGTGTGAAACTCGTGCTTGCGTAAAGCTCTCTGATATCCGATGTCTTCGGGTCCAGTTCGCGTTAAAATTATTGTGGGATCCTACCTGGAGAACGAACCACACTTTTGTTATTTTGCCGACTTATAGCGCTTTGAGGCAGTATTGGCGCTACCTATCATTCTGCGGATTGGGATGAAGGCCCTGCACTCGTTACTCTGTAAGAAATATGCAGCATATGCTTACTGATCACAGAAGGTGTATATTCTCTATACACACGCCGGCGGTATCACAAATATCTGAAGGTAGCGCACTAAGGGGCGGATTTGCGGGTCCCTTGCGTCACTGTTCACATGTTAAGTGATGCAGGGGTGACGCACGGGGCGTGCAAATGTGTCCCTATATACCGTGGGCCATTATTGCGCCTAAAGATGCCAGGGAACGGTACTATACCGTTTGATTTAGGTGCATTTCGTCATTCGTCATTCGATTGCTTCTTAGTGTGGCTAGTAGTATTAGGATTGTCAGAGCGCCTCAGTATACACTAAATAGAAGGTGCGGAGATGATGCGTTATTGTGCATTGCACATTTAACAAAATATTCATAAAACAAACGATTACCGATTGAAAACAAAATTACTATCGTTAGGAAAGATTGGGGTATGAGTGAAGAGGTGCTACCAGGAATGAGTCTCCAGTGCACAGACCATCAACGGGGCACCCGAAGCAAGCCACGTGACCCCTAAAATGAATGCCATAGCGACATCTCCCAGCCCTACCTCCAGGTTGGAGAGGCCTGTAGTGTGATTTTCATTGCAAAGACACACAGATCATCAGCCAACTAACATGCATAACACCATTCTTATGGATGTGTGTGGTTCGGTGATCACGGGGTGCTGGAGGTCAGTGGTGCTAGAATAGCTCACTGTCGCCACCTGCTGGCTATCTGCCAGATGGTGATAGAGAAGAGATCCCATGGGTTATCTTTCTATGCGTCATATTAGAACAGTAGCAAAACCTAGGTCTAGCCCTGAGCTAAAAGGACATATATAACCTTGCGCATAACGATCCTGGGGCCTTACCAAGTGGTAGTCTGTCCTTCTTATGCGCATTCCCGGGACCTGCACTGTTTTACTTATCCTATGTAGAACAATAGTCAATTTGCTCTTCCTAATACTGCTGTCGTCTGTCAGTTCTCCCAAGGCTCTGGATGCGGGAAACCAGCCCATCCGCTGAGCCTTCAGCTCGGGTACACCAGCTGCTTCTCAGTAGTATGTAGGGTCTACAGCCTGCAGTTTTACTCAGTTCATGTACTAGCAGGGCAATTGCGCCACTGCCTGAGCCGGGACTGCCAAGCTTACCTATAGAGGTGGGCCCCCAGAAGACTCTCAATATAGAAGTGCCCAGGAAGTGAAATATCAGCCGTATGAAGGCACTGAATGTCTATCTGGTATTCCAGACCCCCTTTTCTTCGCTCTCCATATTAAGGCGTTGGCTTGCACATTGGGCTCCTAGCCGGAATTGGACCCACGGTTTCTCACTGGGTTAGCGGGGTTGGGCTCCCCGGGGCTGCGTTGACACAGCCTTGTGTGAACTTAAGTATCCTTCAGATTCCCGTGTGCCCCCCCCAAGGTGAGGAGTTGGCCTATACTGGGAGCACCTTGGTTCAGCTTATAATCCCTTAGGTCGGGGGTCGAAGTCAACGGTATAGACCAGATATTCATGAGGTAGCATGGTTGAGCTGCCCCCAGGTCGAAGGGGCATGGGATACCAGCTGTTTGCATTGGCAAGCCTGTATATAAAATGTAAGTCCTCCTAGGCTTTGCGCACTGAATACCCCTCTGTACTTGCTGGGGTATAGTTGCACAAGCGTTCACGAAGCACAGTTCAGTGACTTTGGAGAACGGCGCCTCGGGGGTATATGCTCAGGCATGTACTGATGCAGGTAGGGATCTCAAGGGGGCACTTAGATCTGTCCCGGCAATCCCTTTGTGGTGGTCTTAAGTAATCCCACAGACAGCGATCTTAGTCAGATTTGGCTGGGGATGTCTTAGGGGTGGCGGACATAAGTTTTGAAGCTAGCCTGTACATCACTCTCAGACGTTCCAAAACAGATCAGACAGGCAAAGGGTCGGTTACCCGGTTGGCCCCCTTGGGTGACCCCTGCTATTACCCTGTAGAGACCCTCAAGTCCTTCCTCGCTCACGTCCTGCGGTCCCAGGTTACCTCTCAGCCATGCTGACCTGGGTCCCTTGACCAAATACCAAATGGATAAAAATATGCTTGCGTGCCTTAATAGAGCTGGTTTGCGGAGGCAAGGGAAAAGGTTCTCCAGCCATTCATCCCGTTGGGGGCTGCCACCTCTGCTCTCAAGGCTGGCATGCAGCCAGAGAGTGTTCAGAAAGGTAGCATGGCCTAAAGCTGTCCCCAGACTAAACCCGAGAGGGCGGGTGATGCCTGCTGTTATACCTTTTCAATCTTGTATTGGCACATGCAAGGTCATCGTCCTATTCATAAAAGGATATTATTATCCCTTCCATGCCTCTGTGCGCTTGTAGGATAGCAGCACAAGCGTTATTGTAGGCACACTGTCTCTATGTTGTGCGGAGAGTGGCGTTACAGCAGTAGTCATAACCTGGCTGGGTGTAGCCTGCTGTTGCTTGTCGTGAAGGGTGTTCAAGTGTCAGGGCTGGTGCTGGAACGCCGTTAATTTGACACGAAGCGCCTTCAACAGTAGGGGCCCCTTCTTCCCATTGTCATTCCTGGTAATATGACTCTCGAACCAGGGATGGTACACAAATTTTGTGAGGGATAAGACCCAGGGTATCGGCAGATTAGGGGCAGAAGGGCCTGCGTTTCGTCAGGCATGCTTCTTATGCCCCTGGTGAGGTGCTAAGTTGTGCCAAGCAATTATAAAGTTTAGGAAGGAAGCTCTGTGCCATGAAGAAAGTTACCCAACAGAGGGGTCGGGGCTTCTTCAGACATGAAATGATTCAGGACAAAGTAAAGGTTACTTCAAGGTGGATGGAGTCCTGACGCCGGTTGGCTTAGACTTATTCCTCCTCAATTTAAAAAAGGCTCTGCTGAGCAAGGGTTGCAGGTAAAAGGAGTAGCGTTGGTGGGGGACCCGTGCGACGGCGGGGACCATCGCACAGGCTGTGGTGGAGTTACAGGGCAATCCGGAAACAGAGAGGTGCGAATCAGTACTTCAGCGGGCACATAGGGGTGCCAGAGCCTAACCTAGAACCTCATGTGAGGCTAGGAATCCGAGACGGCGCCCCAGTAGTCCTTCGGGCGGTTGTGGGCCTGTGCAACCGGGGGTTGCTTAGATACGCCCCGCAAGGGGCGTGAGTAGTTTATTACCATAATGATCAGCAGCGGGGTGGTTCGCCACTGTGCTGATTGGCTCATCAGGCGGGCAGGTGGCGAGAATGCGGCCTGCCCTTGGATTGCCCGTAAGATAACCCAACGTGATTACATAATGTTGTATGTAACAATAAACCTGCAGCAATTTTTCCCAATCTTAACACTTGTGTCTGTGTGTTATTTGCGGGATGTTGTTATGGGGGCGGGGGGTTCCTGTGGCCCTGAAGTGACTATGCGCCTGCCCGAGGCCACCCGGTGGCCATCAGGAGGGCGGGCCCTTAGTCACGTAGGGCTGCCCCCGACCCCCAGCTAATGGTTGCCACCCCTCAGGGCAGGTTGCCCGGTGGAGGTGGGCGGAACTATGACGCACGTCCGGGGCTGGCAGGGAGAGGGTATATCTCCTCCTCTGGCCGTTGTGGTGGCCTCTTTGCCGCTCCGGACGTTGCGTCGAACACGTCGGGACACTCTTTCCCTCCCTACCTCTAACCCTGAGTGTCAGCTATGGGGGGGCTCCTGAGGGAGTTTTAATGTGTTTTCCTTTTTCGTTGCAGGTGGAGTTACAGGGCAATCCGGAAACAGAGAGGTGCGAATCAGTACTTCAGCGGGCACATAGGGGTGCCAGAGCCTAACCTAGAACCTCATGTGAGGCTAGGAATCCGAGACGGCGCCCCAGTAGTCCTTCGGGCGGTTGTGGGCCTGTGCAACCGGGGGTTGCTTAGATACGCCCCGCAAGGGGCGTGAGTAGTTTATTACCATAATGATCAGCAGCGGGGTGGTTCGCCACTGTGCTGATTGGCTCATCAGGCGGGCAGGTGGCGAGAATGCGGCCTGCCCTTGGATTGCCCGTAAGATAACCCAACGTGATTACATAATGTTGTATGTAACAATAAACCTGCAGCAATTTTTCCCAATCTTAACACTTGTGTCTGTGTGTTATTTGCGGGATGTTGTTATGGGGGCGGGGGGTTCCTGTGGCCCTGAAGTGACTATGTCACTTTGAGGCTCGCAGCTTGGCCATGGATGAGGGGGAGGAGCAAAAGGAAGGATCTGTGAACTTCCCCAGGTTGCGGGTAAGGTAAGCAGCCCCCAATATAATAACTCTACATGGGGGAAAAAAGTTGTGTCTTTCTTTAAATAGCACTACTGTTTTCAACTGATCCTGTTTATTGCTTGCAAACTTACAAAGATCAGCTAAAAACACAAGCACTTGTTTTAACCCAATCACCACCCCTCCCCTCCAGTCCTTATCTCCTGGTTTACTTTTTAATTTGAGAATAGCACTTTGTACAGCTCCAGACACTTAACAAGCATTTGGAATGCAATAAGTCTCGCATTTGCAGGAGTTTTAGCCATTAGCATTGTAAATGACTATGCCTTTGAATTATGTTTTAAAAACCAAAACATAAATAAAATGCATTGTCATTTACAATGCCAATAGCTCAAACGTGGATAAATGCGAGACCTATTGCATTGCAAATGCTTGTTAACAGAGGTGCTGCCCTGCCCTTGTCCCTGAGAGCCGACAAAATTGCTGGCTTTGCTGCTCACAAGTCCTCTACTCAGGCCCGGTTCTAGTGAGTGGGCCAGGCCCACCCAAACATGAACCTTGGCCCTCGCAGTGATGGGTTAAAGTCCAATAAAAAAATGGGCACTTTAATTTAAAACGTTTCCTCGAACGTTGTTTTCCTTCCTGTTCTGGGAGTTGCGTTATTGGGCCTGGGATCTTTTTCACAGGCACCCCCTATCTTGCATCTCCTTTTAGACAGGTGGGCTGTGTCATGCAGGTATAGTGGGGGGCATGGTGAAGGGGACACATTCTTTCTTTACCACTGGGTGCGTGGATATTTCCTTTTCTAATCAGTGTTGAAGAAAGAAGTTTGTTTATCCTGATTCACCTTTCCTGACCCCTGCAGGTGCTTATCAGATTGGGCTGTGAGGCAGAGTTCTATGAACTAAGTATGAAAGAAAATGTGTAAGCATGGGTGTAAAATCCGTTCCGCTCGTGGAATTTGCGGATTTTTGGCAAATTCGCAATCCGCGAACTCTCGCGAATTTGCCAAAAATTCGTAAATTCGCACGCAGCGGATTTTTTTTGCTTGGTGATACAATTTTACGGCGCGCGGCGTTCACTTACCGTCATTTAGCGTTTGCAGAGTTGTTTTTCTCCATATTTTGCGTGTGCTGCGCCATTTTGGATCTTGCTGCGGGATCCAGCGGGAGTTTGGCGACCGTGATTACGTCATCGCGGCTTGCCACCTTGCACAGCACGCATCGCGAGAGTTCGCAATTGCGAACACGTAGATGCGGCGGGCAGCAACAATCTCGCACTCGCGAAATTGCAAAATTTGCAATTCTACACAAGAAATCCACCAGCAAGCAGCATAAACCTCTGGAAATGATGATTTTTATCAAAATAACTCCTCAGGTTGACATTTGCCTGCACTTTTTTTTGCAAGGAGTCCATTTTGGGGGGGGGGAGGAAGGAAGTGCCCCACAGTCTCCAACTTCCTGTTCCTGTCCAGCAGGCTCCTCCCAGTGCTTTCTTCATGTGCTGGTCACTTTCATTTGGATCTTGACCTGGAAGGATTACTTTTTGTGGATGCTGCTGGATATTTGGATTTGAGGCCTTTTTGACTTTCTTTGGATCACTTTTGGATTAGAAATCAACTTTCACAAGTAAGTTTGTTTGGGGCATTACAGTTGCTGCAACTACAATTTTGGAACTTTTTCAGAACATTAAATAAAATATATTGTGGGTAGCCACAGTATCCAGTAGGACCAGGGTTAGTTATGGGTGCATGATACAACTGTTTTGTTGAATTTAAACATCATTGAGGGCATGGATGGCCTGGGATTGTGCTGAATTTTGTGGGGGTTTTTCGATTTTTTTGGGCTGCTGTTGGGGCCTTTTGCCCAGAGGTAGTGAGTGGTGCATGGACTGAGTCTGCCTGTGAGGTCTCTTTAATGTAAACATCCTGGATGGCATTGGATTGTGGTGATTTTTGTGTGTTTTTCATTTTTTTGGGGTGTACTGTTGATGGGAAACTAAGGGGCCATTTTGAAGACAGGCAGTGTCTGAGGCCTGCACCCATTTTGCCTAGCTTTCATCCATTATGCCCAGGGGTAGTGAGTGGTGCATGGGCCTAGTCTTTCTGTGGGGTGTCTTCTTGAATTTAAACATCATTGAGGGCATGGATGGCCTGGGCTTGTGCTAAATTTTGTGGTTTTTTTCGATTTTTTTGGGCTGCTGTTGGGGCCTTTTGCCCAGGGGTAGTGAGTGGTGCATGGACCGGATCAGCCTGTGGGGTCTCTTTAATGTAAACATCCTGGATGGCATTGGATTGTGGTGATTTTTGTGTGGTTTTTGTTTTTGTGGGGTGTACTGTTGATGTGGACTGGCCATGTGGGTGGTGGTGGCCATCGTGAGTGCTGGTACAGGCAGGCCCTGCACATGTGCTTGGGGTGCAAGGGGCCATTTTGAAGACAGGCAGTGTCTGAGGCCTGCACCCATTTTGCCTAGCTTTCATCCATTATGCCCAGGGGTAGTGAGTGGTGCATGGGCCTAGTCTTTCTGTGGGGTGTCTTCTTGAATTTAAACATCATTGAGGGCATGGATGGCCTGGGATTGTGCTGAATTTTGTGGGTTTTTCTGATTTTTTTGGGCTGCTGTTGGGGCCTTTTGCCCAGGGGTAGTGAGTGGTGCATGGACTGAGTCTGCCTGTGGGGTCTCTTTAATGTAAACATCCTGGATGGCATTGGATTGTGGTGATTTATGTGTGTTTATCGTTTTTTTGGGGTGTACTGTTGATGTGGACTGGCCATGTGGGTGGTGGTGGCCATCTTGAGTGGTGGTACAGGCAGGCCCTGCACATGTGCTTGGGGTGCAAGGGGCCATTTTGAAGACAGGCAGTGTCTGAGGCCTGCACCCATTTTGCCTAGCTTTCATCCATTATGCCCAGGGGTAGTGAGTGGCGCATGGGCCTAGTCTTTCTGTGGGGTGTCTTCCTGAATTTAAACATCATTGAGGGCATGGATGGCCTGGGATTGTGCTGAATTTTGTGGGGTTTTTTCGATTTTTTTGGGCTGCTGTTGGGGCCTTTTGCCCAGGGGTAGTGAGTGGTGCATGGACTGAGTCTGCCTGTGGGGTCTCTTTAATGTAAACATCCTGGATGGCATTGGATTGTGGTGATTTTTGTGTGTTTTTCGTTTTTTTGGGGTGTGCTGTTGATGTGGACTGGCCATGTGGGAGGTGGTGGCCATCTTGAGTGCTGGTACAGGCAGGCCCTGCACATGTGCTTGGGGTGCAAGGGGCCATTTTGAAGACAGGCAGTGTCTGAGGCCTGCACCCATTTTGCCTAGCTTTCATCCATTATGCCCAGGGGTAGTGAGTGGTGCATGGGCCTAGTCTTTCTGTGGGGTGTCTTCTTGAATTTAAACATCATTGAGGGCATGGATGGCCTGGGATTGTGCTGAATTTTGTGGGGTTTTTCGATTTTTTTGGGCTGCTGTTGGGGCCTTTTGCCCAGGGGTAGTGAGTGGTGCATGGACTGAGTCTGCCTGTGGGGTCTCTTTAATGTAAACATCCTGGATGGCATTGGATTGTGGTGATTTTTGTGTGTTTTTCGTTTTTTTGGGGTGTACTGTTGATGTGGACTGGCCATGTGGGTGGTGGTGGCCATCTTGAGTGCTGGTACAGGCAGGCCCTGCACATGTGCTTGGGGTGCAAGGGGCCATTTTGAAGACAGGCAGTGTCTGAGGCCTGCACCCATTTTGCCTAGCTTTCATCCATTATGCCCAGGGGTAGTGAGTGGTGCATGGGCCTAGTCTTTCTGTGGGGTGTCTTCTTGAATTTAAACATCATTGAGGGCATGGATGGCCTGGGATTGTGCTGAATTTTGTGGGGTTTTTCGATTTTTTTGGGCTGCTGTTGGGGCCTTTTGCCCAGGGGTAGTGAGTGGTGCATGGACTGAGTCTGCCTGTGGGGTCTCTTTAATGTAAACATCCTGGATGGCATTGGATTGTGGTGATTTTTGTGTGTTTTTCGTTTTTTTGGGGTGTACTGTTGATGTGGACTGGCCATGTGGGTGGTGGTGGCCATCTTGAGTGCTGGTACAGGCAGGCCCTGCACATGTGCTTGGGGTGCAAGGGGCCATTTTGAAGACAGGCAGTGTCTGAGGCCTGCACCCATTTTGCCTAGCTTTCATCCATTATGCCCAGGGGTAGTGAGTGGCGCATGGGCCTAGTCTTTCTGTGGGGTGTCTTCCTGAATTTAAACATCATTGAGGGCATGGATGGCCTGGGATTGTGCTGAATTTTGTGGGGTTTTTTCGATTTTTTTGGGCTGCTGTTGGGGCCTTTTGCCCAGGGGTAGTGAGTGGTGCATGGACTGAGTCTGCCTGTGGGGTCTCTTTAATGTAAACATCCTGGATGGCATTGGATTGTGGTGATTTTTGTGTGTTTTTCGTTTTTTTGGGGTGTGCTGTTGATGTGGACTGGCCATGTGGGAGGTGGTGGCCATCTTGAGTGCTGGTACAGGCAGGCCCTGCACATGTGCTTGGGGTGCAAGGGGCCATTTTGAAGACAGGCAGTGTCTGAGGCCTGCACCCATTTTGCCTAGCTTTCATCCATTATGCCCAGGGGTAGTGAGTGGTGCATGGGCCTAGTCTTTCTGTGGGGTGTCTTCTTGAATTTAAACATCATTGAGGGCATGGATGGCCAGGGATTGTGCTGAATTTTGTGGGGGTTTTCGATTTTTTTGGGCTGCTGTTGGGGCCTTTTGCCCAGGGGTAGTGAGTGGTGCATGGACTGAGTCTGCCTGTGGGGTCTCTTTAATGTAAACATCCTGGATGGCATTGGATTGTGGTGATTTTTGTGTGTTTTACGTTTTTTTGGGGTGTACTGTTGATGTGGACTGGCCATGTGGGTGGTGGTGGCCATCTTGAGTGCTGGTACAGGCAGGCCCTGCACATGTGCTTGGGGTGCAAGGGGCCATTTTGAAGACAGGCAGTGTCTGAGGCCTGCACCCATTTTGCCTAGCTTTCATCCATTATGCCCAGGGGTAGTGAGTGGTGCATGGGCCTAGTCTTTCTGTGGGGTGTCTTCTTGAATTTAAACATCATTGAGGGCATGGATGGCCTGGGATTGTGCTGAATTTTGTGGGGTTTTTCAATTTTTTTGGGCTGCTGTTGGGGCCTTTTGCCCAGGGGTAGTGAGTGGTGCATGGACTGAGTCTGCCTGTGGGGTCTCTTTAATGTAAACATCCTGGATGGCATTGGATTGTGGTGATTTTTGTGTGTTTTTCGTTTTTTTGGGGTGTACTGTTGATGTGGACTGGCCATGTGGGTGGTGGTGGCCATCTTGAGTGCTGGTACAGGCAGGCCCTGCACATGTGCTTGGGGTGCAAGGGGCCATTTTGAAGACAGGCAGTGTCTGAGGCCTGCACCCATTTTGCCTAGCTTTCATCCATTATGCCCAGGGGTAGTGAGTGGCGCATGGGCCTAGTCTTTCTGTGGGGTGTCTTCTTGAATTTAAACATCATTGAGGGCATGGATGGCCTGGGATTGTGCTGAATTTTGTGGGGTTTTTTCGATTTTTTTGGGCTGCTGTTGGGGCCTTTTGCCCAGGGGTAGTGAGTGGTGCATGGACTGAGTCTGCCTGTGGGGTCTCTTTAATGTAAACATCCTGGATGGCATTGGATTGTGGTGATTTTTGTGTGTTTTTCGTTTTTTTGGGGTGTGCTGTTGATGTGGACTGGCCATGTGGGAGGTGGTGGCCATCTTGAGTGCTGGTACAGGCAGGCCCTGCACATGTGCTTGGGGTGCAAGGGGCCATTTTGAAGACAGGCAGTGTCTGAGGCCTGCACCCATTTTGCCTAGCTTTCATCCATTATGCCCAGGGGTAGTGAGTGGTGCATGGGCCTAGTCTTTCTGTGGGGTGTCTTCTTGAATTTAAACATCATTGAGGGCATGGATGGCCAGGGATTGTGCTGAATTTTGTGGGGGTTTTCGATTTTTTTGGGCTGCTGTTGGGGCCTTTTGCCCAGGGGTAGTGAGTGGTGCATGGACTGAGTCTGCCTGTGGGGTCTCTTTAATGTAAACATCCTGGATGGCATTGGATTGTGGTGATTTTTGTGTGTTTTTCGTTTTTTTGGGGTGTACTGTTGATGTGGACTGGCCATGTGGGTGGTGGTGGCCATCTTGAGTGCTGGTACAGGCAGGCCCTGCACATGTGCTTGGGGTGCAAGGGGCCATTTTGAAGACAGGCAGTGTCTGAGGCCTGCACCCATTTTGCCTAGCTTTCATCTATTATGCCCAGGGGTAGTGAGTGGTGCATGGGCCTAGTCTTTCTGTGGGGTGTCTTCTTGAATTTAAACATCATTGAGGGCATGGATGGGCTGGGATTGTGCTGAATTTTGTGGGGTTTTTCAATTTTTTTGGGCTGCTGTTGGGGCCTTTTGCCCAGGGGTAGTGAGTGGTGCATGGACTGAGTCTGCCTGTGGGGTCTCTTTAATGTAAACATCCTGGATGGCATTGGATTGTGGTGATTTTTGTGTGTTTTTCGTTTTTTTGGGGTGTACTGTTGATGTGGACTGGCCATGTGGGTGGTGGTGGCCATCGTGAGTGCTGGTACAGGCAGGCCCTGCACATGTGCTTGGGGTGCAAGGGGCCATTTTGAAGACAGGCAGTGTCTGAGGCCTGCACCCATTTTGCCTAGCTTTCATCCATTATGCCCAGGGGTAGTGAGTGGTGCATGGGCCTAGTCTTTCTGTGGGGTGTCTTCTTGAATTTAAACATCATTGAGGGCATGGATGGCCTGGGATTGTGCTGAATTTTGTGGGTTTTTCTGATTTTTTTGGGCTGCTGTTGGGGCCTTTTGCCCAGGGGTAGTGAGTGGTGCATGGACTGAGTCTGCCTGTGGGGTCTCTTTAATGTAAACATCCTGGATGGCATTGGATTGTGGTGATTTATGTGTGTTTATCGTTTTTTTGGGGTGTACTGTTGATGTGGACTGGCCATGTGGGTGGTGGTGGCCATCTTGAGTGCTGGTACAGGCAGGCCCTGCACATGTGCTTGGGGTGCAAGGGGCCATTTTGAAGACAGGCAGTGTCTGAGGCCTGCACCCATTTTGCCTAGCTTTCATCCATTATGCCCAGGGGTAGTGAGTGGCGCATGGGCCTAGTCTTTCTGTGGGGTGTCTTCCTGAATTTAAACATCATTGAGGGCATGGATGGCCTGGGATTGTGCTGAATTTTGTGGGGTTTTTTCGATTTTTTTGGGCTGCTGTTGGGGCCTTTTGCCCAGGGGTAGTGAGTGGTGCATGGACTGAGTCTGCCTGTGGGGTATCTTTAATGTAAACATCCTGGATGGCATTGGATTGTGGTGATTTTTGTGTGTTTTTCGTTTTTTTGGGGTGTGCTGTTGATGTGGACTGGCCATGTGGGAGGTGGTGGCCATCTTGAGTGCTGGTACAGGCAGGCCCTGCACATGTGCTTGGGGTGCAAGGGGCCATTTTGAAGACAGGCAGTGTCTGAGGCCTGCACCCATTTTGCCTAGCTTTCATCTATTATGCCCAGGGGTAGTGAGTGGTGCATGGGCCTAGTCTTTCTGTGGGGTGTCTTCTTGAATTTAAACATCATTGAGGGCATGGATGGGCTGGGATTGTGCTGAATTTTGTGGGGTTTTTCAATTTTTTTGGGCTGCTGTTGGGGCCTTTTGCCCAGGGGTAGTGAGTGGTGCATGGACTGAGTCTGCCTGTGGGGTCTCTTTAATGTAAACATCCTGGATGGCATTGGATTGTGGTGATTTTTGTGTGTTTTTCGTTTTTTTGGGGTGTACTGTTGATGTGGACTGGCCATGTGGGTGGTGGTGGCCATCTTGAGTGCTGGTACAGGCAGGCCCTGCACATGTGCTTGGGGTGCAAGGGGCCATTTTGAAGACAGGCAGTGTCTGAGGCCTGCACCTATTTTGCCTAGCTTTCATCCATTATGCCCAGGGGTAGTGAGTGGTGCATGGGCCTAGTCTTTCTGTGGGGTGTCTTCTTGAATTTAAACATCATTGAGGGCATGGATGGCCTGGGATTGTGCTGAATTTTGTGGGGTTTTTCGATTTTTTTGGGCTGCTGTTGGGGCCTTTTGCCCAGGGGTAGTGAGTGGTGCATGGACTGAGTCTGCCTGTGGGGTCTCTTTAATGTAAACATCCTGGATGGCATTGGATTGTGGTGATTTTTGTGTGTTTTTCGTTTTTTTGGGGTGTACTGTTGATGTGGACTGGCCATGTGGGTGGTGGTGGCCATCTTGAGTGCTGGTACAGGCAGGCCCTGCACATGTGCTTGGGGTGCAAGGGGCCATTTTGAAGACAGGCAGTGTCTGAGGCCTGCACCCATTTTGCCTAGCTTTCATCCATTATGCCCAGGGGTAGTGAGTGGTGCATGGGCCTAGTCTTTCTGTGGGGTGTCTTCTTGAATTTAAACATCATTGAGGGCATGGATGGCCTGGGATTGTGCTGAATTTTGTGGGGTTTTTCAATTTTTTTGGGCTGCTGTTGGGGCCTTTTGCCCAGGGGTAGTGAGTGGTGCATGGACTGAGTCTGCCTGTGGGGTCTCTTTAATGTAAACATCCTGGATGGCATTGGATTGTGGTGATTTTTGTGTGTTTTTCGTTTTTTTGGGGTGTACTGTTGATGTGGACTGGCCATGTGGGTGGTGGTGGCCATCTTGAGTGCTGGTACAGGCAGGCCCTGCACATGTGCTTGGGATGCAAGGGGCCATTTTGAAGGCAGGCAGTGTCTGAGGCCTGCACCCATTTTGCCTAGCTTTCATCCATTATGCCCAGGGGTAGTGAGTGGTGCATGGGCCTAGTCTTTCTGTGGGGTGTCTTCTTGAATTTAAACATCATTGAGGGCATGGATGGCCTGGGATTGTGCTGATTTTTGTGTGTTTTTTTACTTTTTGGGGTGTATAACTGATGTTCCTCTGTCTTCCATTGCTTTTAGGTGCACAAGAGAACCACCAGTGCCAGGAAGAAGTCCTGCTGCGGTGTGTGCAGCACAACGTCACGTGTGGCCACAGACAACTCTGCAACTTGTGCAACTGCGGCCTGCTGTTCTGAGTGACATCTGAAGAAGATGGCCCCAAAAAAAGTTGCCCGTAGCTCCTCTAGCAAGAAAGTTGCCAGTAAGGAGCAGAAGAAGCAAGTGGCGCCACTTACCAAGGAGACTGGTGTGACGACCGCCACATTTTTTGGGATAAAAAAAAGTACGCCTGCAGCAGCAGCGTGGTCTGCTGGGGACCAAGCTGGGAGCAGCACCTCCGCTCCATTGGGCTCAGTGCCACCACCACCACGCCAACTTAGGTCCAAGCCCTTGAGTGCTGCAGAGGCAGCCAGTATAGTTGTTCAATCACCATCGACCAGTGATGTTGGCTCATCGCAAGAAAGTAGCAGCATCCCTCAATCAACACAGGTTGTTGTAACCCATCTGACGAGTGTTGAACAACCACAGCCGCAACAACAACCACATGTGCAAGTACAAGCCCAAGTACATGTGGAAGGAGAGGCGGTGCAAGGAGAGGAGCAAGCAGAGGTGCATGGAGCGGCACAAGTTCCCACAATAGTTGTTCCTCCCGAAGTAGGGGCACATCAGGAAATCGACATTCAAGCCGAGGTATCACATGAGGAAGCCACTCCTCCTGATGATTCATTGTCTTCCAGATCCCCAGCAAGGAAAAGATCAAGGATGGTGTCTACTTCTTCTTCAAGCTCCCTTCCTTCTGATGATATGGATCAAACTTGGGAACCACCACGGCCGTCTGAGAGTGAGGCACACCATGAGCTGACAAAGGTAGCTAAGCGTAAAAGGAAGGTCCCCGAAAGTCTCAGAGTCATGGAGTGTGATGATGACGCTGAACAAGAAGGGGCGAATACTGCTCCTGCTGATGAATACTCTCACGACGACGACTCAGTCATCATAGGCGTCACTCCAGCCTCAGCGGACATGGAGCACACAGACATTTTCACCCTAGCCCGATATGCTGCTGAGCGTGATGATGATAATGGCGACGTGGGAATGGGACCACAAGAAATGCAGTTAACTAGTACACCAACACCACCACCTACAGCTTCCATATTTTCTCGCCGGAAGGGACCTCCATCCACCTCGACCTCCATGTCCTCAATTAGTGGTGCTGTAAGTGCACAACGTACTAAATTTCGGCAACACACATCCTCCAGTTCATCTGGCATTAGCAGCATTCCCAGTATCGCCTCCTCCGCTCCCCACAGACATTTGAAGTCCGCAGTTTGGGACTTCTTTAGTGTTAGCCCAACAAGGGAAAACATAGCCATTTGTACCATTTGTAAAGTTCGAGTTAGTCGTGGTAAGCTTGGTACCAACTATGGTACAAGAGGCCAGAGAGGTCATCTTGAGAGACAGCACACTGTCAAATGGCTGGCGCACCTAAGGGAGATCAAGGATGCCCGAATTGCAAGTCAACAAATAGTATCCGTTGATGTTTCATCTGCTGATGACGAGGAGGAAGAAGAAGCGTCAGACATTTCTTCACTTACACCTAGTACCCCTGTCAGCAGCAGATCTATGAGCCACACTAAGAGTGTGGGAGAGAGTGAGACACCAACGCGAAAAAGTTAATCACGGAGCGTAACTGGGTTGCAGGAGTCATCATCATCCCGTAAATTGGTCCAGCCCACCATTAGAAGCATGTTGGTTTCAGAAGCGCCACATGAACGCAACCACCCAATGGCGCGTCTGTATAACAGTAAGCTGGCTAAAATGCTAGCGCTGGACCTTCTCCCTTTTTCTTTTGTGGAAGGGGTGGGTTTTCTTGAAATGGTGGCAACGCTCTGCCCTAAATGGAAGGTTCCTAGCCGGTTCTATTTTGCCAGAGTTGCGATTCCAGCACTACATGAAGATGTGCTCGAGGTGATTGGGGCAGCTTTGCAGAAGAGTGCTGTTCACACTATACATCTGACAACAGACATGTGGAGCAGTTGTGCAGCCACTGATTACATGTGCATCACTGCACACTGGGTCTCTTTTTCAGGGGTTAAAGGCAGGATAAACGCAGGTGTTGATGAGGACAAAGTTTATAAAGCTGCTCGGAAACATGCAACAATAGCCATGTTTGCCATGGAGAAAAGTCATACAGCGGAAAACATTTTGCATGAGTTTAACACAAAGGTCTTTCAATGGCCGTCCCCAAGAAAACGCATGATTGGTTATGTTTCCACGGATAATGGCGCCAATGTAGTTAAGGCCATGGATATGGGTAACTATTTCAGAGTGACGTGTCTGGCGCACTGTATAAACCTGGTTGTTAAAAAATTCTTGAGTGAAGAAAGTCCAGTCTCCGAGTTACTGACCACCTGCCGAAGAATGTGCACACATATCAACCACTCTTTTAAGGCCCGGAAGCAGCTGAGGTGCCTGCAATATGAACATAAATTGCCAGTGAAAGCACTCATCCAGGAGGTGGCAACACGTTGGAACTCAACCTTCTACATGCTTGAGCGTCTGTATGAGCAGTATGCGGTAGTCGATCAGTATTTCTTTAAACTGGGTCCACCTGTGAAGGACATGAGGATACAGGTGGAGCAATGGCACCTAGCTAAAAGCCTGACAGACATGCTTCGTCCTTTTGAGGTCTTCACACGTGCAGTCAGCAGGGAGGACTGTAATTTGGGAAAAGCTATCCCATTGTTGAGCATGCTAGAGCACCGACTGAAGGCGGTGTGTTCTAAGTTTGAAAAAGATGGAAAGGAAGAAGCATTAGAGTTGTCGGAGAAGTTATTACACCGCCTACTTGGCGATGATAGTCTTAAAATGATTAAGACAAAACAGCATTACATTTGTGCTACTATTCTGGATCCACGGTACAAAAAGGCAGTGGCAGGCAGAGTATTCTTTCCTTTTGATGACGCAGAAGTTACAAAGTACAAACATTGACTAGCTGTGTCAGCCACTCGGTTTGAAAGAGAACAGCAGGAAATTGAAGGAAAAGGCAGTACATCAGCATCAGCAGGCCGTCTGCAGTAAAAAAAATCCCTTTCTGCATTTGTGGCAGTGGCTGAAGTGAGTGATTTGCCCTCTCAGCCGCTAACGACACCAGCAACCGTATCATCTGCACCAGACACAACAGTAATATCGGGTGATGAAGAGGATTGGCTAACTGAGCTTGGGTTTGCTTCTGAAATGGTCCCAGAAAAAAGTAAGCAAAGTGGAGGAACCCGGGAGAACCTTGAGTTGATGGTGCAGGCCTATCTGAATGACTCAACAGAGGTCCATCTTTCTCATGACCCATTGGCGTATTGGCATGGGAAAACAGTTGCTTGGCCAGAGATCACCAACCTGGCTATAAATTACTTGTCTTGCCCACTTGCAAGCGTGTCTTCTGAACGTGTTTTCAGTGCTGCTGGTGGCATTGTAACTTCCAAAAGGACCCGCCTCTCGCCCAAAAATGTGGAGAGGTTAACAATGATCAAGATGAATCAGCACCTCATACCACCAGATTACAAAATACGAGAATGCACGCCGGAAGAAGACGAGGAGGACACCAACTTAGACGAGGGAAGTTCTTCTCTGTTAAGTCACCTACTCCCGTCTGAATTCGCAGAGTTTGAGGACAAACTCTGCTTCCCTGACACCGAGCCCTGAAAATGAGCAAATGAATCAATAACTTTCTTTTTCCTCCTTATTCACTTTTATTCCTGTGTGTATGTCTTTCTTTGTTTTGCAAAGTCAATATAAATAAAAAATGTAATCACCTAATCAATCACAAAAAGAAGCCCATCAGCAGAACTGTCTTCACTTATTTGCTTATTGATTTGAAGGTGCCGCAGTCTGCATTCCTCAGGTTCACAAGTTCACAAGAACATGCTCCTCTATCCTCCTCCTCCAGACTCCTATTTCCCTCAAAGCAGATGGCTGGATTACGCCCAATGACGAAAGACTCTGCACTTGTGGGGGTGTTCTACTTCTTTGCGGGTGAGTAGACGGCTCTGGGGCCATTGCTGGGAAGGTCTAGTACCGGATAAAAGTGTTTTGGAGAAAATCGGAGCAAAAAAGTTTTTGCCTTTTTGCTCACTATCATGTTTTCGGTGGCCTGTTTGGGGGGGTTCATGGTGTTTGTGGGTGGGTTTTGGGGTCTGGGAGCAACGCTGGCACAGTCTAATTGTGATTGCATTTGTTTTCCAGGACATCCATGGTGGAAAAGTAGAGTTATGACCTGGCTGCACAGCGCGTTTGGACAGAATTGAAAGAAGGGCGAAAAATATTCTAAGTATGAGATTTTCCATTTTTGCTTTTTGCCTGTTTGGGGGTGTTGTGCTTTTTTGCGGGTGGGTTGGCGGGTCTTGGGGCATTGCTGGGAAGGTGTAATACCGGATAAAAGTGTTTTGTAGAAAATCCATGAGGAAAAGAGTTTTTGCATTTTCTGACATTTCGCTCAATGTAGCGTTTTCGGGGGCCTGTTTGGGGGGCTTCCTGGTGTTTGTGTGTGGGTTTCGGGGTCTGGGAGCACTGCTGGGTATGGATAGTTTTGATAGCAAGAGGTTTGAAGAAAATCCATGGAGGCAGAGGGGAGTTAGGGCCTAGCTGCAGAGCGGAGTGATTTTGGAAATTTTCCCAAAAGTGACAAAGTCCCCATTTTTGTAGTTTTGCTTTTTGGCTGTTTGGGGGTCTTCTATTTGTTTTCGCCTGGGTTGACGGCTCTGGGGCCATTGCTGGGAAGCTCTAATACCGGATAAAACTGGTTTGGACCAAATCGGAGACTAAATTGTTTTTGTGTTTTTGCTTGTCTTTGAGGTGCTCTTTGGGGGGGTTCCGGGTGTTTGTGGGTGGGTTTTGGGGTCTGGGAGCACTGCTGGCACAGTCTAGTTTTGATTGCATTTGCTTTTCAGGAAATCCATGGTGGAAAACGGGAGTTATGACCTAGCTGCAGAGCGCGTTTGGACAGAAGGCAGAAAATTATTGTAAGTAATATGAGATTTTCCATTTTGGCTTTTTGGCTGTTTGGGGATGTTGTGCTTTTTTGCAGGTGGGTTGGCGGGTCTTGGGTCATTGCTGGGAAGGTCTAATACCGGATAAAACTGGTTTGGAGAAAATCCATGCGGAAAAGCCTTTTGGCACTTTTTGTAACTTAGGGTTCGTTAGGGTTAGCCCTAGCAGCAGGATTGCATGTGTTTCGGGGTGTTCTAGATTTTTGCAACTGAGTTCTGGGGTCTTAGAGCACTCGTGGGAATGTGTAATTTTGGTTGCAAGTGATTTGAAGAAAATCCATGGTGGGAAAGGGGGGATTTGGCATAGTTAAAGAAAGCGTTTGCCACTATTCTTAACTTAGGGCTTGTTAGGGTTAGCAGTATTTGTATTGCATGTGTTTGGGTGGGGGGCTGTTTGTGGGGGGGTTTGCGAGTCTTGGAGCGATGCTCGGTATGGATACTTTTGCTTGCTTGCAAGTGCTTTGAATACAATCCACGGTGGGTAAGGGGGGATTTGGGCCTACTTTTACTTTCAAAGTACGTTTTGTCACCAGTTTTCTACTAGGCCTCGTTTTTTGAGATCTGATTGGGAGTCTTCTACATTTTTGCGACTGGCTTTAGTAAGGGTCTGGGTGGGAGCACTGCTGGGAAGGTCTAATTTTGTTCTAAAACACAGTTTACAGTACACCTAGCTTGAGGGGAAAGATCCGCTAAATTAATTTGCCCATACTTATTTATCCTTCAAAAGGAGACTCAGACAGAGTACGCACTTTCAAAAATATTGTACTGTCTATTAGGAAACTAAAAGTGTGACTTTTTGCACTACACAGCTTACATACCTTGGGCCTTATTTATGAAGGCCTTGCGCCGCCGGTGCGTCACTTTTAAAATGGGAAAAAGTGACGCACCGGTAGCGCAAGGCCTTCATAAATAAGGCCCCTTATATTTATTTGTCAGTGGTGTTCTAATATCACTTCCTGTTTTTCCATCAATAATTACAGGCCGGGTTTCAGTCTGTGCAATGGGAAAAAAGGATGAAGTCAGGCTTCACATTAGCGAGCCGCAATTCAGCATCCGCCAGGCAGGCAGTGGACAGGGTGTCTTCTGGTCACCAACATTGATGGACGGAGCGTCAGCTGGAATGGAGGAGTCCCGCTAATAAGAGGAATGGTTTGATGCATGCAACTTACCAAATTCAACAGGACAACTACAACAACATACAGATACAGTATCCGTTCTTTTCTAATTATCTTTAAAGTAATGTTATTGCTGTGAACTTCTATGAGTGTGACTCTGCATTTCTTGGATCTCCATTCTCTGCTTCTAAATTCATCCCTACAGCCATTCTATAGGTTTTACTTCTGCTATTTTTTAAACCTAATTTAATGTAAGAAGTGTTTCTCTGAGTGCAGAGATAGGCAAGTGAAAACGCTGCAGCCCTGTACTGTCGCATTCTGTCATTCACGGTTGTCGAAAATAGTTCAGTAACCATGCATGCAGTCGTGCATGCACTTCCTTTATGTCACTTAAAAGATTTATGATTAGCTTTGTACCCAAAGATTTCTTTATCTTCAATTATTGTTTGTCCATGCTGTGCTTTTTTTTTCTTCTCTCAACAAAACTTACACAAAAAAAAAAAACTATTCCCATCCATTTTCCAAACCCTAACCCTCTTCCCCCGGGCTGTGTGGTTTTGATTGATGTGTGACTAAATGACAGCAATAATTCCACACACTTGCTGGGGAGGATAAGGTCATAGCAACAGGCTGGTGAAGGAATCCGAGGATATATATTCTATTCTTACTCAGCTTGACACTCAGTCACTATTGGCAAATGAAAGCAGATTTTCATGTGCGCCATCAGCTTGATAGGTCATCAAGATTAGAACATCCTCCTCCTAGACGTGGCAAATTATTACGCTGCTGTGTCCTTCACCTTCGGTACTATTTCTTGTAGTAGTAGCCAATGTCAAATAAATTCAACGCAAGTACTAGTTATACTTTCAATACTTTACCATTTGTTAGGCTACATTGTGGCACTGTTCTAGTGTACTGTCACCTGCTATATTCTCTATCGTACCGTTCTAATGCTACGGTAAGGACAAACAAGGTTTCATTTTCTTTTTTTTTCAGATACTGCAACTGCCACTGTGTAACACCACTAGTACCAACGCAATGATGACATTTCATCCACCCTGGATTGGCAACCTTAATCGCCATTTGCCGTGCAGCCAGCCCTGTGCCTAGCCCTATTTCAAAACACAAATTACAGGTAAGATGAGCGTTTGGGGGCAGGAAGTATAATGGAGTATTAGGAGAGACGAGAGACTGACGCTAGTACTAGTAAAGTCCTAGGACTATTGAATTCAGTTACTCTGTGAGAGGCACTTAGTTTTGAAAACATTTGGGCAATTAATTACACAACTTGAATCAAGATGCCACTTCAGTTTCACGAAAACAAAGTTACTGTTAAACCCCCACCCACCAGCCTCAAAAGCAGTAAAAAAAAACACGTATGCTAAGATAAAGTTTAAAGTGTATTTATATCCCTGACAAAATAATCTCCCACAAGACCCAACCCACCCCCACTCCCTAACCCCAACGAATGTCCTTGAAAAGTCCAAAAAAGTGAAAAAACCCAACTCCCAATTCCCACCCCCCAGAAGTCTTTAAAAAAGGGGCAAGGGACAGTCTCTCCTCCTACTGCTGGCTACTGCTGTTGACTTTCCGGGCCAGGTCGGAATGCTCCTTGCGGAGGGTCTCAAGCAGGGTTTTCGTGTTGAGCAGCTCCTGCTCGAGGTAGGAAACCCTCAGGGAAAGGCGGTGCATATGTTTTTTGCAACTGCTGTGGGGGGCAGCTGATTTCTTTGCTGCTCGGCGGTGGCGGGTGGCTGCGGCAGTGGTACCCCGGCTCCGTACCGCTGGAGACCTTCTGCGCTGACTGGGTGACCCAGGGAGCATGGAGGAAGATGCAACTGTGCCGGTAGATGTTGTTGTAGACTGCGTGTCCCCCTCCTCCTGGGCCACCAGCCGCCGATATTCAGCGACAGTGGCCTCCAGCCTCCGTTGCCGAGCCCGTGAAGCCAGCTCCTTCCGGGTTGGTTTGGAAGGAGTATCTATATGAAGAAAGAAAGACATAGTCTGTAACCAATGCTCTTTAAGATGAACACAAAATGATTCAGCAGAAAGTTGTGTCACAGTAGAAGTAGCAACTTGCAAGCGCAGTACATAACTATTGTGTCCAGTATCTATCTAACCTCCCACTTCTTCATCCTTGCTCTAACATTAGTGGGAGTTTAAGGAATCAATTCTACGAGCACTATGGACTCACTCCATTAGAGTTGACTATGACAGTACACCAGTCTATTCTTCTTCTTCTCTATTGTTTAGCAAAATTGGTACGTTAACTTCTGCAAGCCGGCATAATGCCAGCGCAGTCAACTTGCACCCAAGAAAAGCAGACGCCCGCCATGATGAGTGAGACAGACTTGCGTTACTGTACCAGTCCACTACATGCAGGTGGTGATGCTCTTACTTTTCTATTACGGGTGGCACTGAGAATACTCTGTTACAAGGGCTACTGCTTAATTAATTTAACTTTCACCCTACAGTGCCAATGAATAGATACTTGAAAAGGAAAATGAAGAAGATAAATAATCTGATTATCTATCACTGCACATGGTATGTATTTCCTTACATATGGGATGACTTTAGGTGCTTTGCTTTTTATTGAGGGAACAGTGATACATCCACACAAGAATGACCGAGTTCTACTAAACTTATTAACAGAGGTAGTGAGTGGCCATCGTAATAGCCGGATATATGCTGTGCTTGCAATACAAACTACTGCTGCTATTCATGGTAGTATTCGGACAAAATTACAACTTCTTTTCCTTGCCTTTCCTACACTGGGACGAACGTGCGGGTTCGGTGTTACATGCTCTTCAAAGTAACACTTAGTTCATCCAGTGACCGTGTACTCTCTCGAGATACACATATGCTATCTAAGAGTCAGATAGCACCATGTTTCAGGCATCCATCCATTCAAACTATATGTCAATCATTCTTCTTCATGTCTCTCATCTGGACAAACCTTACGTTTTCTCACGGGGAGCACACTATGCAGTCTGAAATCTCAATAAGTAAGGAATATAAGAGCTTACCACTGCCCGCCACTACCGTGGCAACTCGCACAGCAGTTTGGTGCGGCACTTGCACCGCCTCCTCCCCAGAACTTTCCTCCTCCACCTCCGCGCTGGGCCCAGCACCAGATGTTCCACCTACAAAGTACATTTAAGAATGTGTCAGACGAGGTCTTCCTCAGGATCTGTCGAGTCGATATAAGGGCCCACCTCTCGATACCTCCAATTCTGATTGTATTAAATACACAGAATATTGAAGTGATCAAGCGGGGGGAAAAGGGTGTTGGGAAAGGAACTGCGGGGAGGGAGATCTGAAAAGGAAAAGTTAGTGCTGCAGGTTTTCTCCTAATGATTCCTGAAAACTTTTCAGCCAAAATAAAACACAATAATAAACTCTCAAAACTAAAGACTATTTAGACAATTATTCTAAAGTCATCAAAAGCAAGTGTAACCAAGAATTGGTATTTTCAGACACAAATTGCCTTTAAACAATAAGAAAAAACTCTTTGACCCTTTGGGCGTTGTAAGTATCTTCTTACATCAGTATTACCCCTTTGCGCAATTGTAAATATTCTCTTTACAACAGAATTCAATATTATTTCTTTGCGTCTTGTACATATCCTTTTAGCGTTCAAATAAACTCAGCAAAATAATTTCCTTTGTCATTTTTACATTGAAATAATTTCTGCAAATTAAGTTCTTTGATTCATCACATTGAAATTACTGCAACGATAACTTGTTCTAAACCATTCTAAACAACACAGTCTTCCTTAAAGACAAAGTCTAACTTTCCATTCCTTTTACATAAATTGCGCTAATCTTTTATATGAACAGCGTCAACCTTTCACAACAAAAGCGCCAAATTTGTACTTAAAATAATCAGGCCGATCCTACCTATAGAGTACGACCTACTCTATACATTTAGAAAAAGGGTGTGGCTGCTGGAACTCCAGAATCCTCAAGGAACTGCTACTTCAGGGTGTGGCTGCTGGAACTCCAAAATCCTCAAGGAGCTGCTTGTCCAAACTTCTTTCCAGCAACTTCAGCAACGAACGCCAACCCAAAACGATCCTTCTGCAAAAAGATCCAAAGAAACTTCCAAAGCTCTTTTTCCAAGTAAGAGCATCAGGAGGAAGCTGCTACTCCATAGAAATCCCCAGAATAGTGAGCACAGGGGTCTGGGCGTGGTCGCGTACATTGACGTGATCACGCCCGGTGATTTTTCCTTACACGCGTCCATTGGAAAAGCCTACGCATCTCGCGGATGCGACCGCTTGCCAAATACCACGCATCTCGCGGACGCGGTTAAGGCCGGTTGCCGTTTCTCATGCATCTCGCGGACGCGTTGAGGTTGCCAAACCTCACGCATCTCGCGGACACATGTAGAATGCCAAATCTCACTCATTAGGCGGATTAAGGGGACTTGCAGAGAACATTAGAAGCACATTAGCACAATTGAACCACCATCTCCTTGAGGAGAAACCATGCACCTTACCACACAAGTGTCGTGAACATGACACATGGCGTGGGGCGGGCCCAAGACCGCAAGCCGCCCTAATAATCCTGACAGTACCTCCCCCTCCCAAGAGCGGTCTAGGGCCCGGCTTTGAAGGATGAAGGAGGTGGAATCTGCGTAACAATTGAGGGGCACGAACATGTTCAGCCGGTTCCCAAGAATCGTTCTCAGAACCATAACCTTTCCAAGAAACCAGATACCATAGTTTTGTACCCCTACGTTTAGAATCCAATATCTTCCGCACCTCATATTCCCAATTACCCTGAATCAGGATTGGTGCTGGTCTGGGAATTACACCTTGTCTAGCTGGCTTCAACAACGACGTATGAAATACAGGATGAATCCGCAAATTCTTGGGAAGTTGTAGTTTATATGTCACTGGATTCACTTGACGGATTATTGAATATGGACCAATGAATTTGGGGCGAAACATGTTCTTGTGTTTAAACTGTAGGTTCTTAGTGGATAACCACACCTTATCTCCAGAAACATACTCTGGTCCTGCACGATGTCGTTTATCATACTGCTGTTTGTATTTTTCTTTACTTTGTAGTAGTCGTTTGTGAATTTTTTGATGAATGGTCTGCATGCGTTGCACTGTCTCTTGAACTGCAGGTGCGTTACTCTCTTCTTTGGGTAAATTTAAAGGAATTGTCTTTGGTAGATAGCCATATAGGGCCTCAAGAGGAGAAGATCCTGTAGATGAATGAGGTGATGAGTTATAGGCTATTTCAGCAAACCATAGCAAATCTAACCAAGACTCTTTGGAATCTGTTACATAACATCTCAGATATTGTTTCAAGGTTTGATTTAATCGCTCGGTTTGACCATCCGTTTGCGGATGATGACTGGTTGACATATTTGACGACATCTGTAAACACTGACACCATTGTTGCCAAAACTTGGATGAAAACTGAGAACCTCAATCCGATATCAGTACTGAAGGCAGTCCATGCAGTTTCACGATATTCTTTAGAAAGATTTGTGCCAATTGTCCTGCAGTAGGCAATCGTTTACAAGCTATGAAATGTGCATACTTCGTCAAACTGTCTACAACTACTAAGATGACTGAATGTTGATTGTTCTGCGGAAGATTTGTAATGAAATCTAAGGAGATATGTTCCCAAGGTCTGGTTGGTGTGGGTAGCACTTGTAACAAACCTTTTGGTTTACTATGATCCGTTTTAAATCTCGCACAAGTTTCACAATTTTGAGCCATTTGAGTTACATCTTTCTGCAAAGTTGGCCACCAAAATATTCTTTGTATCTTTTCTACAGTCTTTTTTGGACCAGGATGTCCTGCCATTGGATGAGAGTGTAACCAACTGAAAACTGTTCTTTGTAATTCCTCGGTTGGTAGATAAATCTGCTTTCCATGAAATGGTAGTCCCTCTTTGATAGTTCGATTCTCCTCTTTATTCTCCCATTTTTTGAGAAGGAGCGAAGTTGTCATGAATTTTCTCTAAGAATTGATCAGCTGATAACAAACAAAGTACTTTATCTGGGCTTATGATTGCTTGTGGAGCGCCTTCAAACCTGTGCAGAGAAGAATCTTTTCTAGAAAGAGCATCTGCTTTTTTGTTGTCTTGTCCTGGACGATAAGTTACTACGAAATCGTATTCTGCAAAGAACATCATCCATCTTAATTGTCTTGGTGTCAACATCCTGGCTGAGCTCATGAATTGCAAATTTCTATGATCCGTGTAAACGGTTACCGTGAATTTTGCTCCCATTATATAATGTCTCCATTCTTTGAATGCTTCTAGAATAGCTAGTAATTCTTTTTCTGCGATGATATAGTTTTGTTCGGCTGAGTTCAATTTCCGAGACATGTATGCCACCGGGTGCATTTGGCCAGTTTTAGGGTGTCTTTGAGAAAGAATAGCTGCAATTGCCACATCTGAAGCATCTGCTTCAATTATGAAAGGTTCATTAACATCTGGATGCATTAAAATTGGGGCTGCTGTAAACGCTTTCTTTAGTTCCTGAAATGCCTCATTTGCCTCGGAAGACCATTCAAACTTTACCTTCTTTCTCAGCAATCTAGTGATAGGGGCTACCACTGCAGAAAAGTGATCAATAAATCGACGGTAAAAATGTGCAAAACCCAAAAAACATTGCACATCCCGGACTGAAGTTGGGATAGGCCACTCCGCTACTGCTTGAATTTTTCGATCAGTCATTTTCATACCCGTTGGTGTGAGTAACACTCCTAAAAATTCTACTTCAAATACATGAAAGTCGCATTTTGTTAGTTTACAATACAAATGATGTGTTTGTAGAGTCTTTAAAACTTGTTTTACATGACCTTCATGTTCTTCCACAGAGTTTGAGTAGATTAAAATATCATCGATATAGACGATAACAAACAGATCTAAAAATTCTCGTAGAATATCATTGAGAAAAAATTGGAAGGCTGCTGGGGCGTTACAAAGACCGAATGGCATTACCAAGTATTCAAACAGACCATATCGAGTTTTAAATGCAGTCTTCCACTCGTCTCCCTGCCTGATTCGTACCAAGTGATAAGCCCCTCTAAGATCAAGTTTGGTATAAATCACTGCTGTTTTGACTTGATCTAAAAGGACAGGGATTAACGGCAACGGGTATTTATTCTTGATGGTTATTTTATTCAGCGCCCTATAGTCGATGCAAGTTCTTAATTCCCCATTCGCTTTTGGGATAAAAAACAAAGGGGAGGCGGCTGGAGACTTAGAAGGACGGATAAAACCATTCTCTAAATATTGATCTAAATAGTCTCTCAAATGTTGATTTTCTTTTTCCGATAAAGCATAAATTCTACAATTTGGTACACAAGATCCTGGCATGAGATCAATCTGACAATCATAGCTTCGATGAGGTGGAAGTTTTGCTGCCTTCTCTTCACTGAACACCTCTTGATATTCTCTGTAAGCTTTGGGTAAAATTGTCTCTTTTTCTTCCGCAGTTGCTATTTTACTCACAATTGGTTCCAAGGTTTTTAAGCAAGAGGACTGACAAAACTCTGAGAGGAATACAAGTTCTCTTTTTTGCCAGTCGATAAGAGGATTATGCAGGCAGAGCCAAGGCATTCCAAGAATGAACCCATATTGAGGAGCTTGAATCACATCGAATTGCACTTCTTCCAAATGTCTTTGTTTCCTTGAGTCCTCACAAACCATAACTACCTTTGAAGTTTGCATTGTTACTGGCCCTCCGGACAAAACCTTCCCATCCACTGCTTGAACTATTTCTGGAGTCTCTTTTTTCTCACAAACGATAATTAGTCTCTGTACAGTTTCTAAATCAACAAAATTCCCAGTAGCTCCAGAGTCGATTAAGACTTCCATTTGCCAAATCTTAAGAGTTATTTGGATTTGCACAGCCAACCGGAAATGAGCTTTGTAGTTGGACACACAAGAGTTTATGGAAGGGTAAGCGATGGTACCCAAGAGATCCCCTTCTAAACATCTCGGGCACACTAGTTTTCCGACGTTTGGTCTGTTTTTTCAAGGATTGCCACCTTGTTTGCACTTGAAGATTTAGTTTTTGGTTTCATCATGCAATCCTTTACAAAATGTCCTTTTCGACCACAGTAAAGACATTGTTCATTTTTACGTCTGTTGTCCTTTTCTTCCTTAGATAATGGTTGTCTAAGGGTTCCGATCTCCATTGGTTCAGAACTGGATTCAGAGTGTGACAGTTGAGTTCGAGATCTAGGTTCATTCTTCCAATTAGGTTTCTCACTCTTTCTTTTATCTGACCTTCTTACAGAGAGCCGATGATCTAGTCGTAAGGTCAGATTAATCAAATCCGAACATGCTGTTGGTTGGGGATCAATTTGGGCAAGAACATCCTTTAACTCATCCCTCAAGCCCAAATAAAAAAGAGCAGCTCTCTTTTCTTCGGGCCAAGAAGTTTCGGCCACCAGTCTATTAAAATGAGACAAATAAGAAATAAGGTCTCTGTTCCCTTGTCTTAACTGCAATAATTCCCTATCTGCAGATAAAGTCACAGTCCGTCTATCAAACACTTTTTCAAATGCCTCTACAAAGCGTCTCCAGTTATATAATAAAGCACTATCTTGTCTGACTAATGGGACCGCCCAGTTAGCGGCATCTCCGGACAGATAGGATATAAGGAACGCAATTCTGGATTGAGGAGTAGGAAAAGCTGTAGGTCTGCATGAATAATGTAACTCAATTTGTGTTAAGAAGGTTTGCACTTTAGAAGGATCTCCAGAGAAACGTTCAGGAGAAGCTAAAGGAATTTGCGGTGGTACAGTAACTGAGATATTAGTGGACGCCCTAGTACCAGTTTCCTGAACCTCGTCAGAAAGCGGTGTATTCTGAAGTTGAATATTTTCCACCTTTGCGGCCAATAACTCAGTTACATTCATGGTTTTATTTAAATCAGATTGCATTTTTACAATTACCGCCATCAAATTATCCAAGGTGGCCATTATAGCAACTCAGACAGATCGGGAGGAAAAAAAAATTCGTGGGCTCACTATTCTGTCAGACGAGGTCTTCCTCAGGATCTGTCGAGTCGATATAAGGGCCCACCTCTCGATACCTCCAATTCTGATTGTATTAAATACACAGAATATTGAAGTGATCAAGCGGGGGGAAAAGGGTGTTGGGAAAGGAACTGCGGGGAGGGAGATCTGAAAAGGAAAAGTTAGTGCTGCAGGTTTTCTCCTAATGATTCCTGAAAACTTTTCAGCCAAAATAAAACACAATAATAAACTCTCAAAACTAAAGACTATTTAGACAATTATTCTAAAGTCATCAAAAGCAAGTGTAACCAAGAATTGGTATTTTCAGACACAAATTGCCTTTAAACAATAAGAAAAAACTCTTTGACCCTTTGGGCGTTGTAAGTATCTTCTTACATCAGTATTACCCCTTTGCGCAATTGTAAATATTCTCTTTACAACAGAATTCAATATTATTTCTTTGCGTCTTGTACATATCCTTTTTGCGTTCAAATAAACTCAGCAAAATAATTTCCTTTGTCATTTTTACATTGAAATAATTTCTGCAAATTAAGTTCTTTGATTCATCACATTGAAATTACTGCAACGATAACTTGTTCTAAACCATTCTAAACAACACAGTCTTCCTTAAAGACAAAGTCTAACTTTCCATTCCTGTTACATAAATTGCGCCAATCTTTTATATGAACAGCGTCAACCTTTCACAACAAAAGCGCCAAATTTGTACTTAAAATAATCAGGCCGATCCTACCTATAGAGTACGACCTACTCTATACATTTAGAAAAAGGGTGTGGCTGCTGGAACTCCAGAATCCTCAAGGAACTGCTACTTCAGGGTGTGGCTGCTGGAACTCCAAAATCCTCAAGGAACTGCTTCTCCAAACTTCTTTCCAGCAACTTCAGCAACGAACGCCAACCCAAAACGATCCTTCTGCAAAAAGATCCAAAGAAACTTCCAAAGCTCTTTTTCCAAGTAAGAGCATCAGGAGGAAGCTGCTACTCCATAGAAATCCCCAGAATAGTGAGCACAGGGGTCTGGGCGTGGTCGCGTACATTGACGTGATCACGCCCGGTGATTTTTCCTTACACGCGTCCATTGGAAAAGCCTACGCATCTCGCGGATGCGACCGCTTGCCAAATACCATGCATCTCGCGGACGCGGTTAAGGCCGGTTGCCGTTTCTCACGCATCTCGCGGACGCGTTGAGGTTGCCAAACCTCACGCATCTCGCGGACACATGTAGAATGCCAAATCTCACTCATTAGGCGGATTAAGGGGACTTGCAAAGAACATTAGAAGCACATTAGCACAATTGAACCACCATCTCCTTGAGGAGAAACCATGCACCTTACCACACAAGTGTCGTGAACATGACACATGGCGTGGGGCGGGCCCTAGACCGCAAGCCGCCCTAATAATCCTGACACAATGTTAGATGTCATAGACATACACCAATCACTAGTATTTTGTCTAGGAATGAAGAAATGTGAATACAGAAAACAATCTAATAATTTGTGACTGTCTACTCTAAAGTAAAAATGTCCCTTTTTCCAGGGAAGGGTGTTGTCTTGCTGCACTTTTTGGCACAACTGATGAATGCTTGCTTTTTAACACGCACCATTTGTCTCATAACAGACAGAAGCTTCACTTCTAAGAACAAATCATCATCACTAGGACGGAGGGACCAACGATTCATCACCAAAAAGAAAATTAAAGTTCAAACCAGGTGAGGGCTCGGCTCGCCCACAATAAATGTATGAAATAAATCACTATAAGCACTTTTCCATTTTTAATCAACCGTTTATGTTTTATGACAAGCTTGATTTTAATAAATATTTTTACTTTTAATAAAGCTTTAAAACTTAAATAGACTCTGTGGTTTTTGGTCATGAGTGAATGAGCAAAAGGTTTTGCAATTTGCAATGCATGAGCCCGTGCCTCTGACACTTCTGGACTCTGACTCCGTACTCTTGTCCTGCGTTGGATAATCATCATTGGGGATCAATCATCGATGAATTCGGGAGCTAAATGACTCTGCCACACTATCTAGTCAGTAAGGAGATTGGGGGTTCTTCAAAGTCTGATATCACTGAGGTATGTGGAAAGTCTACCTGCGCCTATTATAATTGATAAACAATGCACTATTTAGTGTCCATAGTTCTGTTTGTACAGATTTGTCCCTGCAACAGTAGTAGTATGGATTGTCCTCCTATCCAAACCAAAAGTAAAGTAGTATCTTATTCTTTCTTGGTGGTCATTCACCTTTTTATTGTTGGTAATTGTCAAAGCATAAACATTTAGAAGACTTGAAAAGACATTATGGACAATCCCAGAGGACTGCACTCAGTGCATAGAGCTATTGCTGACTAAAATGGGAGTTTCGTTTTACACCTTTTGCCAAATGTTCAATCTTAGTTAGCTACACAGACAGACTAATAAGAATAATCTAGTAATACCACAGGGAGTCATAGTCGAGGCAGGATAAGAATTTAGATACAGTCTACAAGAAGATCAAAGACGATTTAGAAAAAATCGAATGAGGAACGCTAGGAAAAAATAGGTACTCTATATTAAAATTAAAACTTACCGGGGCCAGCAAAGGAGCCCTCGCCTGACCGATCCTGGCCTTGTTCAGCAGCAGCAGCAGCCTCCTCCAATGCCCTCTTGCCCCTGGGGGGAGCTGATGTACAACATGAAAGAAAGAAAGACCAGAAAACATGGATGATATTTGTCAACCAAATCAAACATTTGAAAAGAACAATAACAAAATATTTTGGCAAAATAGCAAATGGACAGGTATTCCACGGGAAATATTGACCTATCTCATGTGGTCTACTACGATATTAGTATTGCTTGATTTGCGGACCGTCGACTTGGAAAGTTATGTAACTCACTAAACAAACTACTAAAAAGGTTCGCCTAGGACTGGCAGGCAGCAGTCCGCAGCACGCGAAGTGACAGACAAAGTCCATCGTGATTGCAGATCAGCGACAACACAAAAAAATTTCCTACTACATTAACCAGTCATTAAAATACTCAAACTTACTATCAATCCACCACCACTATTTCTTCTTATTGCCAGGTGTATAAAGGAAGGACTGGACTTGAGTCTGTAGGGGCTGATTTAGAAGCCCCTAGCGGCTCTTTTGCTCCATTGTTGCGTGACTTTTGTGACACAGCGGCAGAACAAAAGAGGCGCCATGGTGCGGCGTATATTAACAACGTGACGCATATGGGAGATGCATCACGTTGTAAAGCCCTGCGCCATCAGGGGGCGTTCCGGCGCAAGGGAGGGCGTTCCTGCGCAGGAACGCACCCTAAAAGTGGCTGAGGGAAATCTACAAGATTTCAATCAGTCACTTTGAGGACAATGATGCGTGACTCAAACCCTGCGCCTGCTTGAAGCAGACGTACGGCTTGACGCAGCATTGGGGAGATAGGGCACCCCAGAGCATTGCTGGAGCTGCGCCATCGTTGCGACGCAACTCCAGCAATGCGCCGCCTTTACGGCACAGATGCGTAACGCTTCGGTGACGTTTTGGGCCCATGGTGCGCCACATTGTAAATACGGCGCACCATGGGTGGTGGTGGCGTGGCGCACAATTACTGGCGCATCCCTGCTACTTTACAGGGATGCGCCGGTAATGAAAAATCTGACCCTTAGTGTCTAGCATTACGCAGTTCTTTAAACTACACTCATACATAATTTCACAGGCCAATGAAATGAACACAAAATCGAAAACAAATAAGCATAGTAGCAATGCTACTGAGAAGGAGAGCAGTGCACCTGAAATGCACAGAAGATTTTGAAATATAATTTACCTACAATGTAAGCAGCAGCATTATTGCAATATAAACACAGAGCAGGAGAAACCAGAGTAGTAAAGAAATAGCTACTACTACTCACCAAGCCCGGGGATCTCAAGGCCGAGCAGGTCCAGCAGATCGCGTTCCCGGTCCAGGAGATCCGTCCAACGGTGGGTGGCCTGGTTGTAGGTGCGCCGGACCCGAGAGTGTTGGTACATGGCCCGGCACACCTTCTCCCACCGCTTCTGGCGCTCCCGGATCCCGTACCCGCTAGCGATCCTGCCGCCTGCCATGATGGTTCTGGAGAGGCGGCGCTGAACATAAAAAACTAGTGCGGCCACCTCCTCCGCGCTGAAGATCTCCCGGGCTGTGACATTCTCCCCCCTCAAACGCCTGCACGGGAGCCGGGCACGGGGTGCGGGACCCTTCCCCTCCTCAGGATGCTTCCCGGCTCCCTTTACCATGGTCTGGGCAGAAAGGAAGCTAAATAATAAAGAAGAAATAGAATAGGGAAGAAGAAAAGAAAAGAGTTTAAAAAAGTAGTTTAAAATTAACCAAAAGTAGCAGAAAACACAAAAATATAGAGCTAGAAAAATAGAGGGATAGATAATAAGTAAAATAGATTATAAAAAAACTTCAAACAAGCAAAGGATGGCAGAGATTCAGAGAGGATACAGAAAGCATGCCCAGAACCATAGCAATGAATGAGAAACAAGATGGCCGCGCCCGTTCACGACCGCGTGGGTAAGTTCGCGCGAGATTTTCCTCGCGATCACACGCGAAATTGTACTAGCAAGCCGCACACTTTGCGAGATTACACATAGCGCCCGGAAACGGAAATACGTCACGCAAACAAGATGGCCGCGCCCATGTACGACCGCTAGGGTAACTTCGCAAACGTTGCGCTACAAGCTGCTTGCGAACACGCAAAAACTCACGCGAACAAACACGCCGCAAAAAAAACTAATCGTATATTCGCACGAATTCGCGGCTTCCGAAATCGATCTCGCACGAATTCGCGCCCCGCGAATCGCGCGAAATTGCAGAAAAACAGGTGCAAAAGTTCAATCTTAACATTAGTAACCATTCACTCTAGTGCTTCCTGAGGGGCCCCTCCAGAGTTCAGTTGCCTATTTGCAACTATTCTATGACCCTGCTCTGACCCTCACAGCAGGCTCATAGAATAGCTACAAGTAGGCCACAAAGGTCCTGTGAAAAAAAATTGCACTGCAACAGAAAGCAAATTACAGATAAGGAAGCAGGTGCCAGCCAGACTGGAAGTTTAAATTCAGTGACACATTAATCAACCCCAAATTAATTCATGTCAGTTGAAGCAGGGAAGGTGTGCTTGCTTTTTTTCACCCCCATAATCTACAGTGATTGCGAACTGGTACACAACCCTCGCGAACTGGCAGAAACCCTTGCGAACACACAAAAAAAAAAATCCGCAAATTCGCAAGAGTTCGCGGATTTCGCGGATTGCGAATCCGTAAATACGCAAGTTCGCGGATTCCCAATTCGCAAAATCCGCCCATGCTTAAAAATGTGTGACTATTCTTTCTTTATTTTTAAAATCTGCAAAGGCTCAGCAAGGTACATACTTTGTATATGCTTCATTTCAATCATATTTATCATTATGAAGGTCATGGATGCAAGACAACAATAAAAATGTCCAGATAACTGGTGATTAATGATCCTGCTGAAGAGCAATCCTTTGTCTGTTGGTAGTTTTGAAATGCAGATGAACAGTATTTTATGTGGATAGCTCAGTGGGTTACTGCCTTTGTCACAAAAATAATTGTTTTACTTGCTGTTCAGAAGTTACAATCCTATCATAGGACAGTGACCTATGAACTGTCATCAAAGAGCTGCATACAAACCTGAATGGTATCATTAGAAAGTCACTTTTTTAGGTCTTGCCTACGGAGCGCACAAACGCTGCTTAGTGGGACCTTTAGCCATCGCTCAGGACTTTTGCCTAAACGCATGCATGTTTCATTATCTTGATCGCGCTTTCAAAACAGATGGCACCGCTGCTCCCTCCCAAAGGGAAACACCAAACGTGCACGAGTAGCAAAACAACCCAATGCAAAACATGCACGTGTTTAAGCTAAAGTAAACTCTGTGCGTGTCTGGTCCCTGTTACCATGCAGAGACTGCTTGTTGTTTCTAATATTCAGCCTCTTTCTGCTCTCCTATGTGCCCCTTCAAGATCCTCCTCTCCTTCCACATTCTGCCAGCACCCTCCTACCCTCATCCACCACTTCCACCACCACCACCACGTCTACCACATCCACCACCACCACCACGTCCACCACCACCATGTTCACCACCACCACATCCACCACCACGTCCACCACCACCGCGTCCACCACCATGTCCACCATGTCCACCACCAACACCACATCCTCCATCACAACTACCACCACCACCATATCCACCACCACAACCACCACCACCACCACGTCTACCACCACCACGATGTCCACCACCACCACCACCATGCCCACCACCACCACGTCCACCACGCCCACCACCATGTCTACCACATCCACCACCACATCCACCACCACGTCCACAAGCACCACGTCAACCACCACCACCATGTCTGCCACCACCACGTTCACCACCACCATCATGTCCACCACCACCACGTCCACTACCACCACATCCACCACCAGCTCCACCCCACCACACCCACCACCACCATATCCACCACCAACACATCCACCACCATCACCACCACCATGTCCACCACGTCCACATCCACCACCATGTCCACCACCACCACGTCCACCACCACCACATCCACCACCACCATGTCCACCACCCCATGTCCACCCCACCACATCCACCACCACATGCACCACCACCACATCCACCACCACCATGTCCACCACCACCACGTCCACCACCACCACACCAACCACCAAGTTCACCACCACCACATCCACCACCACCATGTCAAGTCAAGTCAAGTCATAGGATTTATATAGCGCACTACATACCCAGAGGGTTTCAAGGCGCTTAGGGAGGGGAGGAGGATTATTTGTCAAATATCCACGTTTTAAGCTGCTTTCTGAACGCTAGGTGATTCTGGGTGAGGCGAAGGTAAGCGGGGAGTGAGTTCCATGTTTTGGCAGCCAGGTAAGAGAAGGATCTGCCTCCCATGGTGGTCTTGTTGATGCGAGGTACAGTGGCGAAGGCCTGGCTGGAAGAGCGAAGTTGGCGGGAGGGGGAGTAGAAGGACAGTCGAGAGTTGAGGCAATCTGGTCCGATGTCGTAGAGTGATTTGTGTGCGTGGGTGAGCAGTCGGAAAGTAATCCTCTTATTGACGGGTAGCCAGTGGAGATCTTTAAGGTGACCAGAGATGTGTTCGTTGCGTGGGATGTCTAATATGAGCCTGGCTGAGGCGTTTTGGATTCGTTGTAGTTTCTTCTGGAGTTTAGCGGTGGTACCTGCGTAGAGGGTGTTTCCGTAGTCCAGTCGGCTCGTGACCAGAGCGTGGGTGACTGTTTTCCTTGTTTCGGTGGGGATCCAGCGAAATGTTTTTCTGAGCATGCGAAGAATGTTAAAGCAGGAAGAGGATACTGCGTTGACTTGTCTGTTCATTGATAGTGAGGAATCCAGGATGACACCGAGGTTCCGTGCGTGGTCCGTCGGGATGGGTGCATTTCCGAGGGCTTCCGGCCACCAGGAGTTGTCCCAAGCAGAGGGGGATTTACCTAAGATGAGGACTTCTGTTTTGTCTGAATTCAGTTTCAGTCGGCTTTGTTTCATCCATTCGGCGACTTCTTTCATTCCTTCGTGAAGGTTAGTTTTGGCGGTGCTGGGGTCCTTGGTGAGAGATAGGATCAGTTGAGTGTCATCCGCGTAAGAGATGATGTTGAGGTTGTGTTGGCGGGCGATGGCCGCGAGGGGGCTCATGTATACGTTGAAGAGGGTGGGACTGAGTGAGGATCCTTGCGGTACGCCGCAGATGATTTCAGAGGCCTCGGACTTGAATGGTGGGAGGCGGACTCTCTGGGTTCTTCCGGTGAGGAACGAGGTTATCCATTCCAGTGCCTTTCCTTGGATTCCGATGTTTCTGAGGCGTTGTAAAAGGGTGCTGTGGCAGACTGTGTCGAAGGCTGCAGAGAGGTCGAGGAGGATGAGGGCGACTGTGTCTCCATTGTCCAATAGAGTTCGAATGTCGTCTGTTGCTGCGATGAGGGCGGTCTCAGTACTGTGTTTGGCTCGGAAGCCAGATTGTGAAGGGTCGAGTGAATTGTTGGCTTCGAGGAAGGCGGCGAGCTGGTTGTTGACAGCTTTCTCGATGACTTTGGCCGGGAATGGAAGAAGTGAGATGGGGCGGTAGTTTTTGAGTTCGGTGGGGTCTGCTGTTGGTTTTTTCAGAAGGGCGGTGAGTTCAGCGTGTTTCCAATCTTCTGGGAAGGTAGCGGAGTTGAAGGAACAGTTGATGACGTCTCGGAGGTGAGGAGCTATGACGGAGTCTGCTTTGTTGAAGATGTGGTGAGGGCATGGGTCTGTGGGGGATCCAGAGTGGATGGAATTCATCAGGCGGATGGTGTCCTCAGTGGAGATGGGGTTCCAGGCGTTAAGGGTGTGAACGGGGGGCAGATGGTCAGCTGATGGTAGGGTGGGTTGGCTTCCGGGTTGGTTGTCGAAGCTGTTGTGGATGTCAGCAATCTTGTTGTGGAAAAAAGAGGCTAGGGAGTCGCAGAGGGTTTGAGAGGGGGTGATGTCGTTGGAGTTGGCCGAGGGGTTGGAAAATTCCTTGACGATGTTGAAAAGTTCCTTGCTGTTGTGGGCGTTGTTGACCAGTCGATCTTTGAATGCTGTTTTCTTGGCTATTCGGATCAGTTGGTGGTGAGTACGGATGGCGCTTTTGAAGGCGTCCTTGTTACTGGTGGATGGGTCTTTTTTCCAGGCCTTTTCACGGGAGCGGCACAGTTTCTTGGACTTCTTGAGGTCATCGTTGAACCATGAGGCCTTCTTGATGCCGAGTTTGTGTTGGCGTTTTTTCAGTGGTGCTAAGGTGTCGGCGGTGTTGGATAACCAAAGGGTGAGGTTAGATGCGGCTTCGTTGGCGTTAGAAGAGAGGGCTGGGGAGGTTTGAAGGAGCGATGTGGAGATCTGCTCCGTGGTGATTTTGTTCCAGTTTCTTTGAAGAGTTGGTTGGAGGTGGACGATGGGTTTCGGTTTGTTGTAGGTGAAGTGAACGCAGCTGTGGTCAGTCCAGAGGAGATCCGTAGTGTGGTTGAAGGAGACATGGTTGCTGGAGGTGAAGATGGGGTCGAGTGTGTGACCTGCGATGTGGGTGGGGGAAGTGACCAGTTGTTTAAGTCCGAGGTTGGCGAGGTTGTCTAAGAGTGTGGCGGTGTTGCGGTCGTTGATCTTTTCCAGGTGAAAGTTGAGGTCTCCCAGAAGGATGTAGTCTTTGGAGGGGAGCGCGTGTGGGGTGATGAAGTCCGTGATGTCTTCACTGAATTTTGCGCGGGGTCCTGGTGGTCTGTAGAGGAGGGTGCCTCTGAGTGTGGTCTTGGGGTCGATGTGGATCTGGAAGTGAAGGTGTTCGGAGTTAGCGAGGTTGGCGTCAGAGTTGGTTGAGATGCGGATTGATTTCTTATGGACGATAGCGATTCCACCTCCTGTATGGTCGGTGCGGTCCTTGCGTGTGATCTTATAGTCATCAGGTATGGCAATTGCGATGTCAGGGGCGGAGGAAGCGTTCATCCATGTTTCCGTTAGGAAGGCGACTTCAGGAGAGATGGTGTCTAGTAGGTTCCAAAGGTCGATGGCGTGCCTGTGGATCGAGCGGGTGTTGAGAAGGATGCATTCTAGGTGGTTGGGGTCGGGAATCTGTGGTGTGGTCGTAGCGGAGATGTTGGCGGTGACGATGAATTTGCAGGAGAGGCAGGAGAACGGTCCATGGGTGCGTCCAGGAGCGGCTTGGACGCAGTTGGGGGCGCGACCGGGGTTAAGGGCTAGGAGGGTGGCAGCATCGTAGGTAATGCGGTGGGGCTGGGCAGCGCGAGGGGCAGGGGGTATGGCGCTGGGTGCGGTCCAGGCGCGGACGGGCGTAGACGGGCTTACCTTTGGCGAACCTTCGGCGTGGCCGAAGCGCGTGGACGCTGCGCGTGGGTACATCAGACATAAATGGAGAGTGGAGGGGGGCGGAGGAAGGGAGGAGCAGCTGGGGAGGCGGGTGCGGGGCGGAGAGGAGGGGCTTGCTCCGAGTCACAAACAAACAAAATGGCAGGGGCAGACAATACGATTTGGGCGAGCTTGGGGCCACAAAAGTATGAAATAAAGGGGAGAAGGCACAGATTAATCAGCAGCAGTCAAAACGGCACAAGTTCAGCAAAGCGAGCGCAGTGCGAGCAGAGATATGCAAATAATGCTGCTTCTATGCGGGCGGATACACGGAGCAAAAGCGCTGCGTTGCAGGTAATGAATCAATTGCAGTGCTGTGAGTGCTCAAAGCGCTACGATACCAGCCAGCAGGATTTCGTCAGGATGGCGCTGAGGGAACTCGGCAGAGCGCGAGTGAGCGGCCGCCTCTTACAGTGTAAGGGAGGTCACAGCGCTTTGATCTACGGGGCAGTGGTGGTCAATCTTGGAAGGGAGGAGCAGCTGGGGAGGCGGGTGCGGGGCGGAGAGGAGGGGCTTGCTCCGAGTCACAAACAAACAAAATGGCAGGGGCAGACAATACGATTTGGGCGAGCTTGGGGCCACAAAAGTATGAAATAAAGGGGAGAAGGCACAGATTAATCAGCAGCAGTCAAAACGGCACAAGTTCAGCAAAGCGAGCGCAGTGCGAGCAGAGATATGCAAATAATGCTGCTTCTATGCGGGCGGATACACGGAGCAAAAGCGCTGCGTTGCAGGTAATGAATCAATTGCAGTGCTGTGAGTGCTCAAAGCGCTACGATACCAGCCAGCAGGATTTCGTCAGGATGGCGCTGAGGGAACTCGGCAGAGCGCGAGTGAGCGGCCGCCTCTTACAGTGTAAGGGAGGTCACAGCGCTTTGATCTACGGGGCAGTGGTGGTCAATCTTGGAAGGGAGGAGCAGCTGGGGAGGCGGGTGCGGGGCGGAGAGGAGGGGCTTGCTCCGAGTCACAAACAAACAAAATGGCAGGGGCAGACAATACGATTTGGGCGAGCTTGGGGCCACAAAAGTATGAAATAAAGGGGAGAAGGCACAGATTAATCAGCAGCAGTCAAAACGGCACAAGTTCAGCAAAGCGAGCGCAGTGCGAGCAGAGATATGCAAATAATGCTGCTTCTATGCGGGCGGATACACGGAGCAAAAGCGCTGCGTTGCAGGTAATGAATCAATTGCAGTGCTGTGAGTGCTCAAAGCATGTCCACCACCACCACGTCCACCACCAACGCAGCCACCACCAAGTTCACCACCACCACGTCCACCACCACCACATCCACCACCATGTACACCACCACCACGTCCACCACCACTACCCCCATGTCCACCACCACCATGTCCACCACGTCCACCACTAAACCACATCCACCACCACCACCACATCCACCACCACGTCCACCACCACATCCACCACCACCACTACCACCACCACCACGTCCTCCACCAACACCACCACCATGTCTACCACCACCACCATGTCTACCACCACCACGTCCACCACCACCATGTCCACCACTACCACGTCCACCACCACCAATACATCCACCATCACCACCACATCAACCACCACCACCATGTCCACCACCACCACGTCCACCACCCCCACCATGTCCACCACCACCAGGTCCACCACCACATCCACCACCACCACCACGTCCACCCCACCATGTACACAACCACATCCACCACCATCACCACCACCATGTCCACCACCACCATGTCCACCACCACCACGTCCACCACCACCACCACATCCACCACCACCAAACCCACCACCACCACGTCCACCACCACCATGTTAACCACCGCCACGTCCACCACCAACCCATGTCCACCACCACCACCATATCAACAACCACCACCACGTCCAAAACCACAACCATGTCCACCACCACCATGTCCACCGCCACCATGTCCACCACCACCACATCCACCTCCACCATGTCCCAACACCACCACCACATCCACCACCACCACCATGTCCACCACCACCACCATGTCCACCACATCCACCACCACCACATCCACCACCATGTCCACCACCACCATGTCAACCACCACCACCATGTCCACCACCACCACATCCACCCCACCATGTCCACCACCACATCCACCACCACCATGTCCACCACCACAATGTCCACTACCGCCACCACCACGTCCACCACCACCATCACATCGACCACCCCCATGCTCACCACCACCACGTCCACCACCACCATGTCAACCACCGCCACATCCACCACCCCCATGTCAACCATCACCACCACATCCACCACCACATCCTTCACCATCACCACGCCCACCACCACCATGTCCACCACCATGTCTACCACCACGTCCACAACCATGTCCACCACCACCACCATGTCCACCACCACCACATCCACCACCATATCCACCACCACCACCACATCCACCACCATGTCCAACACTACCACCACATTCACCACCACCATGTCCACCACCACCACCTTGTCCACCATGTCCATCACATCCACCACCACATCCACCACCATGTCCACCACCATGCCCACCACATCCACCACCACGTCCACCACATCCACCACCATCACATCCACCACCACCACCACGTCCACCACCACCACCACATCCACCACCACCACGTCAACCACCACCACCACATCCACCACCACCACATCCACCACCACTACGTCCACCACCACCACCATGTACACCACCACCTCCACGTCCACCACCACCACCACATCCACCACCACCACATCCACCACCACCACCATGTCCACCACCATATCACCACCACGTTCACCACAACCACGTCCACAATGTCCACCACCACCATGCCCACCACAACACCCTCCATCACCACCACCATGTCCACCACCACACCCACATCCACCACATCCACCACCACCACCACGTCCACCACATCCATCACCATGTCCACCACTACGTCCACCACCACATCCACCGACCACCACCACCTCCACCACCACCACCATGTCCACCAAGTCCACCACCATGTCCACCACCACCACCATGTCCACCACCACCATGTCTATCTCCACCACATTCACCACCAACACATTCACCACCACCACCACGTCTACAACCACCACCATGTCCACCACCACGTCCATCACAACAACCATGTACACCACCGCCACCACCATGTCCATCACCACCATGTCCGCCACCATGTCCACCACCACCACCACATCCACCACCACGTCGACCACCAATACCACGTCCACCCCCCCATGTCCACCACCACCACCACATCCACCACCACATCCACCACCACGTCCATCCCACAACATACACCACCACATCCACCACCATTACCACCACCATGTCCTCCACCACCATGTCCACCACCACCACGTCCACCACCACCACACATTCCACCACCACCAAACCCACCACCACCACATCCACCCCACCATGTCCACCACCACATCCACCACCACCATGTCCACCACCACATCCACCACCACCACCATGTCCACCACCACCACCATGTCCACCACCACCACATCCACCACCATATCCACCACCACCACCAAATCCACCACCATGTCCAACACTACCACCACATTCACCACCACCATGTCCACCACCTTGTCCACCATGTCCATCACATCCACGACCACCACTACGTCCACCACCATGTCCACCACCATGCCCACCACATCCACCACCACATCCACAACATCCACCACCATTTTTGCAACCACCACCATATCAACAACCACCACCACGTCCAAAACCACAACCATGTCCACCACCACCATGTCCACCGCCACCATGTCCACCACCACCACATCCACCACCGCCATGTCCAACACCACCACCACATCCACCACCACCACCATGTCCACCACCACCACCATGTCCACCACATCCACCACCACCACATCCACTACCATGTCCACCACCACCATGTCAACCACCACTACCGCCACCACCACGTCCACCACCACCACCACATTGACCACCCCCATGCTCACCACCACCACGTCCACCACCACCATGTCAACCACCGCCATATCTCCCTCTTGACCCTATATAAAAATTCCATCTTGGAATCTAAGAAGGCTTACTTCTCTTCTAAAATCCAGCTTGCCGAAAATCGGCCCAGAGAAATTTTTGCCATCGTACAAGATCTAGCTTATTCTGATAGGGCCTCGCTTCAACCCTCTCCTTCACAGTTTCTTTGCGACTCCCTCAATGCTTTTTTTTTCGATAAAATCAGCACGATCAGAGCCAACATTCCCCTTCCATCCCCTTCTTTTATTAACCCTCCTTGCCCCCCAGTCTCATCGCGTTTGGATTCCATCCCCCCTCTTACAACCGACTCCTTCCTTTCTCTCCTTCCCCTGGTTAAGTCTGGCTCCCCCTTGGATCCCTGCCCTGCACATATCTTGAAACAGATTTATTCTGTCTGTCCCTCACCCCCCCTCACTTTCCTCAACAACTCACTTTCCCAAGGCATTGTTACTTCCTCACTTAAGTCGGCGGTAATCTTACCCATTTTAAAAAAATCTGGTGCTGACCCTTCCGATTCGGCCAATTACCGCCCTATATCACTCCTCCCCTACTTGGCGAAGATACTGGAACACCATGTAGTAAGAACTTTGAGCTCTTTTGTGGAAAGGAACAGTGTCTTGGCCCCCAGGCAAGCTGGTTTCCGTCCTGCTCACTCCACGGAGTCCGTGGTACTTTCGGTCTTGGACAACCTCAGGGAGGGTATGGACATGAGTCAGCCCCAGGCCTTGGTCCTCCTTGATCTCTCCGCCGCGTTCGACACGGTAGATCATACCATCCTACTTTCCCGTTTCGGCGCGGCGGGAATCGGGGGTACGGCCCTGGTTTGGTTGTCCTCCTTCTTGAGCGGCCGCTCCCAAGCAGTCCGCTTGGGGGGCTATTCAGCTGACTTCCGGCCTGTGCAGTGTGGGGTTCCCCAAGGATCTTCTCTTTCCCCATTGTTATTTAATTTGTACATTGCCCCTCTTGTTTTTGCTTTGCAGCAGCTGGAGGTCTCTGTGTACAATTATGCGGATGACCTCCAGCTTAGTTTTTCTTTATCCTCCTCCTCTGCTTCAAAATCCAATGTTCATTCTGTTTTGATTTTTATCCAGGACTGGATGAACCACAACCACCTGAAACTCAATCCCGATAAAACGGAATTGGTGTTGACAGGTGGTTGCTCCAGTCCCTGGTCCTCTCTCTTTTGGCCCCCTTCTTTAGGTTCCCCACCCACCCCCTCCTCCTCTGTTAAAACTTTGGGTTTCAAATTAAACGATCAACTCTCCCTTCATTCTCAAGTTAGTGCGGCTGTATCCTCAGCTTTTCTGTCCCTGAGGACAATTCGTAAAGTCTCCCGGTTCTTTTCCCCCTCTGCCCTCAAACTTATACTTCTGGCGATGGTGACGTCTCGCTTGGACTACGGTAATGCCCTTTATTGTGGCATGCCGGCGTACCTCGTGAGGCGTCTCCAATTGGTTCAGAACCAGGCGGCCCGTCTCGTTTTTAATTTACCCAAATCCCATCATGTCACACCCCTTTTGAAGTCCTTACACTGGCTCCCCATACAGCAACGTGCCCTGTTCAAGCTGGGCTGCATCATTTTCAAGGTCCGGTCTGGTTCTGCCCCTGCTTTCATTGAATCTGTAATTCAAGCCTACACCCCGTCTAGGGAATTGAGATCTTCCACCCTACAATTTTTGGTAGTCCCCCGGTTTAAACGAAAAAAATGGGGCGGGTCCAAGTTCTCCACCTTCGCTCCTGCCTTCTGGAACTCCCTCCCGATCCATTTGCGATCCTGCCCCCAGTACTCCCTCTTTCGCAAAGCCCTTAAAACTTTTCTTTTTATTCAGGCCTTCCCCTCTTAATCTTTTCTTTTTCCTGTCTCCCTAGTCTTCTCTTCCTCAGGTTTGGTAGTAATGCATAGCGCCATGAAACCGCTGGGTGTACGTGCGCTCTAGAAATGTTTTTAAATTCAAATTCAAATCCACCACCCCCATGTCAACCATCACCACCACATCCACCACCACATCCATCACCATCACCACGCCCACCACCACCATGTCCACCACCATGTCTACCACCACGTCCACCACCACAACCATGTCCACCACCACCACCATGTCCACCACCACCACATCCACCACCATATCCACCACCACCACCACATCCACCACCATGTCCAACACTACCACCACATTCACCACCACCATGTTCACCACCACCACCTTGTCCACCATGTCCATCACATCCACCACCACCACCACGTTCACCACCATGTCCACCACCATGCCCACCACATCCACCACCACGTCCACCACATCCACCACCATCACATCCACCACCACCTCCATCACCACCACCATGTCCACCACCACACCCAAATCCACCACATCCGCCACCACCACCACGTCCACCACATCCATCACCATGTCCACCACTACGTCCACCACCACGTCCACCGACCACCACCACCTCCACCACCACAACCATGTCCACCAAGTCCACCACCATGTCCACCACCACCACCATGTCCACCACCACCACGTCTATCTCCACCACATTCACCACCAACATATTCACAGCCACCACCATGTCTACAACCACCACCATGTCCACCACCATGTCTACAACCACCACCATGTCCACCACCACGTCCATCACAACAACCATGTACACCACCACCACCACCATGTCCATCACCACCATGTCCACCACCATGCCCACCACCACATCCACCAGCACCATCATGTCGACCACGTCCACCACCACATCTGCCAACATGTCCACCACCACGACCACATCCACCACCACGTCGACCACCAATACCACGTCCACCCCCCCATGTCCACCACCACATCCACCACCACATCCACCACGTCCACCCCACAACGTACACCACCACATCCACCACCATCACCACCACCATGTCCTCCACCACCATGTCCACCACCACCACGTCCACCACCACCACACATTCCACCACCACCAAACCCACCACCACCACATCCACCACCAACATGTTAACCACCGCCACATCCACCACCACCCCCAAGGTCCACCACCACATCCACCACCACCACCATGTCCACCACCACCACCATGTCCACCACCACCACATCCACCACCATATCCACCACCACCACCACGTCCACCACCATGTCCAACACTACCACCACATTCACCACCACCATGTCCACCACCACTACCTTGTCCACCATGTCCATCACATCCACCACCACTACCACGTCCACCACCATGTCCACCACCATGCCCACCACACCCACCACCACGTCCACAACATCCACCACCATCACATCCACCACCACCACCACGTCCACCACCACTACCACATCCGCCACCACCACGTCAACCACCACCACCACATCCACCACCACTACATCCACCACCACCATGTCCACCACCACCACGTCCACCACCACCTCCACGTCCACCACCACCACCATGTCCACCACCACCACATCCACCACCACCACCATGTCCACCACCATATCACCACCACGTTCACCAAAACCACGTCCACAATGTCCACCACCACCATGTCCACCACCACATCCTCCATCACCACCACCATGTCCACCACCACACCCACATCCACCATATCCACCACCACCACCACGTCCACCACATCCATCACCATGTCCACCACTACGTCCACCACCACATCCACCGACCACCACCACCTCCACCACCACCACCATGTCCACCAAGTCCACCACCATGTCCACCACCACCACCATGTCCACCACCACCATGTCTATCTCCACCACATTCACCACCAACACATTCACCACCACCACCACATCTACAACTACCACCATGTCCACCACGTCCATCACAACAACCATGTACACCACCGCCACCACCATGTCCATCACCACCATGTCCACCACCATGTCCACCACCACATCCACCAGCACCATCATGTCGACCACGTCCACCACCACATCCACCACCATGTCCACCACCACCACCACATCCACCACCACGTCGACCACCAATACCACGTCCACCCCCCCCATGTCCACCACCACCACCACATCCACCACCACATCCACCACCACCACCACGTCCACCCCACAACGTACACCACCACATCCACCACCATCACCACAACCATGTCCACCACCACCATGTCCACCACCACCACGTCCACCACCACCACACATTCCACCACCACCAAACCCACCACCACCACATCCACCACCAACATGTTAACCACTGCCTCGTCCACCACCACCCCCATGTCCACCACCACCACCACCTCCACCACCACCACCATGTCCAAAACCACAACCATGTCCACCACCACCATGTCCATTGCCACCATGTCCACCATGTCCACCACCACCATTTCCACCACCACAACCACCACCACCACCACGTCTACCACCACCACCATGTCCACCACCACCACCACCATGCCCACCACCACCACGTCCACCACGCCCACCACCATGTCTAACCTCATCCACCACCACATCCAACACCACGTCCACAAGCACCACATCAACCACCACCACTATATCCGCCACCACCATGTTCACTACCACCATCATGTCCACCACCACCACGTCCATTACCACCACATCCACCACCAGCTCCACCCCACCACACCCACCACCACCATATCCACCACCACCACATCCACCACCATCACCACCACAATGTCCACCATGTCCACATCCACCACCAGGTCCACCACCACCACGTCCACCACCACCCCATCCACCACCACCATGTCCACCACCCCATGTCCACCCCACCACATCCACCACCACATGCACCACCACCACATCCACCACCACCATGTCCACCACCACCATGTCCACCACAACCACACCCACCACCAAGTTCACCACCACCACGTTCACCACCACCACATCCACCACCATGTCCACTGCCAACACGTCCACCACCACCACCCCCATGTCCACCACCACCATGTCCACCACTAAACCACATCCACCACCCCACCACATCCCCCACATCCACCACCACATCCACCACCACATCCACCACCACCACTACCATCACCACCACGTCCTCCACCAACACCATCACCACCACCATGTCTACCACCACCACCATGTCTACCACCACCACGTCCACCACCACCATGTCCACCACCACCACGTCCACCACCACCACCACATCCACCATCACCACCACATCAACTACCACCACCATGTCCACCACTACCACGTCCACCACCACCACCATGTCCACCACCACCAGGTCCACCACCACATCTACCACCACCACCACGTCCACCCCACCACATACACAACCACATCCACCACCATCACCACCACCACCATGTCCACCACCACCACGTCCACCACCACCACCACATCCACCACCATCAAACCCACCACCAACACATCCACCACCACCATGTTAACCACTGCCACGTCCACCACCACCCCCATGTCCACCACCACCACTACATCAACAACCACCACCATGTCCAAAACCACAACCATGTCCACCACCACCATGTCCACCGCCACCATGTCCACCACCACCACATCCACCACCACCATGTCCAACACCACCACCACATCCACCACCACCACCATGTCCACCACCACCACCATGTCTACCACATCCACCACCACCACATCCACCATCATGTCCACCACCACTACGTCAACCACCACCACCACGTCCACGACCACCACGTCCACCACCACCACGTCCACCACCACCATGTCCACCACCACCCCACCTTGTCCACCACCACATCCACCACCACAATGTCCACTACCGCCACCACCACGTCCACCCCCACCACCACATCGACCACCCCATGCTCACCACCACCACGTCCACCACCACCATGTCAACCACCGCCACATCCACCTCCCCCATGTCAACCATCACCACCACATCCATCACCATCACCACGCCCACCACCACCATGTCCACCACCATGTCTACCACCACGTCCACCACCACAACCATGTCCACCACCACCACCATGTCCACCACCACCACATCCACCACCATATCCACCACCACCACCACCACGTCCACCACCACCACCACATCCACCACCACCACGTCAACCACCACCACCACATCCACCACCACTACGTCCACCACCACCACTGTAGTGTAGTTCCTATCATCCCAATAGGCTCTGCGCATTGGAATAATATCTTCAATAGTATAGACGCTGGACAGAGGTTAACTAGGTCTTCTACTGTCGATATTAGACTTAAAGTTATGTGTGTGCCAGCTAGCTCAGAGTTCACTAGAAACTTTCTCGAATAGACAAGGAGGAGTTTAACTTCCCTGGATAGACAAGAAGGGATTTAGTTTCTGACAACCATAGAACATGTCAACTTTGCTCTCCCCTAATCAAGAGTGTATCTCTAGAGTCGTGTGAAAACAAAAAGACAACTTATTTTACTCAGTCAGTTCAGTGCATTCTTAGTTTCACCAGATTGTAGAGAAAAGGAAGAGACGGGCGTGTTCAATAAAAAGATGTTATTTATTGATCAGTCTCTTTTCTCATACAAGAGAAATGAATCGCTATTATTGCAATACTTATTGTTAAGTAAAGTGCATACAGTAATAACAGAATTATAAAATAATACTGTAAAAGCATTGATATGGTTTCTTAGCCATATGGTACTTAAAATGGATAAAATAGATACATACATATATACATTGACTAATCGTACTCAACTGGTGCTTCTAACTACGCCTACCCCAATGTACCTGACCTAAGCCTAATACGTGGCGGGAGTAGATAAGTAGCAGTTTAAGTTAAGTTTGTTTTGCCAAGGGTCTGCTTCAAGAATTCTCTACAAAGGATGATTCAGTTCAGTACCTGGGAGTTTAGAAGGCTGGAGGGCTGGTATCTCTATCTCAGGTCTTGATATTCCAGCTGCCTGCGAGGGCTGCTTGGAAGCGCCGGAGCTGGATTTCTTGGCAGGAGAAAAGGCAGCGTCTCTCTCTCTCAGCGCGTCAGAAAGGAGGGGCAGCGTCTGTGGGCTTCGCTGTCAGCTGGGCTCCTCGGCAAGTCTCGCTGCTCCAATCTTGTTACCACCTCGTGTGTTTGCTTAAGGCAATGTCGGTATTATTTATACCTGAAAGGTGCCGGGATTGACGTAAGGATGGACATAAATACGTCAATAAGGATGTCATACGAACTGGTCGTTCGCACATTCTTTACTGAAGTTCTCGGCTAAATCAAAACAATGGCTGTGGGGATTTCCCAGGTCGTGGTAGGTTTGATTTGTTTTGAGAACACCGTATGCCTATTAGGGGGCTGGAGAAATAGTGCTGGCCTAATGAGATGGCATGCGCTATGACCTAATGAGATAACGGGCTTCTGTGCCGTTGTGTGGCTAATCAGATAACGGATTTCTGTGCAGTTGAATGGCTGCTAGTTAATTATTAACCAGACAAGGGTCAGAAACAGGGGGATCGATACAGTACCCATAGTAAATACATCACACCCACTCCACGTAATCTATGTCCATATTTACAAGTCTAGGCATAGTAAACAAAACTAGTAGTGCATGTGTATACCGAACCACCCCAAAATACAATCATTTGCATATTGAAATTTGGAAATGCAAAATACACGAAAAGATGAGTATAGTTACTATATGCACATCAAGCAGTATAATAATGCTAAAACTAAACGCATATTTTGAAATCAGCATGAATGAAATGCGGAAATTACACATGAAATGGCTCTTAATACAGAAGAAAAAGTCGAGACCATCTCATCACAAAAATCATAATACTCGTGAACATGCTAGAGGGTAGCTAATGTCTCTAGAGTAGCTAAAAATAGAAATTTTGTTCTCTAAGAATAGTTTTACTTTAAGCAGAAGATAAGTGTCCCAAAAAATCGTAAATATTTATGGAAATGGATGGGGAAAAAATGTCTCGCTCTCTGTAAAAACTGGTGAGAAAATTTCTTATTGCTTTATTTTCAAAGTTGAAGGCCAAATTCAGGGTGTAGGGAACGCCGTGTGCTAGTTTGTTCAAAGTAATTCTTTCTGCTCTGGTGAAAACATCATATTGTTGAGACTTTCGAAAAAAAAGGTCAACTGCTTCTTGTGAAAGTTCCACTAACTCGGAAAAATTTTGTAACATGCATTCATGAGCATGATTGCCTTCATTGATGTTTCGATCAGCATAGCTGACAGAAGGTTGTACCTGATCGATGCTGCTTTCATCTTGTACTTCACAACTCTTCAATCGTAGTGGTGAAGTCTCCACGAATGCCGTCATCAGGATTGGTAGCCGCTGGGGACAGCACAATGCATGAGCCGTTACCGGACCCAACAAAGTCTCTGCGTCCATTGGCACATCCGATTGTAGTGTCAGACAGGTGTCCAACACGCATTCTTCGCCGCATAGCAAGCACCTTAATACAGGCATAACACAACTTTGCCACATCGGTCTGAATGAAAGAAACCAAGTCATGTTTAAATCTCGTAGCCTTGCTAAACCCAGGACTTTAGTTATGCGGTCCCGGTATCCAATAGCTCGGATTGTTTCTTCCATTATCGCTGGTGTCTTGTCTGTGACGTGGTTTGCCATAGCGAAGTAACAGGATCAAAAATAGGATGCCTGCCACTAGTCCCAAAAGGAGAGGAAGTCCGCCAAAGATGGAATGGACAAAATCAGGAAAAATACCCAGGATGGCTTTGAATGGGGTTAAATCTCCCGAAAACACTGTCTTAAATACACTCGCGATTCCGCTTGTATCAGAAATATTTAAGATTTCGCTCAGTATTTCTGCGAAATGTATGGGGGAATTGGTTGATAACAGTGAATGAATCTAGGCCGTTGTCCTTGCAACTTGGAGATCATACGTTTCTTTTGATGACGTTAACATGGTTGGCGTCTGTAGGAGCACTGTCTTCATTCTGCTTAAAGTATCAATTCGAATAGAAGAAATTTTCAAACTGGGCCATAACCTTGCCTCCCTGTCTCGAGCATCGTTTGGGAACAATACCCGTTCACAGCACATGACCTTCGTAGTCACGGTTATGAGATAAGGTTTTCCGGGCAGCAGACTGCAACATCTGCGATCTACAATTAGAATGTAACTCCCGTTTGAGAGTCTCCTAAAGAATGGTTCTATTTGTGTTGCAGGTGTGCCTAGCTGGTGACATGAAAGGTTATTTGAGTTCCCTTCACAAGCTCCATGCAAACTAATACCCTGACACAGAAGTGTACCGCTTAGTGACCTTTCACAATTATTGCCACTAAGGAACACACTTTGTCCTTTATTACTAACACAAGCGTGTGTATAGGGCAAGTTCCATGTTGACTTAATGTATCCTTTACCCAACCTTTCATACTGGCCTGCCTGTATATATTTTTGGCAGTATTGAAACTGGAAAGTTGTTATTGGAATATTTATTATCCCATGTATTATCCATTCAATGACAGGTCGTTCTGACATTGTCAATGGTAATCTCTCAAGTTTTTCAATGCTCAGAATTGTATAGTCAGCACCCTTCTGTGCCAAACTGATTTGTTTATCAGTAAGGTTAAAGATATTAAATAGTGACGTTGTGTTGATTAAACGCCAAGGCACATAGCCTGAACGCAGATTTTGTAACGTCCAGCCAAGTTGTACAATAGAGCGCAATTGGGACTGACAGTGTTGTAACATCAGTAAGTCTTGCGATATTATATCGATTGCTGAAGACACAATACTGTCCAGTGAATATATTCTGGAGGACAGAGTCATTAACCCATTGTCCACAACAGAAAGTGATTTTTCCAAATGAATACGGTCAATTTCCCGTATTTTTTCTGCTGTCTCAATTTGAGTTACTTTCCAAGCTTTGTTGTAAGCTGCATATATAGAGGCCGCTATGAAACGTTTTTGACGCTGTTTGCGTGGTCCCATAATGAAATCACGCAAGTCAGCACCTTCTTGAAGTAAAGTTAGGTGTTGCTTAATTTCTGCCAGTGGGGATGTTTGTAGCCATTGAAGGCAGAGCTTGCCCACACTGTAAGTAGTTACTATCCCTGGATGTTGTCTTTGGGAATATCTAGGGTCTGGTCTGGTCAATTTGAACCCCTGTATTTTGTTCAGGAATCTGTCTTGACAGTTATTTGTGTCTGTGGGCCAGATCAACCATTGTTTCCAATCAGGATGTGTTCTGTTTTTGTTTAAAATATGATTCACGTCTATCTCAACATCTATAGAGCTATTACTGTTCGTTGTTGGCTTTGGAATAGACGGTTTGTTTAAGTCTTTGATTTTGGCTAAGCCAAGACAGGTAGTTTGTTGAATAGTGTCATTCAAAAATATAATTTGTTCTGGGATCATGCAGGCTCTGAACAATGATTCTATACCTTGTACTTGCCAATCTTTTGTACCCCAAACTGTTTTTGCTTCAATGTTATTGTTCCAGAAATCAAAACCAAATGTATTTATTTGCTCAAAAAATGAATCTGAATATATCAATTTCGTGTTTGTAAGCATGGTCTTCATACCTGTCTTATTTGACAATTTGAAATAAAATGTTTCTGCATTACTTGTGTTAAACCCTGAAAAGTATGAATATTTATCAAAAAATGTTTTGGAACTACCCTTTGGTGGAGTAGCACAATGTTCCCATTGGTTATAATTTAAAACATTTCTAGGTTGTGCAGATTTATGGAGATAATGGTTACCATAGTGGTTATAGCAGAACATTTGATCATAATTAGACGAACCTTGCAAATAATCATGTTCTGTAAACTTAGCAGACATTACTAGGTCAGACATCATATCATTAATACTTTCAAAGTCCCAATCATCAGCAAATGTGCTTGGTTTTACAAAGTCACTTAACGAGATCTTAAATTGGTGTGGATACTTCAGGATTTCAACCGGGCCATAGATTTCATAATCAGTATTGTCCCATGCTACACCGCCTGGTATAGGATTGGCTGTGAAGTTCACTGAAGAAAGTTCTCTTTTCTTGACGTGTGAAGATGTGTGTGGTTTAAGGACCAAGTTGATTTTCTGGCTTGCTGTGTCCATTTTAGCATATTTTCCCTCAATGAAATGTCCCAAGCATAGTACCATGATGAGCCAAAGTATGAGGATAAATGCACCTAATGTCACCCAAATTTCAATCCATGGAGAAGTCAGATAGGTTCTCTTTAGTTGATGAAAAAGTTCCTTTGCTTTGTCTTTAAAAGTTTTTGTTGATGGCTTTACTTCTGGTTCGCTTTGTTCTTCTGAAGAATCATCGAAGTTGATGAAGTAGCCGGATGCCGTTCTGTCAATTGTTCCAATTGCTTCTGGATTACTTTTTGCTTTTGGATTTTGCTTTGTTTCATTAGAAAACTCTGTAGTTACATCATCGTAGATTCTTGTTTCTTGATGAAAAGCTTTGATTTGGGTTTTAAGAGGTTCAAGTTCCATTGCTTTGTTGCATAGTCCTTGTTGTTTCACTGTAGATTTTCCAAATGTGATCAGTCCTTCAGTTTGAACCTCTGTGGATGTAGCAAACTTTGGTGTTCTGCTACTTCTTTGGAGTCCACTTGGCCTACTATTTGTTATCGGCCACATGATTGTGGTTTAACCAGGTCGATGGATATGACTCGGTTCTCCTTTTTACCAGCAAGGGGCGGTAGTACTACTGATCTTGTCCCGTTGATAGACAAGACAGGAACTGCTTTTCTGTAAGAAGGCCCAAATTCCTTCTTTACCGCGATCTTTTCTCTGACCAGATCCCCGACTTTTGGAATCCAGACAGGCCTTGCTGGGACAGGTGGTTTTTCTTCAGTGGTTGTTGGCTGCTGTTTCAACTTTATGTTGCTCAGGTCTTTTCTTGTTTCATTTAAGTCCTGTAAAATAGCCAAGCGATCTTTGATATCAAAGCATTTTTGTTTAACCACTGAAGTCTGACTATCTAAGTCCTGGATTAACATTCTAGTCCCAAACAATAGTTCGTACGGACTGAGTCCTTTCAGAGAATTTCTTGGCAGGTTATTAGACTACGTTGGACACTTATTAAATGTTTGACCCACCCAGCTCCTGAACCTAATACCTTTGCTGTTATAGATTGCTTTATGTCACGGTTTTTTCTTTCTACGATTCCGTTTCCCTCAGGATGAAATGGACAAGAGTACCGCAATGCAATGCCCATGCTGGTCATGGCCTCCTTGTAAGCCCGAGAGCTAAACGCAGGACCCTGGTCAGAATGTAGCATGCCAATTGCGTATGTGCCAATGAAGACTCGCAAATCTTTTATAACAGTTCTGGCGTCAGCCGATCGCTGGGGCCACATCCATATGAATCTCGTGCATGAATCCACTGCGACCATGATATATTTATAGTTACCATCCCTTTGTAAGGGACCACAGTGGTTCAGGTAAACACAGGCTAATGGTTTATCTGAGATTAGAAGGGGCGTCTGTGCTGGTCGTTTCACTGTTGATACTTTCATTCTTTGACATATTTCACATTCTAGAACATAGTTCCTTGTTTTTCGTCTCATTTGTGGCCACCAGTATCTCTGTTTTAATAATGATACTGTGGCTGAAACGCCAGCATGTACAGAAGCAAGCCCTTTGTGTGCCGCTATGATGAGTCCTAACCTATGTTCCATGTTTGGAATTGCCCTATCCCCCACTCCAGGGATTCGAGCAAACGGAACATTATTTGCATCAGTTATGTATGAGTACTTTACTGGAAAGCCTTTCGGGAGTGTTTCTATCGCATCTTTTACTGTAGCGCTGACAGCCTGTAATATTTCGCTGTCTATTTTTGTTTTTGACCGAGTGATGGCAGCTACGGAAGCCGTTTGCACAGCTGCCTTCGCGGCCTCATCAGCCAATGAATTCCCTTCAACGTGAACGCCATCACGTTGATGACTCAGTGTATGTATCACGTGAGTCTTTTGTAGTTCCTTTTGCAAAAGAACTACTTGTTCCCAAAGCATTTTATGCTTGATTGTGCCACCTTTTGCATCTTTAAAACCGTTATGAACCCAGATCTGCAAGTATTCATTGTAAGATTGGACGCAGTAATATGAATCGCACACTATGAGTGTGGGGAATTCTCGATCGGTATTTTCAAGCGCCATCTTGAATGCCAGTAGTTCAGCTCGCTGAGCTGTACAATCTCCTAGAGATTGCGTTTTAGTGACCATTGGTTTAAATTTCCCTTCGTGCCAGCGACCTTTAACAATCGCGCACGCAGCACTGTAAGCTTGCTTACCCCCCACTGCGGGTTGTGCTGATCCGTCTGTATATATTATACAGCCGTAATGTTCTAGAGGCAGAATCTCGGTCGGCGGAGGACATTCGAATTCATATTGGAGAAACTATTTTGTTTTTAAGTTGGGATCAAATTCGTATGCCACGTCTGTTGCAGCAAGAGAATTAGCCCATTGTATCCATCTCGGATGGAGTGCTTTAGCATTCGGAATGCTTGCCTTTGTTACCGCCTCCAGGGCTGGTATCGGTGTCACGATGATTATTCGTTTACCTTGTGCTAGGGCTCGTTCTTTTGCTACTGCAGTCTGTACCGCGGTTAGAATTTTTTCCGTTGGGCTAAATTTCGTTTCAGCTTTTGTGTACAAGTGTGATTTGTATACTATTGGTACCTTCTCTCCTTCATTAGAGGTCAGGTATGTGAATCCGCATCTTCCTGGGATGACTCGAATCACAAGGTTGCGTGTGTTGTCACGTGTTTGTAAATTTGTTTTAACTAACATATCTGTTTGTAAAGATCTCAAAATTTCTGTGTGTTTTTGAGTCCAATTGATTCTTTTAAAATCTGGTTTTATAAGATCATAGAGAGGTTTAACTCTCTCTGCATAATTTATAATGTAAGTTCTTCCGAAATTTAGGAAACCTAGAATTGATTGTAAGTTTTTTAGTGTTCTAGGTGCTTGGATTACAGCACATTTCTCTAGGAAATTGTCAGCCAGGCTTTTGCCTTCACTTGATAGTTCATATCCTAAAAACAGGACAGTTAGATGGGCAATTCTTGACTTTTTAAAGTTGAATTTGTAACCCTCTGCTGCGAACCCAAGTATTATGGTGTTCACTCTCTTCAAGTGAGTATCCAAGTCATCATCCGTTAGATAGATGTCATCGACATAAGATAATGCCTCATCATCATATATTTGTAGTAACTCTGTTACTCTTGCTGAGAATAATCCTGGGCTGTTCTTGAACCCCTGGGGCAAACGACAGAATTTTTTTTGCGCGCCATTTATTGAGAACGTGGTCAAATATCTGCTCTCTGGTGCTATATTTTGACAGAAGAATCCATTAGAGATGTCTAATGTTGTTTTGTATTTTTTGCGCACTATGTTATTCATTAGTGCAGCACTATGCGAGTTTTGTACTGCAAAGGTTTTGCAACATGAGTTAAGGTGTCTGTAGTCCAAAACAAGACGATATGAATTGTCTGGTTTGGAGACAGGAAACAAAGGATTATTCATTTGTGAGGTGCAAGTTTCAATCACCCCCTGGTATTCTAGTTGATCTAGGATCTCTTTTACCCGTTTTTTAGCTTCTTGCTTAATTGGGTACTGCCTCTGAGCAGTACGTTGTGATTTTAACTGGATTTTGTGAGGAGGAGAGTCCTCATCCCATCCCACAGGGTTTTTATATAATGCAGGAGCTTGGGCTACTGCCCACTTTCTTGCAAGTGTATATTTTTTATGAATTGGAATATGATTTGAGAAGGCAGGCATAATTATTTCTTCGCCATGAGGGCACTCCCTGACAAACTCTGGTGGCCAGTCTCTTTCAGCTAGAAGGATGTCATAGCCCTTGGAGAGATTATCCCAAAAGAGACCCTTTATTTTCCTAGTCTTATCCCCCTCTATACACAATGTTATTTCATATATTTTATGAGGTTTGCTAACTCTGGTATCTGCAGTTTCCACCTGAATGTATTCATTCGTGTCCACTGTCTCCAGATGATTCATAAGGATCTTGCGAGCTATGCTCACTTCTGCTGCGCTGTCTAGCATTGTCTGAGCCCATTCTCCGTTTTTCAGCTGTGTCCTCAGTATTCTCGTCATGGTTGATTACTTTAATACTGGCTACCTTCTTTTTTGGAAACTGTAATTTTTTATTTTGATGAGCAGGTTCCTTGTCTTTGGACTTGACGTGCTCTTCCCTGTGTTCTGATCGTCCTCTTCTTTCCGATTTCTGCGAGGAAGTCTGAAAAGATTGAGACAGATGTGTATCAATATCTTGATATCTATCAGGTTTCTTCAGATTATCCCTATTTCTAAGGTTGTATTTCTTCTCAGAGGGCTCCCTTTGGGGAGATTTGTGTCCTTGGTCCGGAGATCTTTCTCTCCGCCGAGGAGACCTTCCTCTGGACTGGAATCTCTTTTCTTTAGGAGTGGATTGTTTATTTCCATCCCAGCTCTTTTTGTGAGTGTTTAGATTATTTTTAATAAATACTTTTTCAGGTTTTTCAATAAGTTGGGGTTTCACCGGTTTTCCACCCAAACTATCTCTTCCTAGTTCTTCATAGGATTTTTCTATGATTCTGGCAATTTCAAATGGTTGGTCTGCTATATCTGTCTCTTTCAACCTCTGGCGGATCGCCACATTTGCTGCTTCTCCCTTTATATTGGCTAATAATATTGCCGAGACCTGCTTGAAGTCTTTTAGTAATTTCATACCAAGAGTTAAAGCAGGTTCTGGACCGTATTCATCTTGAATTTGTTTTAGCACATCTGGTATTACTGACATGGATGGAACACCATGTGTTTTTGTGTAAATGGAAGCAAAGACTGTACCCCAAGTGTCACAGTCCTCCACATGTGGTGCGATTCCCATTGGAAGACAGATAGTCAGAATCCTGTGTTTCTCAACCGGGGTGGTATCTGGAAATACCGCCTCTATTTGAGTGATTTTTTGAGCTAACCAGAATGGAAGTTGTTCCCGTTTTGCGGGTACTTTACCTAGACAGGACTGGATGTTCTGTGGTGTAATTTTATTTGTGTTCCCCTGGTGAGGGATCAGCTGTGGAATTTTAATAGCTGGTTGGACTGTTGAAGTCCGCATTACATATTGGACTAATTGTCTGTGTATTTTAATTAGTTGTTTTAGCTGTGCTAAAAGTTCTGGTGCAGACATTTCTTCAATGTCTGGATGTGGTGTGTATCCGGATAGGACCGGCCACGTTGCTCCTGGTCTACCTAGTGGACCGAGACTGGTGATGTGATTATTATGTTTTAGGGCGCCATTAAACCAGAGCAGGTGCTCTTGGTATTTGAGTGGTATTTCCACCTCCTCGAAAGGAGTGTACTCATTAGGAGGTTCCTCTATTTTGTAATAGTGGAGTCCTTTGTTACAGCGTTTGCTGCTGGAAAGTTTATCCATGAATAGAATACCTCTGTCTGCCGATATTCGTGTGCCTCAATTACGAATATGACTGTACCACCTCTCGGTGTCAGCCCATTTTCTATAAGTTTTAAAGTTATAGATTTCCTTATGTTGACCGGGATGAGTATTGCATCCGGGTCTTGCTGTAGGAGACTATTGTCAGCAGCTAGGAGTTGAGCTGCTATTCTAACTGTCTCCCTTTCTTCTTCTTCAGCTTGTGACATTCTAATGTCAAGAAAGTTATTTTATTTATTTGCAAATCAGGTTTCTATGGAAACAAATATTAGATGCACAATATTTTGGAACAGTGTATCCTTCAACGTTGAATAAACCAAGAACCATACATAGGAGTCTCCTCCTACTAAGTTTGGCGGATTTAACCTTTCACCCACTCCAGACGTCTTTGGAGTATTATGGGGAAAAGGGGTCTGTGTGAAAAAGCACGACTGAGTTATTCTAATGTCTTACGTTAGATTTATCGCCTATCCAAACCGTTGGGCGCCATGTAGTGTAGTTCCTATCATCTCAATAGGCTCTGCGCATTGGAATAATATCTTCAATAGTATAGACGTAGGACAGAGGTTAACTAGGTCTTCTACTGTCGATATTAGACTTAAAGTTATGTGTGTGCCAGCTAGCTCAGAGTTCACTAGAAACTTTCTCGAATAGACAAGGAGGAGTTTAACTTCCCTGGATAGACAAGAAGGGATTTAGTTTCTGACAACCATAGAACATGACAACTTTGCTCTCCCCTAATCAAGAGTGTATCTCTAGAGTCGTGTGAAAACAAAAAGACAACTTATTTTACTCAGTCAGTTCAGTGCATTCTTAGTTTCACCAGATTGTAGAGAAAAGGAAGAGACGGGCGTGTTCAATAAAAAGATGTTATTTATTGATCAGTCTCTTTTCTCATACAAGAGAAATGAATCGCTATTATTGCAATACTTATTGTTAAGTAAAGTGCATACAGTAATAACAGAATTATAAAATAATACTGTAAAAGCATTGATATGGTTTCTTAGCCATATGGTACTTAAAATGGATAAAATAGATACATACATATATACATTGACTAATCGTCCTCAACTGGTGCTTCTAACTACGCCTACCCCAATGTACCTGACCTAAGCCTAATACGTGGCGGGAGTAGATAAGTAGCAGTTTAAGTTAAGTTTGGTTTGCCAAGGGTCTGCTTCAAGAATTCTCTACAAAGGATGATTCAGTTCAGTACCTGGGAGTTTAGAAGGCTGGAGGGCTGGTATCTCTATCTCAGGTCTTGATATTCCAGCTGCCTGCGAGGGCTGCTTGGAAGCGCCGGAGCTGGATTTCTCGGCAGGAGAAAAGGCAGCGTCTCTCTCTCTCAGCGCGTCAGAAAGGAGGGGCAGCGTCTGTGGGCTTCGCTGTCAGCTGGGCTCCTCGGCAAGTCTCGCTGCTCCAATCTTGTTACCACCTCGTGTGTTTGCTTAAGGCAATGTCGGTATTATTTATACCTGAAAGGTGCCGGGATTGACGTAAGGATGGACATAAATACGTCAATAAGGATGTCATACGAACTGGTCGTTCGCACATTCTTTACTGAAGTTCTCGGCTAAATCAAAACAATGGCTGTGGGGATTTCCCAGGTCGTGGTAGGTTTGATTTGTTTTGAGAACACCGTATGCCTATTAGGGGGCTGGAGAAATAGTGCTTGCCTAATGAGATGGCATGCGCTATGACCTAATCAGATAACGGGCTTCTGTGCCGTTGTGTGGCTAATCAGATAACGGATTTCTGTGCAGTTGAATGGCTGCTAGTTAATTATTAACCAGACAAGGGTCAGAAACAGGGGGATCGATACAGTACCCATAGTAAATACATCACACCACCACCATGTCCCCCACCACCATGTACACCACCACCTACACGTCCAAAACCACCGCCATGTCCACCACCACCACATCCACCACCACCACCATGTCCACCACCATATCACAACCACGTCCACAATGTCCACCACCACCATGTCCACCACCACATCCTCCATCACCACCACCATGTCCACCACCACACCCACATCCACCACATCTGCCACCACCACCACGTCCACCACATCCATCACCATGTCCACCACTACGTCCACCACCACGTCCACCACCACCATGTCAACCACCGCCACATCCACCTCCCCATGTCACCCATCACCACCACATCCACCACCACATCCATCACCATCACCACGCCCACCCCCACCATGTCCACCACCATGTCTAACACCATGTCCACCACCACAACCATGTCCACCACCACCACCTTGTCCACCACCACCACATCCACCACCATATCCACCACCACCACCACCACGTCCACCATCACAACCACATCCACCACTACCATGTCAACCACCACCACCACATCCACCACCACTACATCCACCACCACCACCACCACCATGTCCCCCACCACCATGTACACCACCACCTCCACGTCCACCACCACCGCCATGTCCACCACCACCACATCCACCACCACCACCACCATGTCCACCACCATATCACAACCACGTCCTCAATGTCCACCACCACCATGTCCACCACCACATCCTCCATCACCACCACCATGTCCACCACCACACCCACATCCACCACATCCGCCACCACCACCACGTCCACCACATCCATCACCATGTCCACCACTATGTCCACCACCACGTCCACCGACCACCACCACCTCCACCACCACCATGTCCACCAAGTCCACCACCATGTCCACCACCACCACCATGTCCACCACCACCAGGTCCATCTCCACCACATTCACCACCAACACATTCACCACCATGTCTACAACCACCACCATGTCCACCACCACGTCCATCACAACAACCATGTACACCACCGCCACCACCATGTCCATCACCACCATGTCCACCACCATGTCCACCACCACATCCACCAGCACCATCATGTCGACCACGTCCACCACCACATCCACCACCAGGTCCACCACCACATCCACCACCACGTCGACCACCAATACCACGTCCACCCCCCCATGTCCACCACCACCACCACATCCACCACCACATCCACCAACCCCACCACGTCCACCCCACAACGTACACCACCACATCCACCACCATCACCACCACCATGTCCACCACCACCATGTCCACCACCACCACCATGTCCACCACCACCAGGTCCATCTCCACCACATTCACCACCAACACATTCACCACCATGTCTACAACCACCACCATGTCCACCACCACGTCCATCACAACAACCATGTACACCACCGCCACCACCATGTCCATCACCACCATGTCCACCACCATGTCCACCACCACATCCACCAGCACCATCATGTCGACCACGTCCACCACCACATCCACCACCAGGTCCACCACCATATCCACCACTACGTCAACCACCAATACCACGTCCACCCCCCCATGTCCACCACCACATCCACCACCACATCCACCAACCCCACCATGTCCACCCCACAACGTACACCACCACATCCACCACCATCACCACCACCATGTCCACCACCACCATGTCCACCACCACCACGTCCACCACCACCACCACATCCACCACCACCAAACCCACCACCACCACATCCACCACCAACATGTTAACCACCGCCACGTCTACCACCACCCCCATGTCCACCACCACATCCACCACCACGTCCAAAACCACAACCATGTCCACCACCACCATGTCCACTGCCACCATGTCCACCAAGTCCACCACCACCACATCCACCACCACCACATCCACCACCACCACCACATCCACCACCACCAAACCCACCACCACCACGTCCACCACCACCATGTTAACCACCAACACCACCACGTTCACCACAACCACGTCCACCATGTCCACCACCACCATGTCCAACACCACGTCCTCCATCACCACCACCATGTCCACCACCACACCCATGCCCACCATATCCGCCACCACGTCCACCACATCCATCACCATGTCCACCACTACATCCACCACCACGTCCACTGACCACCACCACCACCATGTGCACCACCACCACCCCCATGTCCACCACCACCACCATGTCCACCACCACCACATCCATCTCCACCACATCCACCACCAACACATACACCACCACCACGTCTACAACCACCACTATGTCCACCACCACGTCCATCACAACAACCATGTACACCACCACCACATCCACCACCACCACGTCCACCACCACCACCACCACATCCACAACCACCAAACCCACCACCACCACATCCACCCCCAACATGTTAACCACCGCCACGTCTACCACCACCCCCATGTCCACCACCACCACCACATCCACCACCACCACCATGTCCAAAACCACAACCATGTCCACCACCACCATGTCCACTGCCACCATGTCCACCACGTCCATCACCACCATGTCCACCACCACCACGTCCACCACCACCACCACATCCACCACCACCAAACCCACCACCACGTCCACCACCACCATGTTAACCACCGCCACGTCCACCACCACCACCACATCCACCACCACCACCATGGCCACCACCACATCACCACCACATCCACCACCACCACGTTCACCACAACCACGTCCACCATGTCCACCACCACCATGTCCACCACCACGTCCTCCATCACCACCACCATGTCCACCACCACACCCACGCCCACCATATCCATCACCATGTCCACCACTACGTCCACCACCACATCTACTGACCACCTCCACCACCACCGCCATTTCCACCACCACCACCATGTCCACCACATCCACCACCATGTCCACCACCACCACATCCATCTCCACCACATCCACCACCAACACATTCATCACCACCACCACGTCTACAACCACCACCATGTCCACCACCACGTCCATCACAACAACCATGTACACCACCACCACCACCACGTCCACCACCCCCATGTCCACTACCACCACCACATCCACAACCATGTTCATCACCACCACCACATCCACCACCACATTGACCACCACTACCACGTCCACCACCCCATGTCCACCACCACATCCACCACCACCATGTCCACCACCATGTCCACCACCACATCCACCACCATGTCCTCCACCACCATAAGCCCCACATCAACCACCACCACCATGTCCACCACCACCATGTCCACCAACATGTCCACCACCACCAGGTCCACCACCACATCCACCACCACTACCACGTCCACCCCACCACATACACCACCACATCCACCATCATCATCACCACAATGTCCACCACCACCATGTCCACCACCACCACGTCCACCACCACCACCACATCCACCACCACCAAACCCACCACCACCACCATGTTAACCACCGCCACGTCAACCACCACCCCCATGTCCACCACCACCACCACATCCATCACCATGTCCAAAACCACAACCATGTCCACCACCACCATGTCGACCACCACCATGTCCACCAGGTCCACCACCACCATGTCCAACACCACCACCACATCCACCACCACCACCATGTCCACCACCACCACCATGTCCACCACATCCACCACCACCACATCCACCACCATGTCCACCACCACCACGTCAACCACCACCACCACGTCCACCACTACCACGTCCACCACTACCACATCCACCACCACCATGTCCACCACCACCACGTCCACCACCACCACATCCACCACCACATCCACCCACCATATCCACCACCACATCCACCACCACCATGTCCACCGCCACAATGCCCACCACCGCCACCACCACATCCACCACCACCATGTCACCACCACATCGACCACCACGTCGACCACCACTACTACATTCACCAACCCCATGTCCACCACCACCACCACCACCACCACATCCACCATCACCACCATGTCCATCACCACCATCACCACCATGCCCACCATGACCATGTCCATTACCATGTCCACCACCACAACCACGACCACCACCACCACCATATCCACTACCACATCACCACCACATCCACCACCACCACGTTCACCACAACTACGTCCACCATGTCCACCACCCCCATGTCCACCACCACGTCCTCCATCACCACCACCATGTCCACCACCACACCCATGTCCACCACATCCGCCACCACCACCTTGTCCACCACATCCATCACCATGTCCACCACTACGTCCACAACCACGTCCACCGCCACGTCCACCGACCACCACCATGTCCACCACGTCCACCACCATGTCCACCACCACCACGTCCATCTCCACCACATCCACCATCACCATGTCCACCACCACCACCATGTCCACCACATCCACCACCACCACATCCACCACCATGCCACCACCACCACCACTACGTCAAACACCACCACCACATCCTCCACCACCATGTCCCCCACCACCACGTCCACCACCACCATGTCTACCACCACCACGTCCACCACCACCACATCCACCTCCATATACAGCCCACCATGTCCACCACCACATCCACCACCACCATGTCCACCGCCACAATGTCCACCACCGCCGCCACCACGTCCTCCACCACCACCACCACATCCACCACCCCGATGCTCACCACCACCACGTCCACCACCATCATGTCAACCACTGTAATGTCCACCACCCCCATGTCAAACACTACCACCACATCCACCACTACATCCATCACCATCACAACGCCCACCACCACCATGTCCACCACCATGTCCACCACCACGTCCACCACCACAACCATGTCCACCACCACCACCATGTCCACCACATCCACCATCACCACCACATACACCACCATACCCACCACCACCAACACGTTCACCACCATGTACAACACTACCACCACATCCACCACCACCATGTCCACCACCACCACCTTGTCCACCATGTCCACCACGTCCACAAACACCACCACATCCACCACCATGTTCACCACCATGCCCACCACGTCCACCACATCCACCACCATCACATCCACCACCACCACATCCACCACCACCACCACATCCTTCACCACCATGTCAACCACCACCACCACGTCCACCACCACTACAACCACCACCACCACCATGTCCACCACCACCATGTCCACCACCACCACATCCACCACCACCACCATGTCCACCACCACATCCACCACCACCACCATGTCCACCACCACCACCATGTCCACCACCACCAGGTCCATCTCCACCACATTCACCACCAACACATTCACCACCACCACCACGTCTACAACCACCACCATGTCCACCACCACGTCCATCACAACAACCATGTACACCACCGCCACCACCATGTCCATCACCACCATGTCCACCACCATGTCCACCACCACATCCACCAGCACCATCATGTCGACCATGTCCACCACCACATCCACCACCACGTCCACCACCAGGTCCACCACCACGTCAACCACCAATACCACGTCCACCCCCCCATGTCCACCACCACCACCACATCCACCACCACACCCACCAACCCCACCACGTCCACCCCACAACGTACACCACCACATCCACCACTATCACCACCACCATGTCCACCACCACCATGTCCACCACCACCACGTCCACCACCACCACCACATCCACCACCACCAAACCCACCACCACCACATCCACCCCCAACATGTTAACCACCGCCACGTCTACCACCACCCCCATGTCCACCACCACCACCACATCCACCACCACCACCATGTCCACCACCACCATGTCCACTGCCACCATGTCCACCACGTCCATCACCACCATGTCCACCACCACCACGTCCACCACCACCACCACATCCACCACCACCAAACCCACCACCACCACGTCCACCACCACCATGTTAACCACCGCCACGTCCACCACCACCACCACATCCACCACCACCACCATATCCACCACCACATCACCACCACATCCACCACCACCACATTCACCACAACCACGTCCACCATGTCCACCACCACCATGTCCACCACCACGTCCTCCATCACCACCACCATGTCCACCACCACACCCACGCCCACCATATCCGCCACCACCACCACTTCCACCAGATCCATCACCATGTCCACCACTACATCCACCACCACGTCTACTGACCACCGCTACCACCACCACCATTTCCACCACCACCACCACCACCATGTCCACCACATCCACCACCATGTCCACCACCACCACATCCATCTCCACCACATCCACCACCAACACATTCACCACCACCACCACATCTACAACCACCACCATGTCCACCACCACGTCCATCACAACAACCATGTACACTACCACCACCACCACGTCCACCACCCCCATGTCCACCACCACCACCACATCCACAACCATGTCCATCACCACCACCACATCCACCACCACGTCGACCACCACTACCACATCCACCACACCATGTCCACCACCACATCCACCACCACCATGTCCACCACCATGTCCACCACCACATCCACCACCACCACCATGTCCTCCACCACCATCACCACCACCACCACCACATCCACCACCATGTCCACCACCACGACCACGTCCACCACCATGTACAACACTACCACCACATCCACCACCACCATGTCCACCACCACCACCTTGTCCACCATGTCCACCACGTCCACCAACACCACCACATCCACCACCATGTTCACCACCATGCCCACCACGTCCACCACATCCACCACCACCACATCCTTCACCACCACCACATCCACCACCACCACCACATCCTTCACCACAATGTCAACCACCACCACCACGTCCACCACCACTACATCCACCACCCCCACCATGTCCACCACCACCATGTCCACCACCACCACATCCACCACCACCATCATGTCCATCACCACCACATCCACCACCACCATGTTCACCACAACCACGTCCACCATGTCCACCACCACCATGTCCACCACCACGTCCTCCATCACCACCACCATGTCCACCACCACACCCACCACATCCGCCACCACCACCAGGTCCACCACATCCATCACCATGTCCACTACTACATCCACCACCACGTCCACTGACCACCACCACCACATCCACCACCATGTCCAAAACCACAACCATGTCCACCACCACCATGTCGACCACCACCATGTCCACCATGTCCACCACCACCATGTCCAACACCACATCCACCAATACCACCATGTCCACCACCACCACCATGTCCACCACATCCACCACCACTACATCCACCACCATGTCCACCACCACCACGTCAATCACCACCACCACGTCCACCACTACCACATCCACCACCACCATGTCCACCACCACCATGTCCACCACCACCACGTCCACCACCACCACATCCACCACCACATCTACCGCACCATATCCACCACCACATCCACCACCACCATGTCCACCGCCAAAATGCCCACCACTGCCACCACCACGTCCACCACCACCACCATGTCACCACCACATCCACCACCACGTCGACCACCACTACCACATCCACCACACCCATGTCCACCACCACCACCACATCCGCCATCACCACCATGTCCATCACCACCATCACCACCATGCCCACCATGTCCATTACCATGTCCACCACCACAACCACGTCCACCACCACCACCATATCCACTACCACATCACCACCACCACCACGTTCACCACAACTACGTCCACCATGTCCACCACCCCCATGTGCACCACCACGTCCTCCATCACCACCACCATGTCCACCACCACACCCACGTCCACGACATCCGCCACCACCACCTTGTCCACCACATCCATCATCATGTCCACCACTACGTCCACCACCACATCCACCGTCACATCCACTGACCACCACCATGTCCACCACGTCCACCACCATGTCCACCACCACCACGTCCATCTCCACCACATCCACCATCACAATGTCCACCACCACCACCATGTCCACCACATCCACCACCACCACATCTACCACCATGTCCACCACCACTATGTCAAACACCACCACCACATCCTCCACCACCATGTCCCCCACCACCACATCCACCACCACCATGTCCACCACCACCACGTCCACCACCACCACATCCACCTCCACATCGACCCCACCATGTCCACCACCACATCCACCACCACCATGTCCATCGCCACAATGTCCACCACCGCCGCCACCATGTCCACCACCACCACCACCACAACCACCACCCCAATGCTCACCACCACCACGTCCACCACCACCATGTCAACCACTGCCACGTCCACCACCCCCATGTCAACCACTACCACCACATCCTCCACCACATCCATCACCATCACCACGCCCACCACCACCATGTCCACCACCATGTCCACCACCACGTCCACCACCACAACCATGTCCACCACCACCACCATGTCCACCACCACCACATCCACCATCACCACCACATACACCACCATATCCACCATCACGTCCACCACCATGTACAACACTACCACCACATCCACCACCACCATGTCCACCACCACCACCATGTCCACCATGTCCACCATCACCACCACATCCACCACCATGTTCACCACCATGCCCACCACGTCCACCACATCCACCACCACCACATCCTTCACCACCACCACATCCACCATCACCACCACATCCTTCACCACCATGTCAACCACCACCACCACGTCCACCACCACTACATCCACCACCACCACCATGTCCACCACCACCATGTCCACCACCACCACATCCACCACCACCACCATGTCCATCACCACCACATCCAACACCACCACGTTCACCACAACCACATCCACCATGTCCACCACCACCATGTCCACCACCACGTCCTCCATCACCACCACCATGTCCACCACCACACCCACACCCACCACATCCGCCACCACCACCACGTCCACCACATCCATCACCATGTCCACCACTACATCCACCACCACGTCCACTGACCACCACCACCACCATGTGCACCACCACCACCACCATGTCCACCACCACCACCATGTCCACCACCACCACATCCATCTCCACCACATCCACCACCAACACATTCACCACCACCACGTCTACAACCACTTCTTTGTCCACCACCACGTCCATCACAACAACCATGTACACCACCACCACGTCCACCACCACCATGTCCACCACCATGTCCACCACCACATCCACCAGCATCATCATGTCCACCACGTCTACCACCACATCCACCACCATGTCCACCACCACATCCACCACCACGTCGACCACCACTACCATGTCCACCACCCCCATGTCCACCACCACATCCATCACCACGTCCATCACCACCACCACATCCACCACCATGTCGACCACCACTACCACGTCCACCACCCAATGTCCACCACCACATCCACCACCACCATGTCAACCACCATGTCCACCACCATGTCCACCACTACCACCATGTCCTCCACCACCACCACCACCATCACCATCACATCAACCACCACCACCATGTCCACCACCACCACGTCCACCACCACCACCATGTCCACCACCACCAGGTCCACCACCACATCCACCACCACCACCACATCCACCCCACTACGTACACAACCACATCCACCACCATCACCACCACCACCATGTCCACCACCACCACGTCCACCACCACCACCACATCCACCACCACCAAACCCACCACCACCACGTCCACCACCACCATGTTAACCACCGCCATGTCCACCACCACCCCCATGTAAACCACCACCACCACATCAACAACCACCACCATGTCCAAAACCACAACCATGTCCACCACCACCATGTCCACGTCCACCATGTCCACCACCACCACATCCACCCCCACCACGTCCACCACCACCACATCCACCACCACCACATCCACCACCACCATGTCCACCACCACCACATCCACCCCACCATGTCCACCACCACATCCACCACCACGATGTCCACTACCGCCACCACCACGTCCACCACCACCACCACATCGACCACCCCCATGCTCACCACCTCCTCGTCCACCACCACCATGTCAACCACCGCCACATCCACCACCCCCATGTCAACCATCACCACCACATCCACCACCACATCCATCACCATCACCACGCCCACCACCACCATGTCCACCACCATGTCTACCACCACGTCCACCACCACAACCATGTCCACCACCATGTCCACCACCACCACATCCACCACCATATCCACCACCACGTCCACCACCATGTCCAACACTACCACCACATTCACCACCACCATGTCCACCACCACCACCTTACCCACCATGTCCATCACATCCACCACCACCACCACGTCCACCACCATGTCCACCACCATGCCCACCACATCCACCACCACGTCCACCACATCCACCACCATCACATCCACCACCACCACCACGTCCACCACCACCACCACATCCACCACCACCATGTCAACCACCACCACCACATCCACCACCACTACATCCACCACCACCACCACCATGTCCACCACCACCATGTACACCACCACCTCCACATCCACCACCACTGCCACGTCCACCACCACCACATCCACCACCACAACCATGTCCACCACCATATCACCACCACGTTCACCACAACCACGTCCACAATGTCCACCACCACCATGTCCACCACCATATCCTCCATCACCACCACCATGTCCACCACCACACCCACATCCACCACATCCGCCACCACCACCACGTCTACCACATCCATCACCATGTCCACCACTACGTCCACCACCACGTCCACCGACCACCACCACCTCCACCACCACCATGTCCACCAAGTCCACCACCATGTCCACCACCACCACCATGTCCACCACCACCAGGTCCATCTCCACCACATTCACCACCAACACATTCACCACCACCACCACCACCACGTCTACAACCACAACCATGTCCACCACCACGTCCATCACAACAACCATGTACACCACCGCCACCACCATGTCCATCACCACCATGTCCACCACCATGTCCACCACCACATCCACCAGCACCATCATGTCTACCACGTCCACCACCACATCCACCACCTGGTCCACCACCACATCCACCACCATGTCAACCACCAATACCACGTCCACCCCCCATGTCCACCACCACCACCACATCCACCACCACATCCACCAACCCCACCACGTCCACCCCACAACATACACCACCATATCCACCACCATCACCACCACCATGTCCACCACCACCATCTCCACCACCACCACGTCCACAACCACCACCACATCCACCACCACCAAACCCACCACCACCACATCCACCACCAACATGTTAACCACCGCCACGTCTACCACCACCCCCATGTCCACCACCACCACATCCACCACCACCACCATGTCCAAAACCACAACCATGTCCACCACCACCATGTCCACTGCCACCATGTCCACCATGTCCACCACCACCATGTCCACCACCACCACGTCCACCACCACATCCACCACCACCAAACCCACCACCACCACGTCCACCACCACCATGTTAACCACCGCCATGTCCTCCACCACCACCACCACATCCACCACCACCACCATGTCCACCACCACATCACCACCACATCCACCACCACCACGTTCACCATAACCACATCCACCATGTCCACCACCACCATGTCCACCACCACGTCCTCCATCACCACCACCATGTCCACCACCACACCCACGCCCACCATATCCGCCACCACCACCACGTCCACCACATCCATCACCATGTCCACCACTAGTCCACCACCACGTCTACTGACCACTGCCACCATCACCACTATTTCCACCACCATGTCCACCACATCCACCACCATGTAAACCACCACCACATCCATCTCCACCACATCCCCCACCAACACATTCACCACCACCACCACCACGTCTACAACCACCACCATGTCCACCACCACATCCATCACAACAACCATGTACACCACCACCACCACCACGTCCACCACCCCCATGTCCACCACCACCACCACATCCACAACCATGTCCATCACCACCACCACATCCACCACCACGTCGACCACCACTACCACGTCCACCACCCCATGTCCACCACCACCACCACATCCACCACCACCATGTCCATCACCATGTCCACCACCACATCCACCACCACCACCATGTCCTCCACCACCATCACCACCATCACCACCACATCAACCACCACCACCATGTCCACCACCACCATGTCCACCACCATGTCCACCACCACCAGGTCCACCACCACATCCACCACCACCACCACGTCCAACCCACCACGTACACCACCACATCCACCCCCATCATCACCACAATGTCCACCACCACCATGTCCACCACCACCACGTCCACCACCACCACATCCACCACCACCAAACCCACTACCACCACCATGTTAACCACCACCACGTTAACCACCACCCCCATGTCCACCACCACCACCACATCCACCACCATGTCCAAAACCACAACCATGTCCACCACCACCATGTCCACCACCACCATGTCCAACACCACCACCACATCCACCACCACCACCATGTCCACCACCACCACCATGTCCACCACATCCATCACCACCACACCCACCGCCATGTCCACCACCACCACGTCAACCACCACCACCACGTCCACCACTACCACATCCACCACCACCACGTCCACCACCACCATGTCCACCACCACCATGTCCACCACCACCACATCCACCACCACATCCACCCCACCATATCCACCACCACATCCACCACCACCATGTCCACCGCCAAAATGCCCACCACCGCCACCACCACATCCACCACCACCACCATGTCACCACCACATCCACCACCACGTCGACCACCACTACCACATCCACCACCCCCATGTCCACCACCACCACCACATCCGCCATCACCATGTCCATCACCACCATCACCACCATGCCCACCATGACCATGTCCATTACCATGTCCACCACCACAACCACGTCCACCACCACCACCATATCCACTACCACATCACCACCACATCCACCACCACCACGTTCACCACAACTACGTCCACCATGTCCACCACCCCCATGTCCACCACCACATCCTCCATCACCACCACCATGTCCACCACCCCACCCACATCCACCACATCCGCCACCACTACCTTGTCCACCACATCCATCATCATGTCCATCACTACGTCCACCACCACGTCCACCACCACGTCCACCGACCACCACCATGTCCACCACGTCCACCACCATGTCTACCACCACCACGTCCATCTCCACCACATCCACCATCACCATGTCCACCACCATGTCCACCACATCCACCACCACCACATCCACCACCATGTCCACCACCACCACCACTACGTCAAACACCACCACCACATCCTCCACCACCATGTCCCCCACCACCACGTCCACCACCACCATGTCTACCACCACCACGTCCACCACCACCACATCCACCTCCACATCCACCCCACCATGTCCACCACCACATCCACCACCACCATGTCCACCGCCACAATGTCCACCACCGCCGCCAACACGTCCACCACCACCACCACCACATCCACCACCCCGATGCTCACCACCACCACGTCCACCACCACCATGTCAACCACTGCCACATCCACCACCCCCATGTCAACCACTACCACCACATCCACCACCACATCCATCACCATCACCACGCCCACCACCATGTCCACCACCACGTCCACCACCACAACCATGTCCACCACCACCACCATGTCCACCACCACCACATCCACCATCACCACCACATACACCACCATATCCACCACCACCACCACGTCCACCACCATGTACAACACTACCACCACATCCACCACCACCATGTCCACCACCTTGTCCACCATGTCCACCATGTCCACCAACACCACCACATCCACCACCATGTTCACCACCATGCCCACCACGTCCACCACATCCACCACCACCACATCCTTCACCACCACCACATCCACCACCACCACCACATCCTTCACCACCATGTCAACCACCACCACCACGTCCACCACCACTACATCCACCACCACCACCATGTCCACCACCACCACATCCACCACCACCACTATGTCCATCACCACCACATCCACCACCACCACGTTCACCACGTCCACCATGTCCACCACCACCATGTCCACCACCACGTCCTCCATCACCACCACCATGTCCACCACCACACCCACACCCACCACATCCGCCACCACCACCACGTCCACCACATCCATCACCATGTCCACCACTACATCCACCACCACGTCCACTGACCACCACCACCACCATGTGCACCACCACCACCACCATGTCCACCACCACCACCATGTCCACCACCACCACATCCATCTCCACCACATCCACCACCAACACATTCACCACCACCACGTCTACAACCACCACTATGTCCACCACCACGTCCATCACAACAACCATGTACACCACCACCACGTCCACCACCACCATGTCCACCACCATGTCCACCACCACATCCACCAGCATCATCCTGTCCACCACGTCTACCACCACATCCATCACCATGTACACCACCACCACCACATCCACCACCACGTCGACCACCACTACCATGTCCACCACCCCCATGTCCACCACCACATCCACCACCACGTCCATCACCACCACCACATCCACCACCATGTCGACCACCACTACCACATCCACCACCCCATGTCCACCACCACCACCACATCCACCACCACCATGTCCACCACCATGTCCACCACCATGTCCACCACTACCACCATGGTTTCCACCACCACCATCACCATCACATCAACCACCACCACCATGTCCACCACCACCACGTCCACCACCACCTACAATGTCCACCACCACCAGGTCCACCACCACATCCACCACCACCACCTCGTCCACCCCACTACGTACACCACCACATCTACCACCATGTCCACCACCACCATGTCCACCACCACCACGTCCACCACCACCACCACATCCACTACCACCAAACCCACCACCACCACATCCACCACCACCATGTTAACCACAGCCACGTCCACCATCACAACCATGTCCACCACCACGTCCAAAACCACAATCATGTCCACCACCACCATGTCCACCGCCACCATGTCCACCACGTCCACCACCACCATGTCCAACACCACCACCACATCCACCACCACCACCATGTCCATCACCACCACCATGTCCACCACATCCACCACCACCACATCCACCACCATGTCCACCACCACCAGCACCACGTCAACCACCACCACCACGTCCACCACCACCATGTCCACCACCACCACGTCCACCGCCACCATGTCCACCACCACCACGTCCACCACCACATCCACCACCACATCCACCCCACCATGTCCACCACCACATCCACCACCACCATGTCCACCGCCACAATGCCCACCACCGCCACCACCACGTCCACCACCACCACCACCACCACATCCACCACCCCCATGCTCACCACCACCACGTCCACCACCACCATGTCACCCACCACCACATCCACCACCCCCATGTCAACCACATCCACCACCACGTCCACCACCACCACCACATCCACTACCACCAAACCCACCACCACCACATCCACCACCACCATGTTAACCACAGCCACGTCCACCATCACAACCATGTCCACCACCACGTCCATCACAACAACCATGTACACCACCACCACGTCCACCACCACCATGTCCACCACGTCCACCACCACCATGTCCAACACCACCACCACATCCACCACCACCACCATGTCCATCACCACCACCATGTCCACCACATCCACCACCACCACATCCACCACCATGTCCACCACCACATCCACCAGCATCATCATGTCCACCACGTCTACCACCACATCCACCACCATGTCCACCACCACCACCACATCCACCACCACGTCGACCACCACTACCATGTCCACCACCCCCATGTCCACCACCACATCCACCACCACGTCCATCACCACCACCACATCCACCACCATGTCGACCACCACTACCACGTCCACCACCCAATGTCCACCACCACATCCACCACCACCATGTCAACCACCATGTCCACCACCATGTCCACCACTACCACCATGTCCTCCACCACCACCACCACCATCACCATCACATCAACCACCACCACCATGTCCACCACCACCACGTCCACCACCACCACCATGTCCACCACCACCAGGTCCACCACCACATCCACCACCACCACCACATCCACCCCACTACGTACACAACCACATCCACCACCACCATGTCCACCACCACCACGTCCACCACCACCACCACATCCACCACCAAACCCACCACCACCACGTCCACCACCACCATGTTAACCACCGCCACGTCCACCACCACCCCCATGTCCACCACCACCACCACATCAACAACCACCACCATGTCCAAAACCACAACCATGTCACCACCACCATGTCCACGTCCACCATGTCCACCACCACCACATCCACCACCACCACGTCCACCACCACCACATCCACCACCACCACATCCACCACCACCATGTCCACCACCACCACATCCACCCCACCATGTCCACCACCACATCCATCACCACCATGTCCACCACCACAATGTCCCCTACCGCCACCACCACGTCCACCACCACCACCACATCGACCACCCCCATGCTCACCACCTCCTCGTCCACCACCACCATGTCAACCACCGCCACATCCATCACCCCCATGTCAACCACCACCACCACATCCACCACCATATCCACCACCACGTCCACCACCATGTCCAACACTACCACCACATTCACCACCACCATGTCCACCACCACCACCTTATCCACCATGTCCATCACATCCACCACCACCACCACGTCCACCACCATGTCCACCACCATGCCCACCACATCCACCACCACGTCCACCACATCCAGCACCATCACATCCACCACCACCACCACGTCCACCACCACCACCACATCCACCACCACCATGTCAACCACCACCACCACATCCACCACCACTACATCCACCACCACCACCACCATGTCCACCACCACCAGGTACACCACCACTTCCACATCCACCACCACTGCCACGTCCACCACCACCACATCCACCACCACAACCATGTCCACCACCATATCACCACCACGTTCACCACAACCACGTCCACAATGTCCACCACCACCATGTCCACCACCATATCCTCCATCACCACCACCATGTCCACCACCACACCCACATCCACCACATCCGCCACCACGTCCACCACATCCATCACCATGTCCACCACTACGTCCACCACCACGTCCACCGACCACCACCACCTCCACCACCACCATGTCCACCAAGTCCACCACCATGTCCACCACCACCACCATGTCCACCACCACCAGGTCCATCTCCACCACATTTACCACCAACACATTCACCACCACCACCACCACCACGTCTACAACCACAACCATGTCCACCACCACGTCCATCACAACAACCATGTACACCACCGCCACCACCATGTCCATCACCACCATGTCCACCACCATGTCCACCACCACATCCACCAGCACCATCATGTCTACCACATCCACCACCACATCCACCACCTGGTCCACCACCACATCCACCACCATGTCAACCACCAATACCACATCCACCAACCCCACCACGTCCACCCCACAACATACACCACCACATCCACCACCATCACCACCACCATGTCCACCACCACCATGTCCACCACCACCACGTCCACAACCACCACCACATCCACCACCACCAAACCCACCACCACCACATCCACCACCAACATGTTAACCACCGCCACGTCTACCACCACCCCCATGTCCACCATCACCACATCCACCACCACCACCATGTCCAAAACCACAACCATGTCCACCACCACCATGTCCACTGCCACCATGTCCACCACGTCCACCACCACCATGTCCACCACCACCACGTCCACCACCACCACCACATCCACCACCACCAAACCCACCACCACCACGTCCACCACCACCATGTTAACCACCGCCACGTCCTCCACCACCACCACCACATCCACCACCCCCACCATGTCCACCACCACATCACCACCACATCCACCACCACCACGTTCACCATAACCACGTCCACCATGTCCACCACCACCATGTCCACCACCACGTCCTCCATCACCACCACCATGTCCACCACCACACCCACGCCCACCATATCCGCCACCACCACCACGTCCACCACATCCATCACCATGTCCACCACTAGTCCACCACCACGTCTACTGACCACTGCCACCATCACCACTATTTCCACCACCATGTACACCACATCCACCACCATGTAAACCACCACCACATCCATCTCCACCACATCCCCCACCAACACATTCACCACCACCACCACGTCTACAACCACCACCATGTCCACCACCACGTCCATCACAACAACCATGTACACCACCACCACCACCACGTCCACCACCCCCATGTCCACCACCACCACCACATCCACAACCATGTCCATCACCACCACCACATCCACCACCACGTCGACCACCACTACCACGTCCACCACCCCATGTCCACCACCACCACCACATCCACCACCACCATGTCCACCACCACATCCACCACCACCACCATGTCCTCCACCACCATCACCACCATCACCACCACATCAACCACCACCACCATGTCCACCACCACCATGTCCACCACCATGTCCACCACCACCAGGTCCACCACCACATCCACCACCACCACCACCACGTCCACCCCACCACGTACACCACCACATCCACCCCCATCATCACCACAATGTCCACCACCACCATGTCCACCACCACCACGTCCACCACCACCACATCCACCACCACCAAACCCACTACCACCACCATGTTAACCACCACCACGTTAACCTCCACCCCCATGTCCACCACCACCACCACATCCACCACCATGTCCAAAACCACAACCATGTCCACCACCACCATGTCCACCACCACCATGTCCACCACCACCATGTCCAACACCACCACCACATCCACCACCACCACCATGTCCACCACCACCACCATGTCCACCACATCCATCACCACCACACCCACCGCCATGTCCACCACCACCACGTCAACCACCACCACCACGTCCACCACTACCACATCCACCACCACCACGTCCACCACCACCATGTCCACCACCACCACGTCCACCACCACCACATCCACCACCACATCCACCCCACCATATCCACCACCACATCCACCACCACCATGTCCACCACCAAAATGCCCACCACCGCCACCACCACATCCACCACCACCACCATGTCACCACCACATCCACCACCACGTCGACCACCACTACCACATCCACCACCCCCATGTCCACCACCACCACATCCGCCATCACCATGTCCATCACCACCATCACCACCATGCCCACCATGACCATGTCCATTACCATGTCCACCACCACAACCACGTCCACCACCACCACCATATCCACTACCACATCACCACCACATCCACCACCACCACGTTCACCACAACTACGTCCACCATGTCCACAACCCCCATGTCCACCACCACATCCTCCATCACCACCACCATGTCCACCACCACACCCACATCCACCACATCCGCCACCACTACCTTGTCCACCACATCCATCATCATGTCCACCACTACGTCCACCACCACGTCCACCGACCACCACCATGTTCACCACGTCCACCACCATGTCCACCACCACCATGTCCATCTCCACCACATCCACCATCACCATGTCCACCACCATGTCCACCACATCCACCACCACCACATCCACCACCATGTCCACCACCACCACCACTACGTCAAACACCACCACCACATCCTCCACCACCATGTCCCCCACCACCACGTCCACCACCACCATGTCTACCACCACCACGTCCACCACCACCACATCCACCTCCACATCCACCCCACCATGTCCACCACCACATCCACCACCACCATGTCCACCGCCACAATGTCCACCACCGCCGCCAACACGTCCACCACCACCACCACCACATCCACCACCCCAATGCTCACCACCACCACGTCCACCACCACCATGTCAACCACTGCCACATCCACCACCCCCATGTCAACCACTACAGCCACATCCACCACCACATCCATCACCATCACCACGCCTACCACCACCATGTCCACCACCACGTCCACCACCACAACCATGTCCACCACCACCACCATGTCCACCACCACCACATCCACCATCACCACCACATACACCACCATATCCACCACCACCACCACGTCCACCACCATGTACAACACTACCACCACATCCACCACCACCATGTCCATCACCTTGTCCACCATGTCCACCACGTCCACCAACACCACCACATCCACCACCATGTTCACCACCATGCCCACCACGTCCACCACATCCACCACCACCACATCCTTCACCACCACCACATCCACCACCACCACCACATCCTTCACCACCATGTCAACCACCACCACCACGTCCACCACCACTACATCCACCACCACCACCATGTCTACCACCACCACATCCACCACCACCACCATGTCCATCACCACCACATCCACCACCACCACGTTCACCACAACCACGCCCACCATGTCCACCACCACCATGTCCACCACCACGTCCTCCATCACCACCACCATGTCCACCACCACACCCACACCCACCACATCCGCCACCACCACCACGTCCACCACATCCATCACCATGTCCACCACTACATCCACCACCACGTCCACTGACCACCACCACCACCATGTACACCACCACCACCACCATGTCCACCACCACCACCATGTCCACCACCACCACATCCATCTCCACCACATCCACCACCAACACATTCACCACCACCACGTCTACAACCACCACTATGTCCACCACCACGTCCATCACAACAACCATGTACACCACCACCACGTCCACCACCACCATGTCCACCACCATGTCCACCACCACATCCACCAGCATCATCCTGTCCACCACGTCTACCACCACATCCATCACCATGTACACCACCACCACCACATCCACCACCACGTCGACCACCACTACAATGTCCACCACCCCCATGTCCACCACCACATCCACCACCACGTCCATCACCACCACCACATCCACCACCATGTCGACCACCACTACCACGTCCACCACCCCATGTCCACCACCACCACCACATCCACCACCACCATGTCCACCACCATGTCCACCACCATGTCCACCACTACCACCATGTCCTCCACCACCACCATCACCATCACATCAACCACCACCACCATGTCCACCACCACCACGTCCACCACCACCTACAATGTCCACCACCACCAGGTCCACCACCACATCCACCACCACCACCTCGTCCACCCCACTACGTACACCACCACATCTACCACCATGTCCACCACCACCATGTCCACCACCACCACGTCCACCACCACCACCACATCCACTACCACCAAACCCACCACCACCACATCCACCACCACCATGTTAACCACAACCACGTCCACCATCACAACCATGTCCACCACCACGTCCAAAACCACAATCATGTCCACCACCACCATGTCCACCGCCACCATGTCCACCACGTCCACCACCACCATGTCCAACACCACCACCACATCCACCACCACCACCACCACCATGTCCATCACCACCACCATGTCCACCACATCCACCACCACCACATCCACCACCACCACCACCACGTCAACCACCACCACCACGTCCACCACCACCATGTCCACCACCACCACGTCCACCGCCACCATGTCCACCACCACCACGTCCACCACCACATCCACCACCACATCCACCCCACCATGTCCACCACCACATCCACCACCACCATGTCCACCACCACAATGCCCACCACCGCCACCACCACGTCCACCACCACCACCACCACCACCACCACATCCACCACCCCCATGCTCACCACCACCACGTCCACCACCACCATGTCACCCACCACCACATCCACCACCCCCATGTCAACCACATCCACCACCACGTCCACCACCACCACCACATCCACTACCACCAAACCCACCACCACCACATCCACCACCACCATGTTAACCACAGCCACGTCCACCATCACAACCATGTCCACCACCACGTCCATCACAACAACCATGTACACCACCACCACATCCACCACCACCATGTCCACCACCATGTCCACCACCACATCCACCAGCATCATCATGTCCACCATGTCTACCACCACATCCACCACCATGTCCACCACCACCACCACATCCACCACCACGTCGACCACCACTACCATGTCCACCACCCCCATGTCCACCACCACATCCACCACCACGTCCATCACCACCACCACATCCACCACCATGTCGACCACCACTACCACGTCCACCACCCAATGTCCACCACCACATCCACCACCACCATGTCAACCACCATGTCCACCACCATGTCCACCACTACCACCATGTCCTCCACCACCACCACCACCATCACCATCACATCAACCACCACCACCATGTCCACCACCACCACGTCCACCACCACCACCATGTCCACCACCACCAGGTCCACCACCACATCCACCACCACCACCACATCCACCCCACTACGTACACAACCACATCCACCACCATCACCACCACCACCATGTCCACCACCACCACGTCCACCACCACCACCACATCCACCACCACCAAACCCACCACCACCACGTCCACCACCACCATGTTAACCACCGCCACGTCCACCACCACCCCCATGTCCACCACCACCACCACATCAACAACCACCACCATGTCCAAAACCACAACCATGTCCACCACCACCATGTCCACGTCCACCATGTCCACCACCACCTAATCCACCACCACCACGTCCACCACCACCACATCCACCACCACCACATCCACCACCACCATGTCCACCACATCCACCCCACCATGTCCACCACCACATCCACCACCACCATGTCCACCACCACAATGTCCCCTACTGCCACCACCACGTCCACCACCACCACCACATCGACCACCCCCATGCTCACCACCTCCTCGTCCACCACCACCATGTCAACCACCGCCACATCCACCACCCCCATGTCAACCATCACCACCACATCCACCACCACATCCATCACCATCACCACGCCCACCACCACCATGTCCACCACCATGTCTACCACCACGTCCACCACCACAACCATGTCCACCACCATGTCCACCACCACCACATCCACCACCATATCCACCACCACCACCACGTCCACCACCATGTCCAACACTACCACCACATTCACCACCACTATGTCCACCACCACCACATTGTCCACCATGTCCATCACATCCACCACCACCACCACGTCCACCACCATGTCCACCACCATGCCCACCACATCCACCACCACGTCCACCACATCCACCACCATCACATCCACCACCACCACCACATCCACCACCACCACCACATCCACCACCACCACGTCAACCACCACCACCACATCCACCACCACTACATCCACCACCACCACCACCATGTCCACCACCACCATGTACACCACCACCTCCACATCCACCACCACTGCCACGTCCACCACCACCACATCCACCACCACAACCATGTCCACCACCATATCACCACCACGTTCACCACAACCACGTCCACAATGTCCACCACCACCATGTCCACCACCATATCCTCCATCACCACCACCATGTCCACCACCACACCCACATCCACCACATCCGCCACCACCACCACGTCCACCACATCCATCACCATGTCCACCACTACGTCCACCACCAAGTCCACCGACCACCACCACCTCCACCACCACCATGTACACCAAGTCCACCACCATGTCCACCACCACCACCATGTCCACCACCACCAGGTCCATCTCCACCACATTCACCACCAACACATTCACCACCACCACCACCACCACGTCTACAACCACAACCATGTCCACCACCACGTCCATCACAACAACCATGTACACCACCGCCACCACCATGTCCATCACCACCATGTCCACCACCATGTCCACCACCACATCCACCAGCACCATCATGTCTACCACGTCCACCACCACATCCACCACCTGGTCCACCACCACATCCACCACCATGTCAACCACCAATACCACGTCCACCCCCCCATGTCCACCACCACCACCACATCCACCACCACATCCACCAACCCCACCACGTCCACCCCACAACATACACCACCACATCCACCACCATCACCACCACCATGTCCACCACCACCATGTCCACCACCACCACGTCCACAACCACCACCACATCCACCACCACCAAACCCACCACCACCACATCCACCACCAACATGTTAACCACCGCCACGTCTACCACCACCCCCATGTCCACCACCACCACATCCACCACCACCACCATGTCCAAAACCACAACCATGTCCACCACCACCATGTCCACTGCCACCATGTCCACCACGTCCACCACCACCATGTCCACCACCACCACGTCCACCACCACCACCACATCCACCACCACCAAACCCACCACCACCACGTCCACCACCACCATGTTAACCACCGCCACGTCCTCCACCACCACCACCACATCCACCACCACCACCATGTCCACCACCACATCACCACCACATCCACCACCACCACGTTCACCATAACCACGTCCACCATGTCCACCACCACCATGTCCACCACCATGTCCTCCATCACCACCACCATGTCCACCACCACACCCACGCCCACCATATCCGCCACCACCACCACGTCCACCACATCCATCACCATGTCCACCACTAGTCCACCACCACGTCTACTGACCACTGCCACCATCACCACTATTTCCACCACCATGTCCACCACATCCACCACCATGTCCACCACCACCACATCCATCTCCACCACATCCCCCACCAACACATTCACCACCACCACCACGTCTACAACCACCACCATGTCCACCACCACGTCCATCACAACAACCATGTACACCACCACCACCACCACTTCCACCACCCCCATGTCCACCACCACCACCACATCCACAACCATGTCCATCACCACCACCACATCCACCACCACGTCGACCACCACTACCACGTCCACCACCCCATGTCCACCACCACCACCACATCCACCACCACCATGTCCACCACCATGTCCACCACCACATCCATCACCACCACCATGTCCTCCACCACCATCACCACCATCACCACCACATCAACCACCACCACCATGTCCACCACCACCACGTCCACCACCACGTCCACCACCACCAGGTCCACCACCACATCCACCACCACCACCACGTCCACCCCACCACGTACACCACCACATCCACCCCCATCATCACCACAATGTCCACCACCACCATGTCCACCACCACCACGTCCACCACCACCACATCCACCACCACCAAACCCACCACCACCACCATGTTAACCACCACCACGTTAACCACCACCCCCATGTCCACCACCACCACCACATCCACCACCATGTCCAAAACCACAACCATGTCCACTACCACCATGTCCACCACCACCATGTCCACCACCACCATGTCCAACACCACCACCACATCCACCACCACCACCAAGTCCACCACCACCACCATGTCCACCACATCCATCACCACCACACCCACCGCCATGTCCACCACCACCACGTCAACCACCACCACCACGTCCACCACTACCACATCCACCACCACCACGTTTACCACCACCATGTCCACCACCACCACGTCCACCACCACCACATCCACCACCACATCCACCCCACCATATCCACCACCACATCCACCACCACCATGTCCACCGCCAAAATGCCCACCACCGCCACCACCACATCCACCACCACCACCATGTCACCACCACATCCACCACCACGTCGACCACCACTACCACATCCACCACCCCCATGTCCACCACCACCACCACATCCGCCATCACCATGTCCATCACCACCATCACCACCATGCCCACCATGACCATGTCCATTACCATGTCCACCACCACAACCACGTCCACCACCACCACCATATCCACTACCACATCACCACCACATCCACCACCACCACGTTCACCACAACTACGTCCACCATGTCCACCACCCCCATGTCCACCACCACATCCTCCATCACCACCACCATGTCCACCACCACACCCACATCCACCACATCCGCCACCACTACCTTGTCCACCACATCCATCATCATGTCCACCACTACGTCCACCACCACGTCCACCGCCACGTCCACCGACCACCACCATGTCCACCACGTCCACCACCATGTCCACCACCACCACGTCCATCTCCACCACATCCACCATCACCATGTCCACCACCATGTCCACCACATCCACCACCACCACATCCACCACCATGTCCACCACCACCACCACTACGTCAAACACCACCACCACATCCTCCACCACCATTTCCCCCACCACCACGTCCACCACCACCATGTCTACCACCACCACGTCCACCACCACCACATCCACCTCCACATCCACCCCACCATGTCCACCACCACATCCACCACCACCATGTCCACCGCCACAATGTCCACCACCGCCGCCAACATGTCCACCACGTCTACCACCACATCCATCACCATGTACACCACCACCACCACATCCACCACCACGTCGACCACCACTACCATGTCCACCACCCCCATGTCCACCACCACATCCACCACCACGTCCATCACCACCACCACATCCACCACCATGTCGACCACCACTACCACGTCCACCACCCCATGTCCACCACCACCACCACATCCACCACCACCATGTCCACCACCATGTCCACCACCATGTCCACCACTACCACCATGTCCTCCACCACCACCATCACCATCACATCAACCACCACCACCATGTCCACCACCACCACGTCCACCACCACCTACAATGTCCACCACCACCAGGTCCACCACCACATCCACCACCACCACCTCGTCCACCCCACTACGTACACCACCACATCTACCACCATGTCCACCACCACCATGTCCACCACCACCACGTCTACCACCACCACCACATCCACTACCACCAAACCCACCACCACCACATCCACCACCACCATGTTAACCACAACCACGTCCACCATCACAACCATGTCCACCACCACGTCCAAAACCACAATCATGTCCACCACCACCATGTCCACCGCCACCATGTCCACCACGTCCACCACCACCATGTCCAACACCACCACCACATCCACCACCACCACCACCACCATGTCCATCACCACCACCATGTCCACCACATCCACCACCACCACATCCACCACCACCACCACCACGTCAACCACCACCACCACGTCCACCACCACCATGTCCACCACCACCACGTCCACCGCCACCATGTCCACCACCACCACGTCCACCACCACATCCACCACCACATCCACCCCACCATGTCCACCACCACATCCACCACCACCATGTCCACCACCACAATGCCCACCACCGCCACCACCACGTCCACCACCACCACCACCACCACCACATCCACCACCCCCATGCTCACCACCACCACGTCCACCACCACCATGTCACCCACCACCACATCCACCACCCCCATGTCAACCACATCCACCACCACGTCCACCACCACCACCACATCCACTACCACCAAACCCACCACCACCACATCCACCACCACCATGTTAACCACAGCCACGTCCACCATCACAACCATGTCCACCACCACGTCCATCACAACAACCATGTACACCACCATCACATCCACCACCACCATGTCCACCACCATGTCCACCACCACATCCACCAGCATCATCATGTCCACCATGTCTACCACCACATCCACCACCATGTCCACCACCACCACCACATCCACCACCACGTTGACCACCACTACCATGTCCACCACCCCCATGTCCACCACCACATCCACCACCACGTCCATCACCACCACCACATCCACCACCATGTCGACCACCACTACCACGTCCACCACCCAATGTCCACCACCACATCCACCACCACCATGTCAACCACCATGTCCACCACCATGTCCACCACTACCACCATGTCCTCCACCACCACCACCACCATCACCATCACATCAACCACCACCACCATGTCCACCACCACCACGTCCACCACCACCACCATGTCCACCACCACCAGGTCCACCACCACATCCACCACCACCACCACATCCACCCCACTACGTACACAACCACATCCACCACCATCACCACCACCACCATGTCCACCACCACCACGTCCACCACCACCACCACATCCACCACCACCAAACCCACCACCACCACGTCCACCACCACCATGTTAACCACCGCCACGTCCACCACCACCCCCATGTCCACCACCACCACCACATCAACAACCACCACCATGTCCAAAACCACAACCATGTCCACCACCACCATGTCCACGTCCACCATGTCCACCACCACCTAATCCACCACCAACACGTCCACCACCACCACATCCACCACCACCACATCCACCACCACCATGTCCACCACATCCACCCCACCATGTCCACCACCACATCCACCACCACCATGTCCACCACCACAATGTCCCCTACTGCCACCACCACGTCCACCACCACCACCACATCGACCACCCCCATGCTCACCACCTCCTCGTCCACCACCACCATGTCAACCACCGCCACATCCACCACCCCCATGTCAACCATCACCACCACATCCACCACCACATCCATCACCATCACCACGCCCACCACCACCATGTCCACCACCATGTCTACCACCACGTCCACCACCACAACCATGTCCACCACCATGTCCACCACCACCACATCCACCACCATATCCACCACCACCACCACGTCCACCACCATGTCCAACACTACCACCACATTCACCACCACTATGTCCACCACCACCACCTTGTCCACCATGTCCATCACATCCACCACCACCACCACGTCCACCACCATGTCCACCACCATGCCCACCACATCCACCACCACGTCCACCACATCCACCACCATCACATCCACCACCACCACCACATCCACCACCACCACCACATCCACCACCACCACGTCAACCACCACCACCACATCCACCACCACTACATCCACCACCACCACCACCATGTCCACCACCACCATGTACACCACCACCTCCACATCCACCACCACTGCCACGTCCACCACCACCACATCCACCACCACAACCATGTCCACCACCATATCACCACCACGTTCACCACAACCACGTCCACAATGTCCACCACCACCATGTCCACCACCATATCCTCCATCACCACCACCATGTCCACCACCACACCCACATCCACCACATCCGCCACCACCACCACGTCCACCACATCCATCACCATGTCCACCACTACGTCCACCACCAAGTCCACCGACCACCACCACCTCCACCACCACCATGTACACCAAGTCCACCACCATGTCCACCACCACCACCATGTCCACCACCACCAGGTCCATCTCCACCACATTCACCACCAACACATTCACCACCACCACCACCACCACGTCTACAACCACAACCATGTCCACCACCACGTCCATCACAACAACCATGTACACCACCGCCACCACCATGTCCATCACCACCATGTCCACCACCATGTCCACCACCACATCCACCAGCACCATCATGTCTACCACGTCCACCACCACATCCACCACCTGGTCCACCACCACATCCACCACCATGTCAACCACCAATACCACGTCCACCCCCCCATGTCCACCACCACCACCACATCCACCACCACATCCACCAACCCCACCACGTCCACCCCACAACATACACCACCACATCCACCACCATCACCACCACCATGTCCACCACCACCATGTCCACCACCACCACGTCCACAACCACCACCACATCCACCACCACCAAACCCACCACCACCACATCCACCACCAACATGTTAACCACCGCCACGTCTACCACCACCCCCATGTCCACCACCACCACATCCACCACCACCACCATGTCCAAAACCACAACCATGTCCACCACCACCATGTCCACTGCCACCATGTCCACCACGTCCACCACCACCATGTCCACCACCACCACGTCCACCACCACCACCACATCCACCACCACCAAACCCACCACCACCACGTCCACCACCACCATGTTAACCACCGCCACGTCCTCCACCACCACCACCACATCCACCACCACCACCATGTCCACCACCACATCACCACCACATCCACCACCACCACGTTCACCATAACCACGTCCACCATGTCCACCACCACCATGTCCACCACCATGTCCTCCATCACCACCACCATGTCCACCACCACACCCACGCCCACCATATCCGCCACCACCACCACGTCCACCACATCCATCACCATGTCCACCACTAGTCCACCACCACGTCTACTGACCACTGCCACCATCACCACTATTTCCACCACCATGTCCACCACATCCACCACCATGTCCACCACCACCACATCCATCTCCACCACATCCCCCACCAACACATTCACCACCACCACCACGTCTACAACCACCACCATGTCCACCACCACGTCCATCACAACAACCATGTACACCACCACCACCACCACTTCCACCACCCCCATGTCCACCACCACCACCACATCCACAACCATGTCCATCACCACCACCACATCCACCACCACGTCGACCACCACTACCACGTCCACCACCCCATGTCCACCACCACCACCACATCCACCACCACCATGTCCACCACCATGTCCACCACCACATCCATCACCACCACCATGTCCTCCACCACCATCACCACCATCACCACCACATCAACCACCACCACCATGTCCACCACCACCACGTCCACCACCACGTCCACCACCACCAGGTCCACCACCACATCCACCACCACCACCACGTCCACCCCACCACGTACACCACCACATCCACCCCCATCATCACCACAATGTCCACCACCACCATGTCCACCACCACCACGTCCACCACCACCACATCCTCCACCACCAAACCCACCACCACCACCATGTTAACCACCACCACGTTAACCACCACCCCCATGTCCACCACCACCACCACATCCACCACCATGTCCAAAACCACAACCATGTCCACTACCACCATGTCCACCACCACCATGTCCACCACCACCATGTCCAACACCACCACCACATCCACCACCACCACCAAGTCCACCACCACCACCATGTCCACCACATCCATCACCACCACACCCACCGCCATGTCCACCACCACCACGTCAACCACCACCACCACGTCCACCACTACCACATCCACCACCACCACGTTTACCACCACCATGTCCACCACCACCACGTCCACCACCACCACATCCACCACCACATCCACCCCACCATATCCACCACCACATCCACCACCACCATGTCCACCGCCAAAATGCCCACCACCGCCACCACCACATCCACCACCACCACCATGTCACCACCACATCCACCACCACGTCGACCACCACTACCACATCCACCACCCCCATGTCCACCACCACCACCACATCCGCCATCACCATGTCCATCACCACCATCACCACCATGCCCACCATGACCATGTCCATTACCATGTCCACCACCACAACCACGTCCACCACCACCACCATATCCACTACCACATCACCACCACATCCACCACCACCACGTTCACCACAACTACGTCCACCATGTCCACCACCCCCATGTCCACCACCACATCCTCCATCACCACCACCATGTCCACCACCACACCCACATCCACCACATCCGCCACCACTACCTTGTCCACCACATCCATCATCATGTCCACCACTACGTCCACCACCATGTCCACCGCCACGTCCACCGACCACCACCATGTCCACCACGTCCACCACCATGTCCACCACCACCACGTCCATCTCCACCACATCCACCATCACCATGTCCACCACCATGTCCACCACATCCACCACCACCACATCCACCACCATGTCCACCACCACCACCACTACGTCAAACACCACCACCACATCCTCCACCACCATTTCCCCCACCACCACGTCCACCACCACCATGTCTACCACCACCACGTCCACCACCACCACATCCACCTCCACATCCACCCCACCATGTCCACCACCACATCCACCACCACCATGTCCACCGCCACAATGTCCACCACCGCCGCCAACACGTCCACCACCACCACATCCACCACCCCGATGCTCACCACCACCACGTCCACCACCACCATGTCAACCACTGCCACATCCACCACCCCCATGTCAACCACTACCATCACATCCACCACCACATCCATCACCATCACCACGCCCACCACCACCCTGTCCACCACCACGTCCACCACCACAACCATGTCCACCACCACCACCATGTCCACCACCACCACATCCACCATCACCACCACATACACCACCATATCCACCACCACCACCACGTCCACCACCATGTACAACACTACCACCACATCCACCACCACCATGTCCACCACCACCACCTTGTCCACCATGTCCACCACGTCCACCAACACCACCACATCCACCACCATGTTCACCACCATGCCCACCACGTCCACCACATCCACCACCACCACATCCTTCACCACCACCACATCCACCACCACCACCACATCCTTCACCACCATGTCAACCACCACCACCACGTCCACCACCACTACATCCACCACCACCACCATGTCCACCACCACCACATCCACCACCACCACCATGTCCATCACCACCACATCCACCACCACCACGTTCACCACAACCATGTCCACCATGTCCACCACCACCATGTCCACCACCACGTCCTCCATTACCACCACCATGTCCACCACCACACCCACACCCACCACATCTGCCACCAAAACCACGTCCACCACATCCATCACCATGTCCACCACTAGATCCACCACCACGTCCACTGACCACCACCACCACCATGTGCACCACCACCACCACCATGTCCACCACCACCACCATGTCCACCACCACCACATCCATCTCCACCACATCCACCACCAACACATTCACCACCACCACATCTACAACCACCACTATGTCCACCACCACGTCCATCACAACAACCATGTACACCACCACCACGTCCACCACCACCATGTCCACCACCATGTCCACCACCACATCCACCAGCATCATCATGTCCACCACGTCTACCACCACATCCATCACCATGTCCACCACCACCACCACATCCACCACCACGTCGACCACCACTACCATGTCCACCACCCCCATGTCCACCACCACATCCACCACCACGTCCATCACCACCACCACATCCACCACCATGTCGACCACCACTACCACGTCCACCACCCCATGTCCACCACCACCACCACATCCACCACCACCATGTCCACCACTACCACCATGTCCTCCACCACCATCACCATCACATCAACCACCACCACAATGTCCACCACCACCACATCCACCACCACCTACAATGTCCACCACCACCAGGTCCACCACCACATCCACCACCACCACCTCGTCCACCCCACTACGTACACCACCACATCTACCACCATGTCCACCACCACCATGTCCACCACCACCACGTCCACCACCACCACCACATCCACTACCACCAAACCCACCACCACCACATCCACCACCACCATGTTAACCACAGCCACGTCCACCATCAAAACCATGTCCACCACCACGTCCAAAACCACAATCATGTCCACCACCACCATGTCCACCGCCACCATGTCCACCACGTCCACCACCACCATGTCCAACACCACCACCACATCCACCACCACCACCATGTCCATCACCACCACCATGTCCACCACATCCACCACCACCACATCCACCACCATGTCCACCACCACCACCACCACGTCAACCACCACCACCATGTCCACCACCACCATGTCCACCACCACCACGTCTACCGCCACCATGTCCACCACCACCACGTCCACCACCACATCCACCACCACATCCACCCCACCATGTCCACCACCACATCCACCACCACCATGTCCACCGCCACAATGCCCACCACCGCCACCACCACGTCCACCACCACCACCACCACCACATCCACCACCCCCATGCTCACCACCACCACGTCCACCACCACCATGTCACCCACCACCACATCCACCACCCCCATGTCAACCACATCCACACCCACGTCCACCACATCCGCCACCACTACCTTGTTATGTTATGTTATGTTATGGGGGGGTTTTGTATAGCGCTCAGATACTCCAAAGGAGTGTCCCGGCGCTTTCAGACCAACAGGTCAGCAGCTAACACATAACACAACAGAGAAAAAAAAATCAGTAAGAAAGATAAAACACAAGACTAAAGACAAAACAGCCAAGTTTTAAGTCCCTTCCTAAAGGCAAGCAGATTGGCAGTGCTGCGGAGTGACAGGGGGAGAGTGTTCCAGAGCTGGGGAGCAAGACGTTTGAAGGAGCGTCCACCAGTCCGAGCCTTCTTCACCACTGGAACCACCGCAAGAGAGAGAGTTTCTGATCTCAGAACCCTGGTAGGTTTATAGAAGGCTAGCCTTTTCTGGATATAGGTCGCTCCAGTAGAATAGAGCGCCTTGTGGGCCAAAGTAAGGGCCTTAAAGGCAATGCGCTTTCTGACAGGGAGCCAGTGCAAGGTGGATAAAAGGTCAGAGGCACTGGCCCGGCGGGGGAGACCATAAATAGCGCGGGCGGCCGAGTTCTGGACTACCTGAAGACGCTGCATCAGGTAGTCAGGCAAACCCAGGTAAAGAACATTGGAATAGTCCAGCCTCGAACCTATGAGGGCATGGACGGTAATCTTACGATGGTCAAAAGAGAGCAGAGGGAGAAACCTCCGCAACATCCTAAGCAAGCCAAAGCAGACGCCCACAAGGCCAAGAACTTGGGCTTTCATGGTCAGGCCGTTATCAATTTTAACCCCCAGGTTTTTCGCCACGGTGGAGGAAGATGCCGGTGGAAACATGTCATGCGGCCACCATTCCTGCCAACTCGGGTCGGATTGGCAGCCGAAAAAGAGCACCTCAGATTTTCCAGGGTTACACTTAAGACTATTACCCTGAAACCATTCAAATACAGCTCCTAGGCAGCCACAGATACTTTCTCCATCAAACTCAGCCCCCTTTGCACACGTGAAAAGGAGCTGGGTATCGTCGGCGTATGATATTATCTGGGCCCCAAAAGACTCAGCCAGCACCGCCAAAGGGGTCAGAAAGATATTAAAAAGTGTCGGGCTCAACACGGAGCCCTGCGGTACTCCAACCTCCAGCGGCGGCACTTCGGCTGAGTGGGGGGGGGCCCAGACCACCTGCCGGCGACCAGTCAGGTAAGATTGAAACCACCTCAACACCGTCCCACGCAGACCTATCTCATACAGTCTGCGGAGAAGACCTTCATGAGGGACGGTGTCGAAAGCCGCCGACAGGTCAAGCATGACCAACATGGCCCTACCCCCTGAGTCCAGCACCTCCTTGATAGCCTCGCTGACTTCAAGAAGCGCCGTTTCGGTGCTAAAGTTGGTACGGAAGCCAGACTGAGAGGCATGAAGCAGGCTGTGAGACTCAAGGAAGGCAGAAAGGACCCCATGGACATGCTTCTCGACGATTTTAGCAAAAGCAGGTAGGAGAGAGATCGGGCGATAGTTCGCATGAAGGTCAGGGTCGAGTCCCGGTTTTTTGAGAAGCGGAACCACCCTCGCCTCTTTCCAGATATCAGGAACAACGCCACTGGTCAAAGAACAATTCAGCACAGGATTCACAAGTGGATTGACCACCTCCGCCATCCTTGCCAAGAACCTGGCAGGACACGGGTCAGCAGGTGAACCGGATTTAAGCTGAGAAAGCAAATCAAACGACGCACTAATAGATAGAGGTGGAAATTCCGATAGAGTGTGCTCAGAAACTTCCACCAAATTCCCATGGATCTCCTGGCACATCCTAGTCCCGGTGACAGGGGTTGGGAAAGAGTCCTGGATCAGCTTGATCTTATCATGAAAGAAGCTGGCCAATGCGGTCACCCACGGTTCAGAGAACTCGTGCTGAGATGCAATAGCTTTGGGCGACATAAACTCCTTCACGATAGCGAAAATCTCCTTACAGGAGCTAGAGTCTGACTCTATTCGAGCCGCGAAATAGTGCCGTTTTTCTCGCCGAATGTCAGCATGATAGACTTTAATAGCTAACTTGTACTCCGTCTTAGCCACATCCTCGTACCTATGGCGCCACCGTCTTTCCGCACTCTTACAGGCACGTCTGGACGAGGCCAGGGCCTCAGTAAACCAGGGTGCAGATGACCGCCTAGGAATTTTACGAGGAGAGGATTCGGGAGCAAGTTCATTTAGGCGCTCCCTAATCCAATCTTGCAACTGAACAAGGTCGGACTCCAAGATTCCCGACAGCCGGCAGGGATAATCCAGGCAGGCCTGTCCCAAATCTTCAAGAGAGACCTTATGATAGGCTCGACGGGACTGCCCCGATGGACAAGTGGCGGCACACACGGGCTTACCGACCCCGACAATCTGAAAGGATATCAGAAAGTGATCTGACCAGAGCACAGGGATTGGGAGGGCCATGATGAGAGGCAGAGTGGAAAACACCTGGTCAAGAGTATGACCTCTATTATGGGTCGGTACAGCCAAGTAGGGGATAAGGCCAAGAGGGGCGGTGACTTCCAAGAGTCTAATCGTGTCACCCTCATCTCCTTGATCCATATGGATGTTAAGATCACCCAAGACCAGACAATGTTTACCCTTCAAACATAGTTCCATGGCCCTTGCCTGTAGATCCTCATAAAAAGAACCAAGGGGCCCCGGGGGGCGATAAACAAGAATCCCCAGAAAGGATTGGTGGGCAGAAAGAGTCATGGAGAAAGCTAAGGCCTCACAGCCCGGAATGGGCTCTATCGGGACTACAGCGCAGGTGGCCGATCTCCTAACCACAATCGCCACACCACCACCTCTCCCTTTCACTCTATCTTGCCGTAAGATGACATAATCAGAAGGGATGGCGGCTGCGATATCAGGATTGGATGTTTCTCCCAGCCAGGTTTCAGTCAGCATTAAACATAGCGGCCTCTCTGATACAAGGAGCTCATAGATATTAAGCGCATGCCTGCCCATGGAACGTGTATTGAGAAGCAAGCACTGATGGTTGTTAGTGACCTCAGGGGCCACAGGTAACCCTACACGTATATTACTTGGGAGCCAGCCGCAGCCAGGGCAGCGCCGCTTCCCACAATGTCTACCCGGGAAAACAGTTCGACATGCTCCCCTCCCCGCCCTTATAGCCAGCAGCTCACCAGCCGTATATGATATTCTGGAGTTAGCGCCTCCCGCCGCCCCGTCCACCTCCTGGACGCTGACGGGCGCAGACGGGCTTTCCTCTGGCGCTCCTCCGGCGCGACGCTGCGCGCGTGCGCTGCGCGCTAGCATATCTGAGGATTAAATAGTATGGGTCAGATTCCCTAGGAAGACTGCACCGCTAACCGGCAAGGCAGCTAGATGGCGTCTCAGCCCCCACACCCAAAATGGCGGTCGGCAGTGAGGCGGCGATCAAAAAACCCCAAACTAGAGTCACTAGGGTGAAGTGTGGGCAATGCGGTCAGTTTTACCAATTTCGAAGCGTCATAGATTTTTTATCATGAATTGCCAGTGCAAAATACGCAAATAAACACAATACACACAAAAACGAGCAGGAGGCTCTAAAGGTTAAAAGTAGCAGCGAATAATTAAAAGTTTCACAGGCAGCGTTACAAGTGAGTGCTGTTCAGTTAGTTTAAGCGAAGCACCGGATCGAAATGCTCCCTAAATAGAGAATGCCAGGGTCCCTAGGAAGACTGCACCGCTAACCGGCAAGGCAGCTAGATGGCGTCTCAGCCCCCACACCCAAAATGGCGGTCGGCAGTGAGGCGGCGATCAAAAACCCCAAACTAGAGTCACTGGGGTGAAGTGTGGGCAATGCGGTCAGTTTTACCAATTTCGAAGCGTCATAGATTTTTTATCATGAATTGCCAGTGCAAAATACGCAAATAAACACAATACACACAAAAACGAGCAGGAGGCTCTAAAGGTTAAAAGTAGCAGCGAATAATTAAAAGTTTCACAGGCAGCGTTACAAGTGAGTGCTGTTCACTTGTCCACCACATCCATCATCATGTCCACCACTACGTCCACCACCACGTCCACCGCCACGTCCACCGACCACCACCATGTCCACCACGTCCACCACCATGTCCACCACCACCACGTCCATCTCCACCACATCCACCATCACCATGTCCACCACCATGTCCACCACATCCACCACCACCACATCCACCACCATGTCCACCACCACCACCACTACGTCAAACACCACCACCACATCCTCCACCACCATGTCCCCCACCACCACGTCCACCACCACCATGTCTACCACCACCACGTCCACCACCACCACATCCACCTCCACATCCACTCCACCATGTCCACCACCACATCCACCACCACCATGTCCACCGCCACAATGTCCACCACCGCCGCCAACACGTCCACCACCACATCCACCACCCCGATGCTCACCACCACCACGTCCACCACCACCATGTCAACCACTGCCACATCCACCACCCCCATGTCAACCACTACCACCACATCCACCACCACATCCATCACCATCACCACACCCACCACCACCATGTCCACCACCACGTCCACCACCACAACCATGTCCACCACCACCACCATATCCACCACCACCACATCCACCATCACCACCACATACACCACCATATCCACCACCACCACCACGTCCACCACCATGTACAACACTACCACCACATCCACCACCACCATGTCCACCACCACCACCTTGTCCACCATGTCCACCACGTCCACCAACACCACCACATCCACCACCATGTTCACCACCATGCCCACCACGTCCACCACATCCACCACCACCACATCCTTCACCACCACCACATCCACCACCACCACCACATCCTTCACCACCATGTCAACCACCACCACCACGTCCACCACCACTACATCCACCACCACCACCATGTCCACCACCACCCAATCCACCACCACCACCATGTCCATCACCACCACATCCACCACCACCACGTTCACCACAACCACGTCCACCATGTCCACCACCACCATGTCCACCACCACGTCCTCCATCACCACCACCATGTCCACCACCACACCCACACCCACCACATCCGCCACCACCACCACGTCCACCACATCCATCACCATGTCCACCACTACATCCACCACCACGTCCACTGACCACCACCACCACCATGTGCACCACCACCACCACCATGTCCACCACCACCACCATGTCCACCACCACCACATCCATCTCCACCACATCCACCACCAACACATTCACCACCACCACGTCTACAACCACCACTATGTCCACCACCATGTCCATCACAACAACCATGTACACCACCACCACGTCCACCACCACCATGTCCACCACCATGTCCACCACCACATCCACCAGCATCCTCATGTCCACCACATCTACCACCACATCCATCACCATGTCCACCACCACCACCACATCCACCACCACGTCGACCACCACTACCATGTCCACCACCCCCATGTCCACCACCACATCCACCACCACGTCCATCACCACCACCACATCCACCACCATGTCGACCACCACTACCACGTCCACCACCCCATGTCCACCACCACCACCACATCCACCACCACCATATCCACCACCATGTCCACCACCATGTCCACCACTACCACCATGTCCTCCACCACCACCATCACCATCACATCAACCACCACCACCATGTCCACCACCACCACGTCCACCACCACCTACAATGTTCACCACCACCAGGTCCACCACCACATCCAACACCACCACCTCGTCCACCCCACTACATACACCACCACATCTACCACCATGTCCACCACAACCATGTCCACCACCACCACGTCCACCACCACCACCACATCCACTACCACCAAACCCACCACCACCACATCCACCACCACCATGTTAACCACAGCCACGTCCACCATCACAACCATGTCCACCACCACGTCCAAAACCACAATCATGTCCACCACCACCATGTCCACCGCCACCATGTCCACCACGTCCACCACCACCATGTCCAACACCACCACCACATCCACCACCACCACCATGTCCATCACCACCACCATGTCCACCACATCCACCACCACCACATCCACCACCATGTCCACCACCACCACCACCACGTCAACCACCACCACCACGTCCACCACCACCATGTCCACCACCACCACATCCACCGCCACCATGTCAACCACCACCACGTCCACCACCACATCCACCACCACATCCACCCCACCATGTCCACCACCACATCCACCACCACCATGTCCACCGCCACAATGCCCACCACCGCCACCACCACGTCCACCACCACCACCACATCCACCACCCCCATGCTCACCACCACCACGTCCACCACCACCATGTCACCCACCACCACATCCACCACCCCCATGTCAACCACATCCACCACCATGTCCATCACCATCACCATGCCCACCACCACCATATCCACCACCATGTCCACCACCACGTCCACCACCACAACCATGTCCACCACCACCACCATGTCCACCACCACCACATCCACCACCACCACCACATCCACCACCATATCCACCACCACCACCACGTCCACCACCATGTCCAACACTACCACCACATCCACCAGCACCATATGCACCACCACCACCTTGTCCACCATGTCCACCACATCCACCACCACCACCACGTCCACCACCATGTCCACCATCATGCCCACCACATCCACCACCACATCCACCACATCCACCACCACCACATCCACCACCACCACCACCACATCCACCACCACCACGTCAACCGCCACCACCACGTCCACCACCACTACGTCCACCACCACCAACATGTCCACCATGTCCACCTCCACATCCACCACCAACACCATGTCCACCACCATGACATCCACCACCACCACCATGTCCACTACCACATCACCACCACATTCACCACCACCACGTTCAACACAACCATGTCCACCATGTCCACCACCCCCATGTCCACCACCACGTCCTCCATCACCACCACCATGTCCACCACCACATCCACGTCCACCACATCCGCCACCACCACCACGTCCACCACATCCATCACCATGTCCACCACTACGTCCACCACCACGTCCGCCGACCACCACCACCAAGTCCACCACCACCACGTCCATCTCCACCACATCCAACACATTCACCACCACCACATCTACAACCACCACTATGTCCACCACCATGTCCATCACAACAACCATGTACACTACTGCCACCACCACGTCCACCACCACCATGTCCACCACCATGTCCACCACCACATCCACCAGCACCATCATATCCACCATATCCACCACCACATCCCCCACCATGTCCACCATCACCACCACATCCACCACCACTGCCACCCCATGTCCACCACCACCATCACATCCACCACCACGTCCATCACAACCACCACGCCCACCACCACCATGTCCACCACCACCACCATGTCCACCACCACCATGTCCACCACCTCCACCACCACCACCACATCCACCACCACATCCACCACCACGTCCAACACCACCACCACATCCACTGCCACCATGTCCACCACCACCACCATGTCCACCACATCCACCACCACCACATCCACCACCACCATGTCCACCACCATGTCCACCACCACATCCACCACATCCACCACCACATGCACCACATCTACCACCACCACATCCCCACCACCACCACATCCATCACCACCACCATGTCAACCACCACCATCACGTCCACCACCACCACGTCCACCACCACCACCATTTCCACCACCACCATGTCCACCACCACCTCCACGTCCACCACAACCACCAAATATACCACCACCACCATGTCCACCACCACCACCATGTCACCACCACATCCACCACCACCTCAACCACCACTACCATATCCACCACCCCCATGTCCACCACCACTACCACATCCACCACCACCACCACGTCCATCATCACTGCCACCACCATGCCCACCATGCCCATGTCCACCACCATGTTCACCACCACAACCACGTCCACCACCACCACCATGTCCACCACATCCACCATCACCACATCCACCACCACATCCACCACCACCATGTCCACCACCACCACCACAACCAACACCACCACCAAATCCACTGCCACCATGTCCACCACCGCCATGTCCACCACGTCCACAACATCCACCACCACATCCACCACCACAACCACATCCACCACCATGTCCACCATCACATCCACCACCACGTCCACCACATCCACCACAACCACATCCACCACCACCACCGCATCCAACACCACCACATCCACCACCACCACGTCAACCACCACCACCATGTCCACCACCACCTCGTCCACCACCACCACATCCACCACAACATCCACCACCACCACCACCACATCCACTGCCACCATGTCCACCACCACCACCATGTCCACCACATCCACCACATCCACCACCACCACATCCACCACGACCATGTCCACCACCATGTCCACCACCACATTCCACCACATCCACCACCACGTGCACTACATCCACCACCACCACATCCACACCACCACCACATTCACCACCACCAGCACATCACCACCACCACGTCAACCACCAACATCATGTCCACCACCAACACGTCCACAACCACCACTACCACCATGTCCACAACCACCATGTCCGCCACAACCTCCACGTCCACCCCAACCACCAAATACACCACCACCCCCATGTCCACCACCACCATGTCACCACCACATCCACCACCACGTCGACCACCACTACCACATCCACCACCTCCATGTCCACCACCCCTACCACATCCGCCACCACCACCACGTCCATCATCACCACCACCACCATGCCCACCATGACCATGTCCTCCATCATGTCCACCACCACAACCACGTCCACCACCACCACCATGTCCCCATGTCCACCACCACCACATCCACCACCACATCCACCACCACCACCACATCCACCACCACCACATCCGCCACCACCACCACGACCAACACCACCACCAAATTCACTGCCACCATGTCCACCACCACACCATGTCCACCGCGTCCACCACGTCCACCACCACGTCCACCACCATGTCTACCACCACATCCACCACCACGTCCACCACATCCACCACAACCACATCCACCACCACCACCACATCCAACACCACCACCACATCCACTACCACCACGTCAACCACCACCACCATGTCCACCACCACCACGTGCACCACCACCACATCCACCTTCACATCCACCACCACCACCACATCCAACACCACCACCACATCCACTGCCACCATGTCCACCACCACCACCATGTCCACCACATCCACCACCACCACATCCACCACCATGTCCACCACCACCACATCAACCACCACCACCACGTCCACCACTACCACATCCACCACCACCACGTCCACCACCACCATGTCCACCACCACGTCCACCACCACCACATCCACCACCACATCCACCCCACCATATCCACCACCACATCCACCACCACCATGTCCACCGCCAAAATGCCCACCACCGCCACCACCACGTCCACCACCACCACCATGTCACCACCACATCCACCACCACGTCGACCACCACTACCACATCCACCACCCCCATGTCCACCACCACCACCACATCCGCCATCACCACCATGTCCATCACCACCATCACCACCATGCCCGCCATGACCAAGTCCATTACCATGTCCACCACCACAACCACGACCACGACCACCACCATATCCACTACCACATCACCACCACATCCACCACCACCACGTTCACCACAACTACGTCCATGTCCACCACCCCCATGTCCACCACCACGTCCTCCATCACCACCAACATGTCCACCACCACACCCACGTCCACCACATCTGCCACCACCACCTTGTCCACCACATCCATCATCATGTCCACCACTACGTCCACCACCACGTCCACCGCCACGTCCACCGACCACCACCATGTCCACCACGTCCACCACCATGTCCACCACCACCACGTCCATCTCCACCACAGCCACCATCACCATGTCCACCACCACCACCATGTCCACCACATCCACCACCACCACATCCACCACCATGTCCACCACCACCACCACTACGTCAAACACCACCACCACATCCTCCACCACCATGTCCCCCACCACCACGTCCACCACCACCATGTCTACCACCACCACATCCACCACCACCACATCCACCTCCACCCCACCATGTCCACCACCACATCCACCACCACCATGTCCACCGCCACAATGTCCACCACCGCCGCCACCACGTCCACCACCACCACCACCACATCCACCACCCCGATGCTCACCACCACCATGTCCACCACCACCATGTCAACCACTGCCACGTCCACCACCCCCATGTCAACCACTACCACCACATCCACCACCACATCCATCACCATCACCACGCCCACCACCACCATGTCCACCTCCATGTCCACCACCACATCTACCACCACAACCATGTCCACCACCACCACCATGTCCAGCACCACCACATCCACCATCACCACCACATACACCACCATATCCACCACCACCACCACGTCCACCACCATGTACAACACTACCACCACATCCACCACCACCATGTCCACCACCACCACCTTGTCCACCATGTCCACCACGTCCACCAACACCACCACATCCACCACCATGTTCACCACCATGCCCACCACGTCCACCACATCCACCACCACCACATCCTTCACCACCACCACATCCACCACCACCACCACCACATCCTTCACCACCATGTCAACCACCACCACCACGTCCACCACCACTACATCCACCACCACCACCATGTCCACCACCACCATGTCCACCACCACCACATCCACCACCACCACCATGTCCATCACCACCACATCCACCACCACCACGTTCACCACAACCACGTCCACCATGTCCACCACCACCATGTCCACCACCACGTCCTCCTTAACCACCACCATGTCCACCACCACACCCACACCCACCACATCCGCCACCACCACCACGTCCACCACATCCATCACCATGTCCACCACTACATCCACCACCATGTCCACTGACCACCACCACCACCATGTGCACCACCACCACCACCACCATGTCCACCACCACCACATCCATCTCCACCACATCCACCACCAACACATTCACCACCAACACATTCACCACCACCACGTCTACAACCACCACTATGTCCACTATCACGTCCATCACAACAACCATGTACACCACCACCACATCCACCACCACCATGTCCACCACCATGTCCACCACCACATCCTCCAGCATCATCATGTCCACCACGTCTACCACCACATCCACCACCATGTCCACCACCACCACCACATCCACCACCACGTCGACCACCACTACCATGTCCACCATCCCCATGTCCACCACCACATCCACCACCACGTCCATCACCACCACCACATCCACCACCATGTCAACCACCACTACCACGTCCACCACCCCATGTCCACCACCACCACCACATCCACCACCACCATGTCCACCACCATGTCCACCACCATGTCCACCACTACCACCATAAGTAACAAAACAATTGCCAATACTGCTCTATATTTCTCACAAAGGAAATTCCAGTTGAGCTCTGTGTTCTCACCTGAATAGACCACTCTTTCAGTCTAGAAATGTATCTCAAAAAACTTTTTATTTTTATTTAAAGTTTTAATTTTTTGGGGAATTTTATCTCTTCATTGAGTGTCAGAAAGGATGTGCACACAATGCAATGGCGTGCTATGAGTTCAACACACATACAAACAAAATCATTTGTTCAAACATACAAACACACATACAAACAAAATCATTCATACCAGTGAGTGGTGGGAAAAGGAAATAAGTGGTGTGAAGAAAGGGGGGAAAATAAGGAGTAAAATCCCTGAATCTGACTTATTTCCTCGGTCCAGGGTTTTAGAAACAATGATTGTTAATTCTTATAATCACCAAAGGGTGATTAGGCCATCTTCTACTTGACTTCTTTTTCAATTATTTCTTACAATGATTGGCCTAGTAATATTGGGAAGAAAAATCCAAAAAGCGCAGTTACAAAACACAATGTTACACCACATGCAACACAAAAGGGTCGACGCGTTACGAATCCCTTGAAATCATGGGATTCTCTTCAGGACCATAAACAGAGTAAATCTGTAAGATTTTCCGGTCTCTTTTGTAGAGTTTGGAATGTAATCAGTGTGGTGGGTCTTATTGGCCGATGTAGCGACCAGACTCGCTTGGCATATGCAATCTATCTTCGGTTTTCTTGTTTGTCATTTCTTCGTTAATCACAATCTCCCCGTACGGCGTCTATCTCTGTCACCATGTCCTCCACCACCACCACCACCATCACCATCACATCAACCACCACCACCAAGTCCACCACCACCACGTCCACCACCACCACCATGTCCACCACCACCAGGTCCACCACCACATCCACCACCACCACCACGTCCACCCCACTACGTACACCACCACATCTACCACCATGTCCACCACCACCATGTCCACCACCACCACGTCCACCACCACATCCACTACCACCAAACCCACCACCACCACATCCACCACCACCATGTTAACCACAGCCACGTCCACCATCAACCCCATGTCCACCACCACCACCACCTCCACCACCACCACCACGTCCAAAAGCACAACCATGTCCACCACCACCATGTCCACCGCCACCATGTCCACCACGTCCACCACCACCATGTCCAACACCACCACCACATCCACCACCACCACCATGTCCATCACCACCACCATGTCCACCACATCCACCACCACCACATCCACCACCATGTCCACCACCACCACCACGTCAACCACCACCACCACGTCCACCACCACCATGTCCACCACCACCATGTCCACCACCACCACGTCCACCACCACATCCACCACCACATCCACCCCACCATGTCCACCACCACATCCACCACCACCATGTCCACCGCCACAATGCCCACCACGTCCCCCACCACCACCACCACCACATCCACCACCCCCATGCTCACCACCACCACGTCCACCACCACCATGTCACCCACCACCACATCCACCACCCCATGTCAACCACATCCACCAGCATGTCCATCACCATCACCATGCCCACCACCACCATGTCCACCACCATGTCCACCACCACGTCCACCACCACAACCATGTCCACCACCACCACCATGTCCACCACCACCACATCCACCACCACCACCACATCCACCACCATATCCACCACCACCACCACGTCCACCACCATGTCCAACACTACCACCACATCCACCACCACCATATGCACCACCACCACCTTGTCCACCATGTCCACCACATCTACCACCACCACCATGTCCACCACCATGTCCACCACCATGCCCACCACATCCACCACCACATCCACCACATCCACCACCACCACATCCACCACCACCACATCCACCACCACCACCACATCCACCACCACTATGTCAACCGCCACCACCACGTCCACCACCACTACATCCACCACCACCAACATGTCCACCACCACCATGTCCACCACCACCTCCACGTCCACCACCAACACCATGTCCACCACCATGACATCCACCACCACCACCATGTCCACTACCACATCACCACCACATTCACCGCCACCATGTTCAACACAACCACGTCCACCATGTCCACCACCCCCATGTCCACCACCACGTCCTCCATCACCACCACCATGTCCACCACCACATCCACGTCCACCACATCCGCCACCACCACCACGTCCACCACATCCATCACCATGTCCACCACTACGTCCACCACCACGTCCGCCGACCACCACCTCCACCACCACCAAGTCCACCACCACCACGTCCATCTCCACCACATCCAACACATTCACCACCACCACATCTACAACCACCACTATGTCCACCACCATGTCCATCACAACAACCATGTACACTACTGCCACCACCACGTCCACCACCACCATGTCCACCACCACATCCCCCAGCACCATCATATCCACCATATCCACCACCACATCCCCCACCATGTCCACCATCACCACCACATCCACCACCACTGCCACCCCATGTCCACCACCACCATCACATCCACCACCACGTCCATCACAACCACCACACCCACCACCACCATGTCCACCACCATGTCCACCACCACCACCTTGTCCACCACCACCACATCCACCACCTCCACATCCACCACCACCACCACATCCACCACCACATCCACCACCACGTCCAACACCACCACCACATCCACTGCCACCATGTCCACCACCACCACCATGTCCACCACATCCACCACCACAACATCCACCACCACCATGTCCACCAGCATGTCCACCACCACATCCACCACATCCACCACCACATGCACCACATCTACCACCACCACATCCACACCACCACCACATCCATCACCACCACCATGTCAACCACCACCATCACGTCCACCACCACCACGTCCACCACCACCATCATTTCCACCACCACCATGTCCACCACCACCTCCACGTCCACCACAACCACCGAATATACCACCACCACCATGTCCACCACCACCACCATGTCACCACCACATCCACCACCACCTCAACCACCACTACCGCATCCACCACCCCCATGTCCACCACCACTACCACATCCACCACCACCACCACGTCCATCATCACCGCCACCACCATGCCCACCATGACCATGTCCACCACCATGTTCACCACCACAACCACGTCCACCACCACCACCATGTCCACCACATCCACCATCACCACATCCACCACCACCACCACATCCACCACCACCACGTCCACCACCACCACCACGACCACCACCACCACCAAATCCACTGCCACCATGTCCACCACTGCCATGTCCACCACGTCCACAACGTCCACCACCACATCCACCACCACAACCACATCCACCACCATGTCCACCATCCCATCCACCACCACGTCCACCACATCCACCACGACCACATCCACCACCACCACCGCATCCAACACCACCAGATCCACCACCACCACGTCAACCACCACCACCATGTCCACCACTACCTCGTCTACCACCACCACATCCACCACCATATCCACCACCACATCCACTGCCACCATGTCCACCACCACCACCATGTCCACCACATCCACCACCACCACATCCACCACGACCATGTCCACCACCATGTCCACCACCACATTCCACCACATCCACCACCACGTGCACCACATCCACCACCACCACATCCACCACCACCACCACATCACCACCACCACGTCAACCACCACCATCATGTCCACCACCAACACGTCCACCACCACCACTACCATGTCCACCACCACCATGTCCGCCACCACCTCCACGTCCACCACAACCACCAAATACACCACCACCACCATGTCCACCACCACCATGTCACCACCACATCCACCACCACGTTGACCACCACTACCACATCCACCACCCCATGTCCACCACCACTACCACATCCGCCACCACCACCACGTCCATCATCACCACCACCACCATGCCCACCATGACCCTGTCCACCATCATGTCCACCACCACAACCATGTCCACCACCACCACCATGTCCCCACGTCCACCACCACCACATCCACCACCACATCCACCACCACATCCACCACCACCACGTCCGCCACCACCACCACGACCAACACCACCACCAAATTCACTGCCACCATGTCCACCACCACACCATGTCCACCACGTCCACCACCACATCCACCACCATGTCTACCACCACATCCACCACCACATCCACCACATCCACCACAACCACATCCACCACCACCACCACATCCATCACCACCACCACATCCACCACCACCACGTCAACCACCACCACCATGTCCACCACCACCACGTCCACCACCACCACATCCACCTTCACATCCACCACCACCACCACCACATCCAACACCACCACCACATCCACTGCCACCATGTCCACCACCACCACCATGTCCACCACATCCACCACCACCACGTCCACCACCACCATGTCCACCACCATGTCCACCACCACATCCACCACATCCACCACCACGTGCACCACATCCACCACCACCACATCCACACCACCACCACATCCACCACAACATCACCGCCATCATGTCCACCACCACCACATCCACCACCACCACCATGTCCACCACCACCATGTCCACCACCACCTCCACGTCCACCACAACCACCAAATACACCACCACCACCATGTCCACCATCACCACCATGTCACTACCACATCCACCACCACGTCGACCACCACTACCACATCCACCGCCCCATGGCCACCACCACTACCACATCCGACACCACCACCACATCCATCATCACCACCACCACCATGCCCAGCATGACCATGACCACCACCATGTCCACCACCATGTCCACCACCACAACCACGTCCAGCACCACCACCATGTCCACCAAGTCCACCACATCCACCACCACATCCACCACCACGACGTCCACCACCACCACCACGATCAACACCACCACCAAATCCACTGCCACCATGTCCACCACCTCCATGTCCACCACGTCCACAACGTCCACCACCACATCCACCACCACAACCATGTCCACCACCATGTCCACCACCACATCCACCACCACGTCCACCACATCCACCACCACCACATTCACCACCACCACGTCAACCACCACCACCATTTCCACCACCACCACGTCCACCACCACCATGTCCACCACCACCATGTCCACCACCACCTCCATGTCCACCACCACCACATCCACCACCACCACCATGTCCACCACCATCATGTCCACCACCACCTCCACATCCACCACAACCACCAAATACACCACCACCACCATGTCCACCACCACCACCATGTCACCACCACATCCACCACCATGTCCACCACCACATCCACCACCACGTCCACCACATCCACCACGACCACATTCACCACCACCACCACATCCAACACCACCACCACATTCACCACCACCACGTCAACCACCACCACCATTTCCACCACCACCACGTCCACCACCACCATGTCCACCACCACCATGTCCACCACCACCTCCATGTCCACCACCACCACATCCACCACCACCACCATGTCCACCACCATCATGTCCACCACCACCTCCACATCCACCACAACCACCAAATACACCACCACCACCAGGTCCACCACCACCACCATGTCACCACCACATCCACCACCATGTTGACCACCACTACCACATCCACCACCCCCATGTCCACCACCACCACCACATCCGCCACCACCACCACGTCCAGAAGTGTGGCTCACTGGTTAGAGGAGGCAGACCTGGAAGCAGAGGACAGCCCGGGACCAGGGTTCAATTCCCGGCTCGGCGGGGTCTTGAGTCCTAAAATGTCCATGGACTCGACAATTCTCGCTCCGGTGCCTACTCGATTCACGGGTTCACACTCTGCGACTCTGGGCAATAGCTTGCTTAATCTCCACAACGGCCCCTCGCGGCGGGATGCCTGGCTTTCACCTTGCGGATACCCTGCCGGGGTTATCTCACAGGGGAATACCAGGACGGGTTCCCTAAGCAAGCGCTTAGAAACCGCTTGGTGATTTGCGCTATATAAATTCCTGTACATTTACATTTACATTTACATTTACATCACCACCACCACCATGCCCACCATGACCATGTCCACCACCATGTCCACCACCATGTCCACCACCACAACCACATCCACCACCACCATGTCCACCACCTCCATGTCCACCTCCACATCCACCACAACCACCAAATACACCACCACCACCATGTCCACCACCACCACCATGTCACCACCACATCCACCACCACATTGACCACCACTACCACATCCACCACCCCCATGTCCACCACCACCACCACATCCGCCACCACCACCATGTCCATCATCACCACCACCACCATGCCCACCATGACCATGTCCACCACCATGTCCACCACAATGTCCACCACCACAACCACATCCACCACCACCACCACATCCACCACCACATCCACCACCACCACGTCCACCACCACCATGACCAACACCACCACCACATCCACTGCCACCATGTCCACCACGTCCACAACGTCCAACACCACATCCACCACCACATCCACCACCACGTCCACCACATCCACCACGACCACACATACCACCACTACCACATCCAACACCACCACCACATCCACCACCACCACGTCAACCACCACCACCATGTCCACCACCACCACGTCCACCAACACCATGTCCACCACCACCATGTCCACCACCACATCCACCACCATGTCCACCACATCCACCACGACCACATCCACCACCACCACCACATCCAACACCACCACCACATCCGCCACCATGTCAACCACCACCACCATGTCCACCACCACACCATGTCTACCACATCCACCACCACATCCACCACCATGTCTACCACCACATCCACCACCACGTCCACCACATCCACCACAACCACATCCACCACCACCACCACCACCACATCCATCACCCCCACCACATCCACCACCACCACGTCAACCACCACCACCATGTCCACCACCACCACGTCCACCACCACCACATCCACCTTCACATCCACCACCACCACCACCACATCCAACACCACCACCACATCCACTGCCACCATGTCCACCACCACCACCATGTCCACCACATCCACCACCACCACATCCACCACCACCATGTCCACCACCATGTCCACCACCACATCCACCACCACGTGCACCACATCCACCACCACCACATCCACCACCACATCACCGCCATCATGTCCACCACCACCACGTCCACCACCACCACCATGTCCACCACCACCATGTCCACCACCACCTCCACGTCCACCACAACCACCAAATACACCACCACCACCATGTCCACCATCACCACCATGTCACTACCACATCCACCACCACGTCGACCACCACTACCACATCCACCGCCCCATGGCCACCACCACTACCACATTCGACACCACCACCACATCCATCATCACCACCACCACCATGCCCAGCATGACCATGTCCACCACCATGTCCACCACCACAACCACGTCCAGCACCACCACCATGTCCACCAAGTCCACCACATCCACCACCACATCCACCACCACATCCACCACCACGACGTCCACCACCACGATCAACACCACCACCAAATCCACTGCCACCATGTCCACCACCACCGCCATGTCCACCACGTCCACAACGTCCACCACCACATCCACCACCACAACCATGTCCACCACCATGTCCACCACCACATCCACCACCACGTCCACCACATCCACCACCACCACATTCACCACCACCACCACATCCAACACCACCACCACATTCACCACCACCACGTCAACCACCACCACCATTTCCACCACCACCATGTCCACCACCACCATGTCCACCACCACCATGTCCACCACCACCTCCACGTCCACCACCACCACATCCACCACCACCACCATGTCCACCACCATCATGTCCACCACCACCTCCACATCCACCACAACCACCAAATATACCACCACCACCATGTCCACCACCACCACCATGTCACCACCACATCCACCACCATGTCCACCACCACATCCACCACCATGTCCACCACATCCACCACGACCACATTCACCACCACCACCACATCCAACACCACCACCACATTTACCACCACCACGTCAACCACCACCACCATTTCCACCACCACCACGTCCACCACCACCATGTCCACCACCACCATGTCCACCACCACCTCCACGTCCACCACCACCACATCCACCACCACCACCATGTCCACCACCATCATGTCCACCACCACCTCCACATCCACCACAACCACCAAATACACCACCAGGTCCACTACCACCACCATGTCACCACCACATCCACCACCATGTTGACCACCACTACCACATCCACCACCCCCATGTCCACCACCACCACCACATCCGCCACCACCACCACGTCCAGAAGTGTGGCTCACTGGTTAGAGGAGGCAGACCTGGAAGCCGAGGTCAGCCCGGGACCAGGGTTCAATTCCCGGCTCGGCGGGGTCTTGAGTCCTAAAATGTCCATGGACTCGACAATTCTCGCTCCGGTGCCTACTCGATTCACGGGTTCACACTCTGCGACTCTGGGCAATAGCTTGCTTAATCTCCACAACGGCCCCTCGCGGCGGGATGCCTGGCTTTCACCTTGCGGATACCCTGCCGGGGTTATCTCACAGGGGAATACCAGGACGGGTTCCCTAAGCAAGCGCTTAGAAACCGCTTGGTGATTTGCGCTATATAAATTCCTGTACATTTACATTTACATTTACATTTACATCACCACCACCACCATGCCCACCATGACCATGTCCACCACCATGTCCACCACCATGTCCACCACCACAACCACATCCACCACCACCATGTCCACCACCTCCATGTCCACCTCCACATCCACCACAACCACCAAATACACCACCACCACCATGTCCACCACCACCACCATGTCACCACCACATCCACCACCACATTGACCACCACTACCACATCCACCACCCCCATGTCCACCACCACCACCACATCCGCCACCACCACCACGTCCATCATCACCACCACCACCATGCCCACCATGACCATGTCCACCACCATGTCCACCACAATGTCCACCACCACAACCACATCCACCACCACCACCACATCCACCACCACATCCACCACCACCACGTCCACCACCACCATGACCAACACCACCACCACATCCACTGCCACCATGTCCACCACGTCCACAACGTCCAACACCACATCCACCACCACATCCACCACCATGTCCACCACATCCACCACGACCACACATACCACCACTACCACATCCAACACCACCACCACATCCACCACCACCACGTCAACCACCACCACCATGTCCACCACCACCACGTCCACCAACACCATGTCCACCACCACCATGTCCACCACCACATCCACCACCACGTCCACCACATCCACCACGACCACATCCACCACCACCACCACATCCAACACCACCACCACATCCGCCACCATGTCAACCACCACCACCATGTCCACCACCACCACCCCGTCCTCCATCACCAACACCACATCCACCACCACCACCACATCCACCACCATGTCCACCACTACGTCCACCACCACGTCCACCGACCACCACCACGTCCACCACCACCACCATGTCCATGACATCCACCACCATGTCCACCACCATCACCATGTTCACCACCACCACATCCACCTCCACGTCCACCACCATGTCCACCACCACCATATCCACCACCACCATGTCCATCACCACCACACCCACCACCAACACATTCACCACCACCACCATGTGTACAACCACCACCACGTCCACCACCACAACCATTTCCACCACCACCACCATGTCCACCACCACATCCACCAGCACCACCATGTCCACCACGTCCACCACCACATCCACCACCATGTCTACCACTGCCACCACATCCACCACCACTACCACGTCCACCACCTCCATCACATCCACCACCATGTCCACCACCACCACCACATCCACCACCACGTCCACCACCACCATCATGTCCACCACCACCACGTCCACCAATACTACCAATTTCCACCACCACCACCACCACCACGTCCACCACCACCACCATGTCCAATACCACCACGTCCACCACCACCACCACGTCCACCACCACCCATGATGGGTAAAGTGTCACTGGAGGCCAGGGGTAATAGGAGGGTCAACCCCAGCTGTACATGGGACATTTAAGGATGTATTGGGTGCGAGAAGATGGGAGTAGGGGCTAGAAGCATTACACCAGACCCAAGATACATTTTGGAGTTAAGTACTGTGACACCCTACACTGATATGAGTAGCTCTAAATAACAAATGAAATGCATCTGAGAGAGTGGCTAGGGAGAGATGAAGGGCACTGTTGGAGGGTGATAGTAATGGTATCTGTGGAGAAAGAGGTAATTGGTGGGGGGCCAAAAAAGACTTTCACACTAGTGCTAAAGACGGCCCTGTCATGGCCTTTCTGTTTTTATTTAATTAGCAGTCAGGTCATTATGGCTACTGTGGAACATATTTTAAAGTGTGTGCTAATTATGTTTACTGCTATATTTAAGGTTTTAAGTTTGAAGGTGATTTTACTAATGTTTTTGACCAGGAGTAATGAAAGTGGAGCTGGATAAAGGCTGATATGGGGCTGGGGCCAGATGTCACATGTGAGATAAGGTGCACAGGAGAGGGATGGTAGAAAAGTGGATAATCGGGTTGGGAAGTACTTGTGTTGAATCCTGGCCTGCTGGAATTTTAGGGCTTGCGCTTCGGTTCAGACATTGCTCTTACTTAATAAAAACTCTCCACATGCTCTGTACACACGCAGAATCGATCTGTTGTATCATAGTGACTGTTTGCAAGTAGATATGATGTAATATAGGACTCGTCAGTCAGTCATTAAATTTTTATTTAGTTTTTTACAACCATAAAAGTATACAATTAGCAGCATATCTTTCGATTAAAAAGCACAGACAAGTCAGTATCATAAAAAGTCTAGCACATCTTCTTCATGCCTAAATAACACATTTCCTTTAAAATAAGAGGCAAATATCATCCTAAAATTGTTCAAATCAAATAATTCATTCATGTGCATCAAGTTCTTGCGGTATATCGCCTACAGTACTGTTATCCTTTAATTGCACAATCTCGTATTATCCTAAGGGAACAACTTACATATTTACTCTGTACATTTGATGAGCACTTTAACTTTATTCATGAATTACTTTCTCCATGGCACACGCTATATCTAAATTCATCATTCCCACCAAGAGGTTAACAGCTTGCATCCTATTCTTAATCCCGTATTTTTTTAAAATCGGGCATAGAAACTCCCTTCGTATATGTAAAATCTTCATACAATTTATTAAAATATGTAAAATGTCACAGGGGGTACCTAAAGTGCAAGTGCATTTACCATTACTGTCTATCATTACATTTTTAACCCCATTATTTGCATAGCAGGGGTTTATCCCAATTCGCACTCTTAACACTTCACGCCTTAAACGGTAGCTAGGTAATCGTCTACATAAGGATAATGTAGATCATTTTTCCAAGCCAAGGTCATATGGGACACTGCGGTTTTTCGCAAGAGGTACTCCTGGTCGTGTATACGAGACATTTCAAATCCTAGTGACCTAAGTTCTTTCTTATCTATTATTAAATGGAGCGACTGAGGGCATTGTCTTAATCTAAGCACTCTATATGCTTCGCTTATTGAGGCTCTTGTTTCTTTTGCCCAAGACAGCTCACTGGTGGCAATTTCACCTTTACACCACTGAGAGAGTTTTTGGGCCTCACCTGACCCTAGATGCTGCAGAAACGTATTTGGGCCATGCAGGCTGTTATGGCCCAAGAGGTGATTCCCAACTCTAGACTTGCTGCTTGTACCATAGACAATTTTGGCAAAGAGAACAGGCTTTTTAGGATATTTCCCTCCTCTTTATCCCAACCGTTTTTGCCACCTAAATAAAGTAACTCTGCCCCATACAGGAATTGTGGAGGGGCCATTCCTAGGTAGGCCTTTATAACCGGCATATCCAACATTTCTCCATATACACTGTTAAATCTTTTTAGTCCCTTCACAGAAGCTGATGCTCTCATTTTTTAAGCTTCCGGGTGGGTATACCATTTCAGGTTACCTGCAAACCACTGTCCCAGGTATCTCTATTATGTTACCTTCTCGAGCAGGTCTGTGCCAAGAAACCAGAAGAACTTTATTTTGCTCCTACCAAAACATAGGATTTGGTCTTCTCCATGTTTACAACAAATTTTTAATTTAAACAATATTCTTTAAACGTGTTTAGTTTTCTTTGAAGACCTATCTCCGTCTGGTCCATAATTACCAGATCATCTGCATATAATAAGCAGGATATACGGTTTCATCCTAGTTTCGGGCAAGCCCCACTAACCTCTCTTAATTTTAAGGGCAGGTCAGCTAAGAACAGGGAAAAGAGCAAGGGGGCAAGTACGCACCCCTGTCTCAGGCCATTACCAATCTGGATCCTCCTAGACAATCCTCCATCCTCATCCAAGATTATCTGGGCCCAGTTTTCAGTATGTAGGGCTTGGATCAAGGCCAATAAATTGCCATGTATTTTGTACCCTACCAGTGTTGACCACAGCTGCTCCCTGCCCACAAGATCGAATGCCGCACGGAACTCCACAAAACAGCAGAATAGATTACCCCTCAGTTCGATCATCTTCCGCGCGATGGACCAGAGACTAAAACAGTGATACACCGTTGAGTGTCCTACTTTAAACCTCCCTGTTCTGGGGGTACTATCTGTTTTGCATCTGCCCAATCCTTGAATAAGCCCAAGATTACTTTGGAGAATACTTTTTCGCCTATGTCCAGGAGATTTATTAAGCGATAGTATTTAGGAGAGTTTACGTCACCTTTTTTGTGTATTGGTCTTACAATAGCCCCTTTCCAACTATCTGGCATAGTTCCGGTATTTAATATCCCCTGGAACATATTCGAGAAGAACTCTGCCAACCACTCTGGATTCGTTTTTATAATGACAGCTGGTAAATTATCTGGGCCGGTAACTCATGTTAAATTTAGCCTAGCTATTATACTCCTAATATGACCTGGAGAGAAATGCTCTTTTACTTCATCCCTGACTCCTGGCCAGCTAATGGGTATTTTTCCCACCATTCTTGGCCATTTACCATAAATTTCCTCAAGATAAACCACCCACTTATCCTCTGGTACAGAGCACTACAGGGTCCCTACAACTTTCCCTGTGCATTCTTGTATCAATTTCCAAAGGCCTCAAGTAGATTCACCCAACATTTATCTTTATAGGATCGTTTTTTATCTCTAATAATTGCCTTATATTTTATCTTTAATTTCTTAAGTTCAAGTAATAGTACATCATTGTATCTGCCTCTAAGGCTTCTTTCATGTTGCCTAATACCGGCTTTTACTTTACGGCAATCGTCATCAAACCATGGCTTGTTATTAGAATGTAGTTTAGCCTTACTTACTAACTCATGATTACCACGTTGGATTTTTATCCTGAGGCATTCTACCAGTTGTCTGATTATATCTTCATACCAGGATATATCCTCACCTGGTAGCAGGTTTTCAAATGCGAATGGTAACTGGAGTGCACTCAGTTATTTTATATATTCTTCTGTAATCCGAGTTGTAAGTCGCTTTGGGTATTCTACCTGTACTTGTAATGCTTTTTGTCTCTGCGGTGGCCTGCTTACATGTAATTCTATCAGCAGTGGGTAGTGGTCACTACCTTCCACCCTAAGTATTTCAAAGTGTTTAATTAAATGAAAGCTCCATGCCTGAATAAATACATAATCTATGGGACACATTTGCTGCCCTATTTTAAAGGTGCGCTTTGCGGGCCGATCCTCTTCCTTTCTTCCATTAGCACAGACCAGGCCGATAGGTCCCAGCAGTTGTCCGAGCTCCACGTCTTGGGTTGAGGTGTCGCAACTGGGAAACTTAGCAAACTCTATGTTATAGACTCTTAGCAGATCACTCTGCCAAGGGTCAATTTTTTGGGGGATTTAGTCTGTGGTTAAAATCACCCAGTGTCAAAAACACATCTCTAAGGTAAATATCACATAAGCCCTCCAGGTCGTTTTTTAAACGTTCCAGGTCTACTTTATAGTCATTTCTTTTTTCTCTCTCTATGTACACATTTACAATGCATAAACCTTCACCACCTGAGTTATTGTTTGATGTCAACACTCTACTACCTAGTGCCCAATTGCACTTGAGTTCAAGGGGTTCTATATCTCTAGCTATCCTTGTTGAAACCAATGTCAGCTGACCACCTGATGGCCTACCTAATATATTCTTTCTTGCAGGCTTTACATGATGAGTAAAACCTTCAGTAACAGGGGTTTCGTCACACAGCCAGGTCTCCTATAAACAGACAATGTCGGTATTCCTAAGGATGTTTTTAAAGCTTTCCTGTAACAATTTTCTTTCATAGCCATTAACATTCCAAGATAAAATGGATAGGCTGTGCAACGACCCTAGTTCCTAGTCAATATCGCTCAAGTACCCATCTTCCTCACAATCCATGTATGCTAATTCTCTATAGGACTTGTAGGCTACATCCAGAGGCGACAAATATGACTCGCAGTGGCCCACCCGAATGCACCCTTGGCCCACCCAAATAAAAATTGCTGGAGCCGGGCCTGCCTCTACCCATTGTTTCCCCTCCCCCACCTTTCACACCCAGGAATTCCACCATGCCCTGACCAGTGAGGTCAAGACACCTCGCTTATATATACATTAGAAATGTGATGGGGTTGGAGAGGGGGGCCTGGGGGAGTAGGTGGGCTGACTGTGAAAGTGTGGTCTTTCACACAGAAGCGAACCCCATTTTATTGAGCTGAGTGCAGGGCCATGGGCAGCTGCCCACACAGCCCATGTCTAGCACCGGCCCTGGCTTCATGGCTCTGGACACTGGTGCCACTGCACCTGCTGAACCAATGGTAGATGTCCCCCAGCCTCCTCCCTCAGGAGTGCTAGACTGACAATGGATGCCAGTCACAGATACAACAAGCATTTGCAATGCAATAGGTCTCGCAGCATTAAAGTTTGAGTTATTGGGATTGTATATGACACTGTGTTGCATTACATTTTTAGCAAAGTCTGTATTGGTGTATAAAGATGATTTGCAAGATGATAGCGATAGAGTGGGGGATAGACTGCTAGTTTTGCAGTTATAAGCATATATTGTAAGTATGTGTTTTTATGATAAAATGGTGTGGTTGTGTGTGTAGTTGTGTGTGGTAGTTTGTGTGCTTGTGTGTGTGGGTGTGTGTGTGGTTGTGTGTGGTTGTGTGTGTGGTTGTGGTTGTTTTGTTGTGTGTGTGTGGTTGTGTGTGTTAAGGAACAAGCACATTACAAGTTGGCGTTTCTATATTGAAATGCGTAGCTAACAATGAAAACGGAATTATGTCACTGACTCGAATATCAATACTCCATTGGAGAAGATCGGTAAACCATAGACTAGACATGTGTCGGAGAACAAGCACACCTGGGAAATAAGAGTGTAATGTGGCCCGGAGAACAGCAGACACATCACGGAAGAGGGGACATGAACCACACAGAGATGTGATATGATGATATGGAGGGAGAAAGGGGTGAACCGCGGGGCGGGCAGGACAGGTATGAAGTGGGCAGGAGAATTACTAAAGAAGAGGACAGGGCGTCGATAGGAGACCACCAAAAAATAATTTATTTTTTTCAGGTCAGTGCACCACTTTAATGATTTTATTTTTATCTTGTAAAACATAAATGCACCCGATGACTTTCTCAAAAAGCCCCTCAAAAATATTCAGTCCTTATCCGTGATTTGCCTAAGCGTTTGCATACTGTAATACTGTATGGGAGTTTGTGGAATTGGATTGAGAGGTGCTTATCACGAGGTTATAACAAAGGACAGTGCTCCACTATAATGCTTTTTCTTGTTAGGAATATCACAATAAAATTTGCCACTTTCGACCGGTGCGCAGTTTGAAAAAAACGGATGTGTAAACCCGTAACAAAAGTAAAGGTACTCACGTGTGATTAACTGCATTAAAGTAACGTACAAAACGTTGATATTTTTTGTAGACACGGGTAGATTAATTGCATCACTGTTAAAGACATTTCATTATTGTCATGTCTTGCCGATTAATCTGTCTACAAAAAATATGAATGATATGAATGTGTCACTCATTGTATATAGTAGCTGGAGCTCGTGGAAAGCTCTGCAACAGCTCCGGGTTGAGTTTGCGCTACAAAAACTAAACCAAAAGCCTGCAGAGCGAACTGCTCCTAATGTTTCGTGTGGAAGCAGCACCTTTGAGGCGAACACAGAGAGTCTCCAACACAGATCCCCAGAGTGTGAGGAC